>NC_064642.1:451152060-451473214 GCF_023864345.2 Schistocerca serialis cubense | reverse complement strand
AATTAAAGAAATTAGAAATAATTAATTAAATTGTGTTTCTAGACTTTATTTCATTCAAAACTATTCCAGAAGACTAAATCGGTATGACTAAAACATGTGCCTAACATTAATTGTTTTTACAAGTTTGAGGATGTTTTTTTTGAAAAACTAAGCCATTGAGACAAGAAAAAGCATTGAGGTTAGATAAAGTATTTTCTTCAGTAATAAACTATTTGAGCAAGAAAAAGAGTACAAATGACTGAACAATGAATTATTTGAAATTAAAGGCATAAGACCTAAACTTAATGTAAGATTTAAAACACAGTCTGTAGACTATAAAATTGTATGTTTAAGAATGCAAATGTTACTAAACTGGATACATTAGTGAGAAAACAGATTATGTAACAAAAGCTCTTAACTCTATGGTAAAGGCAGCTAAAAAAAGATCTAATTTTAGAAAAGGAGATAAACTGAATATAACAACTGCAAATCCAAAAATGTTTTATCCAGTCTCTACAGGGTATAAAGCACCAGATAATACTCAAGAATCTATTTAATTTTTTTGCAGTAGAATCAGAAATATATTAACATCTGTTTGGCCTATTGATATATAGGAGATACTGCATGTAATATTCAAATGTTATTGTTTTCCAGAGATAATGGTTGAGGAAAAAAGATAACAACTCTGGCTGATGATATAAAGATGATAATCAGTGTTTTTGTAGAGAAATAATAGTGCCATTAACGTATCATACAAACATTATCTTGAGCAAAGAACTAACAATGACATTAAAAAAATTGAGTTGAAGATAAATAAAATTTACAGAAACGGTTAACTGAAATATTATGTAATCAGTTAGGAGAATATAGTGAAGAAGAAGGATTTACTCTACACTATATTAAAAATGTTGAAAAATTATTAGATACCTGAGTAAATCTTGTATGTACTGAGACCTTCAATTCAGTTATCTAATAAGGTCCTAAGAAAGAAATAAACATACATCTATAAATAAATCATAATCATTTGGATGTAATTTACAGTATTACAGCTTCCTAAGGATCATGACTTTATTGTAGTATATACAATGAGCCATACAACAATAAAAACAAGCACAGTTGTAAAATAGAGAGAAAAATCTGTATACAATGTAATGGTTTAGTACACAGAAGTGAGGAAAATGAGATATATTGTGAAAACTGTAATAAATGTTATTACAGTGACAATGCTTGATAAATCACTAAGAAGCTTCTGATACAGCTTATAAATGTACATGACATAAGTGCATTTGTTTGAGATCTAAAGAAGTTTTGAAGTATTGTGTGGAAAATACAGTAAAACCATATACTATCTTAACAGGAGCTAAATTACTGTTTTTGGAGATAAAACAATTAGGCTTAGAAATCATGGATAATAGTAATTTTGTACAAGGTTAAACATTATTAATAAAAATATTTTATCCCTGAATGACACAACATTGGTCTTTGGGCTGTGTCATACTAAACGAATGCAAGGTTTACAAAAATCTGAACATCAACAGACAACATAACTTACTATCATAGTGACTACAAAATATCAAACAATATTGCTAATATCTATAACCCCTGTGTCGTTTTCATCACTTTCTTCCTTTACTTCACTTAGACTCTTGAAGAATCCCTTTGAAACATATGGTGTGTGTGTGTGTGTGTGTGTGTGTGTGTGTGTGTGTGTGTGTGTGTGGATGTATGGCATTAAAGACATAACATCTTCGAATTTTTTGTCGCAAGTTGGAATGGGTTTTTAAGTATCTCATTGGTAGCTGGAACAGATTAAGTTCTGATGTGCTCACCTTTTTCTAGTGACATTTACAGTTCTGAATTCATCAAAATTAGTATACTGAACCTTCACTTTTAAATGTGATGTCATTCCTTCATCAAATCAAAAGCTGTCGATTCAGAAAATCGGAACTGAGATCCATCATCATGTTTGTACTTCTTTACAATACTTATCTACAAAGGTGTCATATCTATAAAGTCTGCTCACTTCATTTTAACGACTGAAAATGGCTTCTTCTTGCATGATTCTCTAATGACTGTAATCCAGTCATCAAGTGTGTACACATAGGGGTTTTTGTTCTTAACGTGCTTCTCAATTCGATCAAAATCTCGGTCATAGGGCAATTGTCTAATCATATCTTCAGAGTCGGTCAATTGTGCATTTTTTCTTTGAATTATAAATTCATCACATACATGTGTCTGGTCAAGGCAGTTTAAAAGCAACATTAAACTCGTGATTAAAAATATCTCGAAATTTCGGATCTTTGACTTGTGGTGCATTATTTTCTTCACAATAATTGAAATAATGTTCTTGATACAATGAAGAAATCGACATTTCATGGTCGAAGTACACTTTATTACAGTTCTGTGAGTGGCTGTAATGACTAGCATACTTAGGTATATTATTTATGAAGTTGTGAACTGTCTGAATTGCTTCTGTTGAAGTTTTCCTTGATGGTTTCCCTTTTTTTTCTGGAAACAAAGAACAAGAATAAACATAATTTTAAACTGAAATGTCCAGGTCAGAGAAATTTAGTGAAAATGTGTTTGAATATGATACTTAAAGAAAGACACTGGATAAATAAACAGAGTTGGAACAACATTATGGTTTTTCTGGGGAGCAACATTAATTTAATCGTTAAATACCTCTTCTGTTTTTTGAAGAAGTGAAACGTCCAGCACACAAGTGCTTTTTAAGTTCTTAAGAGTTCCTAGATTGTTCTGATGCATATGCACACTTAAAAACGCTTCTTTGCATACCAAAATTTACAGTCATTAACCTTAACCTGGTACAAAAAAGTAACCATTCCCCGCTAAACTGCGCCTTTCCTTTTCTTTGAGTACCTAAAAAGGTAAAATATATTAATCAAAATAAAAATATTTTCTTATAAAAAGTACATGATATAAAAAAATTAATTTCATATGTTCATTAATCATAGTTATCTCCTTTGCACTTGTTTCATCTTAATATTGCTCAGAGGGTAATTATTTTGGCTACTGAAATCAACTGTATCCCAAAAAGAATGGAATATCTGCTCTACACATTCATCAATTTTGCTGCAACACTTGTTTTTACATTTACATCCAGGACCACGAATTTTAGCACCACCAGTTTGTCTTGTTTTATCAGATACGTACTCTCTGCCAGAATTTCTACATTTACATTTTTCCCTTTACCAATTGCACATACCTCTAGTTTTTTCTGCCTTCAGGTTCTTTAGCAGGTGATACTTTGGGAAACCGTTTACATTTGTCAGCATCCTTAGCCGAGTAAAGTGAATGAGAAAATCAAAGCCACTTTACCACATGTAACATATGTTAATATATTATACAAATAGCCTTATAATATTAAAAATATTACAAATAATGCAGTAATTAATGGGAGAAGTATAATTTGCTCACTATTCACACATACATATTTTAATGATCGAGTATGTAATAGTTACAATTACACAATAATTTAGACTCTGATACAATACTAAGCCTCACCTCCCAGGGTAGCCGAGAGCACTAATGTGCTGCTTCCTGGACTCGAGTAGGCGCGCCAGCCCTGGCTCGGCAGAGTAACGATGAGGCCCGTACTGCTGGGCAGCCTGGGTGTGGTTTTTAGGCGGTTTTCCACATCCCGCTAGGTGAATACTGGGCTGTTCCCCACATTCCGCCTCAGTTACACGACTCGCAGACACTTGAAAAGATTTGTACTACTCCATGGCTTACATTAGACACAGACAGGTAGGATACGCTAGTTCTGTCCTGGGGGGGGTTCAGGGCGGCTCCGGGATGGGCATCCGGCCACCCTCTGCAACTATCACAGCCAAATCAATAGGAACAAGAAAGACAACCCTAAGCCTCAATGTTTTAAATGTTTAAAAAGTAAGTATTTTCGTCTTAAAATGTCATTTTCGGATGAGTATTCATCAGAGTGACAATATGTGCTTTCACTGGACGAATAATCTTCTTCAGAACTGGACATTTTTGTCTCGGAATCTTCTTTTTCAGTTACAAATGGAAATAACATCTTTGTTTAAAGTGCCATTTAACTGTGGCTTTGGGTTGTGTCACACACGAAAAAGACTACTTCCTCACTGTATGAGAATAGCAAGTTTGAACTGCAATGCCATTTAGTGAGTGAAAGTTAAAATATTTTTGCAATAGCTCCCTCTGTTGAATAGAAGTTGAACTAACACAGAAAACGTATTTTGAGTAAAGCGTGGCTTTGGACTATATTATTCTCACCCCCTCAATTAAAAAAGGAGAGAAATGTTGTACAATTTTGTGTAGTTCTTAATATCAATTTGTTCAGTATTTCCTAAAAGTTAAGTTGTAACACTAATGGATACATATGGGTGGCGCGCGAGGTGCGCGCTCACCTCTTGCGGAGCTACCCGTGTTGCCACCCGCGCCGCCCCCTGACATTGATTGTCCTATATTGACGATGTAATTAACCAATTTGCTAGGAAGAAAAGGAGCATAGAATTCATCATTTAAGGAAGAGAGCTACAATTATAACTTTTTTATATAATAAGATGTCATTGTCTTGCATATGTGTGAAATCAGTTTAAATAAAACTTTCTTAAACTTTGCATGTGACTTGATATTTTTCATTGCAGTAAAAGTAAAGGTAGCTCAAGATATTTTCGGCACCCCCTCCCTAAGGTTTTTCTGTATCCTCCACTGAGTTATAACAAAATGCTTTGCCCGTTTCAGCATGGTAACCCAGCAGAGACCACCATAGTGAACTGTGGGCTATCAAATACTGGTGCAAAGGCTGCACAAATGCGAGCTCACGCCACCACAGTTAGAAAAGAGAGACATCCTCTTATTAAACTTCCTGGCAGATTAAAACCGTGTGCCCGACCGAGACTCTAACTCGGGACCTTTGCCTTTCGTGGGCAAGTGCTCTACCAACTGAGCTACCGAAGCACGACTGACGCCCGGTACTCACAGCTTTACTTCTGCCAGTACCTCGTCTCCTACCTTCCAAACTTTACAGAAGCTCATTCTGGAAAAATCCTCTTATTAAGTTGCTGTCATGCGGATTTAGTTAATTTTATTAGAAAACAGAAACGTAGGAAAAGTAACCTTGCGCGGAGTGCACATGCTTAACACACGCAATTCTGAGCTCTTGGTTCGTGGCACTAGGCTGTCAAGGAATTGCAGAGGGCACTATGAGTTTTGAAAACGAGCACAGAAGCAGTTTCTCACTCTTCAGCAGTGAAATCCGTAGCTGACAGCCTTCTGCTGTTTGCTGTGTTCGCCTCATCGGTGTTGTCAGCTTCAACACCACTAATTTATGAAGGTGTGCTAAAAAGTAATGGCTTCAAACTTTTCATTCTGTTCTCAATATCGGCTGAGGTGGTACATGCCATGTTTATTACTCAGTAGACTTTACCACTTCACTGACGCAAGTTGCAACCATCTGCCACCAGAGGGCTTCCAATTGCGGCATGTAACATGGCGGTGTGTAATATAACTATGCTGGTGCTTGAGCAACACCGTGCGGTTATCGTATTTCTAAGCACAGAAAACTTCATCCACGTAAGGAGCACCCTCTCCTTCAGCACGATAATGCCAGACCACACAAGAGCAATGTGACGTGTGCAACAATCCGACATCTTGATTTCACTGTCATCGATCATCCTCCATAGACTTCCGACTTGGCCCCATATGCCAATCGTCTGTTTCCAAAACTTAAGGAACACCTTTGAGGACTTCACTTTGATAATGATGAAGCGGTGCAAGGAAGTGAGGGTTGTGGCTCCGTCAACAAAGTCAAACATTCTACAGTGACGGTATCAACAAACTCGTCTCTCGTTTGGAGTACTGTGTACATCGCCAGGGCGATTATGTTGAGAAATAAATAAGTAGGCATAATGAACAAAGGTGTAGAATGTTAATAATGTTTGTTTATTTAAAAAACTTATAAGAGTTTTTGCTTGAAAAATTCGAAGACATTACTTTTCAGCACGCCCTCGTATCAGTAGGTGAAAAGCCTGGGATGGAGATAGTGGTCACGTGGGGTATTGATTTTTTCGTCGACTGTCAGCTTCGTTCTCTTTCCTGTGTCGGGTTGGAGGATTGCACAAGAGCATGAAAAATATGCGGACACCAATCAATGGATAACCCATGACTTCCCGTGTCCATATGGACACAATTATTGACTAGTTTTGTTTTTACTTCATTGTTGGCTTACAATTATTTTTAGCGTTGGCGGTCACATATTGTTTTCAGGGAGCGTTTGAATTTTACGTACATTGTGTTAACACTTCATTGTTACCATTTACACTGTGATTGTGACAGCCTGTATTTCAGGGAGTGCTTTGACGTCCGCAATGGAGTATGTTGATGTAAAGTAAGTAATGTTTTGTAAAGAACTTCTTCATTCTGGCATGTGTTTGCAGTATATCTAAATATGTCTATAGAGATTTTCATTTGAGAAAAGTTGTTATCCATCGATTCACTTTCTGTTTATGAAGTGATTATTTCAGCCGTGTCCATATGGACACGCTGGGCAGTTGCAGGGTCAAAAATGATTTCGTTTCTTTTTCTCTTTTCATATCATAACAGAGGTCTGGCAGAATCTTTAGAGCCTAGTTTGACTGTGCAGGATGTTTTAGACATCCTGTTTGAGGAGTCAAACGCTCCTCAGGCTGATGGAATTTACATCACGCCCCCTGATCCAGCAGTCCTCACAGATGAGGATTTTGGTGATGAGGATGGAGGAGGAATACCAGATAATCTCAATCCTAGACAACTCCGGGCTGAAGCTGAAATAAGATTAACAGACACACACACAGAAACAGATTTCAGAAATATAGATTACAGGAACAGAAATATGCAAAAGACCTGGGTTCATGGTGCACTAATTTCAAATTTGAAGTCTTTTCCTGATCCATGCTTTGACATGTATGTTGATAAGTCTGCAGTAGAAATTTTCGAATTATTCTTTGATGACGATCTGATATAATTCCTAGTTGATGAGTCAAAAAACTACAGACCTTTCAAGAACTTTCCAAATCCTAATATAACTTGTGACGAAATGAGGTGTTTTCTGTGGATCCTCATTCTAAGTAGTTGTAACACTCTTCCTAATAAGAGGTTATGCTGGGATTCTAATTTAGACACACAAAATGATTTTGTATGCAATGCCATGAGGAGAAATCGTTTTGAACAAATTCTTATATTTCTGCACTGTAACGACAATAACAAATTTGATGAAAAGGACAAGATGTGGAACACTAGACCCTTTATTGAAATAGTAAGAGACAAATGTAATAAGCTGTTTGTTCCTCAGCAACATCTGTCTTACGATGAATCAATGATAAAATATTTTGGGAGACGCTCTTGCAAGCAGTTTATCAGGGGGAAACCGATACAATTTGGATATAAAGCATGGTGCTTATGCACTACTTTTGGATATCTGGTAAATTTTTCCTTTTATCCAGGAAAATCACCCAATCCAAATACACTATATGATGCACAGATTGGTAAGGCTACTGCCCCACTCGTTCAGATGATAGATGATATGACACTGGATGTAAAACTACTGCCATTCCACCTTTTCTTTGACAACCTATTTACAGGTTTTTCTGTTCTGTCATACCTGAGAGAAAAGGGCTATGGAGCAGCAGACACTATCAGAGAAAACAGAGTTCCCAAATCGTGCCCAATTTCCTCAAAGAAAGCGCTAGTTAAAAAGGAAAGAGGGTATTTTGAATCCTCACTTTGCAAGGATGATGATGTTACAGTCACAAAATGGGTGGACAATTCAGTGGTTACTGTAGCTTCTACCTGTGAAGAAGTTGAACCTGTATCATTTGTAAAAAGATATTCCACAAAGGAGAAGAAGACAGTTCAAGTACAACGTCCTCAAATTATCACAGCCTATAATAAACACATGGGAGGAGTGGATAGAATGGATGAAAACATTGTCATGTGCAGAATAAACATTCGAAACAAGAAGTGGTACTGGGCTTTACTTTCTTGGCTGATTGACGTATCTGTACATAATGTGTGGCAGTTAAAGAAAGGAACGGGAGCTAGGACTACTCAACCTGAATTCAGAAGAGAAATTGTACAAGTTTACCTAAAAAGATATATGAATCCCGTAAAAGGAGCAGGCAGGCCGTCTATCAGTCCTATGTGTGGATACAAATCACGTGTTCCAAGTGATATCAGATATGATGGTATAAAGCACTATATCAAGAAAACTGAGAAGAAGAGAAGATGTGTAGGTTTGTACTGCAAACAGAAATCATCAGCTGTTCGCTCAAAATGTGGGAAATGTGATGTAGGATTGTGTCTAGAATGCTTTGAAGTGGCCCATGAAAGTCAGTAAAACAATTGATTGTGGATTATTTCGTGTATGGTGTTATAAATTGGTTTGTAAGAATTATTTTGTTCAAATTTTGCCATACTTGTATTAAAAATCTGATTAATAAAACATATCTTCAAATGTATTTCAATATCACAGTAAACATTTCAAATACGCATCTGAGTGCCTAACGTTGAAACGTTCCTGATGAAATTGTTATTCATCCAGTGACCAGTCCACATTCGAATTCACTAAGCTCTCCTGATAGACCCACACTCCGCTGACAACACTATGCCCCGCCCTCCCCCCCCCCCCCCCCGACTTCAATGACAGTCATACCGTGAAAAGAAATAATAGGTGGCTCTACTTCAGGACACAGCGTGGCCGCGTCCTTCCCGAAAGATGTCTTCCCAGAGAAACTGCATGGTTGTTTTTAGTCTTCGGTCATACTCCTCCACACTGGACTTTCGACAGAAAGCTCCAGGACTCTAAACTCGCCACGTTGGCTCTTTGTAGGCTCAGTCTGCCTTGCCATATTGGATAATGGCAGCTGGTTAGTGAATTTGAGGGTTGGAACATCAACATTAGCAACACCCCATAGAGTAGCAACACGATGGAACCAAATAATGTCGTCTAGGATAGTGACACGTAAAGGAGTTGGGCAAAAAATGGAAGCATCGGGATAAATGCATGCTTGAACGTAAATGCAGTTGCTAGCCAGGCCTGCAGGTTGCTGTGTTGTATTTGGCCACTAACGCACCCGTGCGATGTCCTCCATATGTTGCAAGTGTTGAAACGTCCCCTTTGAAGAACAATTTATACATGACTGTCCTTAAACTGATACACAATATTTTTTTTAGCGCAACGCAATCTGACTTTCAAAAATCCCTACAAAAAAATGGCCCTGACTAACATTAACCTATGCGTTTCACAAATCGCTTACCTCACAAAAATCTTGGTTACTCGAACTACTGCAATACAGCAGGCGCCACTACTGCCAGCTAAATAAAAGATTCAAACTATGGAAGGCACTAACTACTGATAGGGATAGTTAGCAAATGAAAGATATTAATAGAGAACAAACAATGTATTTACCTTAATATCATCAAAAGTCATAATATATATAGGAGTTCATGACAGTCTTACAAATTCAAAACTCCGCCATATCTCTCCCCACATCCACCACTGCTGGCGGCTCACCTCCAACTGCGCAACGCTACGCGCTGTTCACATCCAGCTGCCGCTGCGCAACACTACAATGGCAGACAACAATGCAAACTAGACACAGACTGCACACAGCACAGCCAGTGATTTTTATACAGAAGTGGCGTTACCAATAAAAAAACCTAAACAGCCTACTTACATAGCCCCCATGCTCCCCACAAAAAATTTTACAAATTGTTTTGGGCAGTGGCCAATAATGATTTGATAAAATTTTTCATAATTACAATAACAAAGAAATCAAATGCACACACTTATTGATACAATGTTGGTCAAAAGCTAAAATTTTCTCACAGTCTATAAAGACAGTCCTCATTCGTCACAGTAAAATTACAGTGTTTTCCTTTTTTTTCAAAGTCTGAACAGTAAAAGAGAATGCACACAGAAGTAGGGGATTTCCATGCAGTCTTGAAGAAGTAGTGTCCTTCCAACGGAAAGACAGTGCTGACTCTTGACATGCAGACAAGTAATGGGCCACAACACAGCAAACCAACAGCAGAGTCATTTGACGTTTTGAAGAATATTGGTAGGTAGGTCATCACAGAGTAGACCCACTGTAGTCCTGGTAGAGATTATGGTATTGGTGGGTCACCAGAGGTACAGACCCACTGCAGTCCTTGTAGAAATAATGGTATTTGTGGGCCATCAAAGATGCAGACTCACTGTAGTCCTTGTAGAAATAATGGGATTGGTGGGTCATCAAAGATGCAGACCCACTGTAGTCCTTGTAGAGATGGCCAGCAGCCATCTGTTGTGACTGTGCAGGTGCACAATCACCATTGAAGAGTCTTGTGGAGAATATAGCAAGTCCATAAACCACCACTTGTGCACTCACCAAAAAAATATATATTTTTTTAATTGTCCTTAGAACCAGCAATGCTGTTATCTAACAGTCCCTACTTCTCACATATTGTCCATATACTATGACCAACAGAAATGTGTGCAGTGAAATGTGACTTACAAGTTAATAATATGATGAACTGGTGACAATTGCAATTTTATAACATGAGAATACAATTACAAAGGTACAAAATACATCATTAAAGAACATAATAGTACAGATAACATTTGTAGTAATATGGGCTTTACAAAAGAATCGAAATAACATATACATCAGTGTTACAGGAATTATGACGTAAGTACATACATAAAAGATCAGAATAACTTTTGAAATATCAACTTCACACCTAAGCATTAAAACAGAACAGAATAAATAATGTCTAAACATCTTTACAAAGAAAATAACATATTATAAATGCAAATTATATTTGAGGATAACAGTATTCCTCATCATAGTGAATGTAGCTTGGTACTAGAACAGAAAAAAAATTTCTATGAAACAGTACACAGAGACAGGAAGAAAAGAAATATACAAGGGTACACAAACACATAGTGGGATAACACAAAAGGAAAGAACAGGGTTTGTTTTCAGTGTAACATTTGGTACTGCAGTCCAACCCAGAACTTCATTCCATATATCTTTCCTCTTATTTCAATATTTGTTTCCACCAAAAAAATTCTATCCAAGCATGCTTTCTGTATTTATATGTTCACACATTTCTTACCTCATTATTTATTTTCCATTATCTTACCTCATCATTTATTTCCAAGAAAATCCTACTTAAACCTGTTGTCCCTAAACCCTACTTTTTTGGTTCATATCCTCTTTCAAAATATCTTTTTTTTTGGCCAAACCATTTTCTTATAGCTTCTAAATGCATTTCTTCCAATTCATCGTAGTTAGTTTCTTATATAGTCTACCCCCTCTTAAGCTAACTTAAATCTACTGAGCTCAGATGCTAAACTAAGGGACGAGGCAATGCAGCAGCATAAAACAATTAACACAAACAGTAATGATAAAAAAATACAAATGCCAAAGCAAGCAGCATAAATTAGCAGAGCAATTGCAATATTACAACTAATATAAGGCAATGTGCAGGAAACAATAAAAATAAATCAATAGTAAAACTGGCTTAACCCAGTAATACAAAGTCAAATTCAGTAACACTATGCCTGGCAAGCAGCAGCAGCAAGTGCTATAAACCTAAACATGACAAAGCTCAAGCAGAAAGAATATTACACTAAAAATAACAATGCAGATAAGGGAAATGTATAATCACATCTTAGTGTCTATGTAATTAAAGTGGTGCACCACAACTATTTCTACAAAAGAAATTACCAAGTACTTGAAAAGAAAATTATATATGCAGTTACTGTTATTAGTCCCTTCTTATTGTTCTTTCCATTCCAAGAGCTCCTTTTTCGAAGAATGTGGATCATAAAAAAATTATTTATAGATCTGTTGACAGAAAGTGTTCACATTAGCAAATGCATTTAATTTTATTGTATAAAACCAATGCTGCAACACATCTGGAAACCAGATATCAAATGAAATAAGCAGTTACGCAAACCAAAGCATAAAAATATCATTCAATAGTCATGTGACATTTCATGAGTTAAGTAGAAATCTCTCAACTCTCGTAGAAAGACGCTTGTCATAATCAGGTGTGCAGATGTAAGTATCTTTCCAAGTAATGAGCGCATCACATTCTCGATGCTTTCTACAAAGGAATGTCAATAGTGAGGATAATGGCCCCTTTTTTTTTCTCTCCACCTAATGGCTTTCTTTTGTCAGACGGCTACCTCTCAGCTGGGCGCTCAAAACCATTACGTCAAGGTCACTTACCTTTCTTACTGAAATATTTACGACACCAGTTTCCGCTACAGTGGCAGTCTCATATAAAAAATTTCACAGGTCAAGAATTTGCGTTACAGATGTGTAGAAACAAAATCCTGTAAATATAACAGTGTCCAAAAAATTTTCGTCGGCATTGTGGTACATTCACGCATTTACACATTTCATAACTCTTAAAGTACGATTCTTGGTTTCCGACATCCTTTTTCACAAGGGTCAGAGTCTCTAACCACTACCCATTATTCCTTGCTTTATTACACATATACATATTCGTAGACACTTCTTCAATATTTCATCATAATAAATATGTAGCATAATCAAATTCCTCATATAGCATCAACTTATTGAGCATAAACATACCGCAACAGCGTACTACACATCGTCGTCATAATAATAACATCAAAACACCTCAGTCAAATCTCAAATTCGTCGTAGCTTTCTGCAATAATTTCAAAACCTAAAAAAAATTCTCTGCTCATTTCAATAGTGTCATCTACCTCAAACATACTTTAAAAATCATGATCCCATACCAAATAGATCATTCCAAGCTCTCATAGTATCACAATGGCTCCGAAAAAATATGAACAGTTCACAAAGTACAGGCAAAATACAATTTCATAAGTATGAAATTATCCAACTGTGTAACTGCGTAAACATGTGTCACTGATGTAGTAAAAAAAACGTTTATCTCTCAGTTAAATGATCAGATAGCTGTGTAATTTGTGTGTCAGAGAAATATGGTACCGATGTGTAAAGTTGTATAAGCAAATACCATATTAGCTAGGGCTCCTTGTGCTTGCCAAACACATGGTACACAAAGTAAGCGTGTACCCCCCTGAGGATTAATGTAATTATACCTTTCAGGTGTTACAGATTACAACAATGGAATGAAAAGTATTACGGAAAACCTTTGTATCATTGTCCTTCAAATATCTTTAAAAATAAATGCTTTAAGTACAAAATTAATCACTCAATTGCGTGTCCTGTAGCGCTAAATGTGCGTCTTGCTGTAAGATAATTCTGTGGAAGTGTCGTAATTATCGCCCTCCGAAAGCTAAGTTCTGCAGAAGTCAATGTACTTACCTCATGATAAACAAAAGTGAAATGCTTTGCGTATAGATATCTTACTTATTACGCTTATTGCCGTGATGAAGAAAGTACTGTGCTGTAACGTATTGTTGTGCTACGGAAAAGGCTGTCTCATTGTAGCTATACCACAAAAGTTACTACTAAAACATGTTTTCCTTTCCAGAAGAATTCAGAAAAACTGTGCAGATATAAAACAGAAACACCGCAAAAGCAACATTGTAAATTGTCTCTCATTAGTAGCGTCGTGATAAAATCGTGTAGCTGTCACATAAACTAACCACTGTGTCATCTGGTATCTCACTGAAAGTACTTTAAATCCAGAATGTATTTTCAAGTAAACCAAAATGTTGCATTAAAATCTCAGTAGCAGTACTGGTAAATGTTCTAAGTATGAGAGCCTTATAGTAGTTACATAACCGTGCAACTAACAAGCAAGAATGTACACACACAATAACACTGTGTCTGTTCACTATAACAATGCATTCGTAATTTCTGTTTAAATAAGTTCTCTTGGTTCTTGACTGGATATTTAACTTCAAACATTGTTGCATGTTAACAGATTCTAAGTCTGACAAAGCATACTAGAAATGTGAAGTGAAAAATTTTATGGCAAAGACAAAGTTAAAAAGCAGATTATCTTTCTATAAACGGTTTTACATGTGAAATGTGGTGTAAACCTTTACTCTTTCTAGTGCACAGAGTATCAACTTCAAAGCAATTATCATGTTGTATACATCGGTAAGGGGTGCTAAAATTTTTCTCAAGGTTAGCGTCAATGTTATTTTTCTCTGAGCCAGCCGGCGCACGCTGCTGCCTGTGGTGCGAGTCATTGTCTGTTCCTTTGTTGACGCGCGTCGTTATTGGGATTTGGAGACCTAACTTCTACAAATTCACTCTGACGAGAAGGCCCTGCCCTGTTTGAATCCCGCCAGTTCTGATGCAATTCAGGTCTGTCGTTACGAATATATCGTCTGTCGTCATGTCGGTAGATTCCGTAGTTTCTTCCTTGTCCGTCACGTGGTGGAGAATTTCTCCCTGAATCGTAACTGTGCGCCGAACTGTTGCGTCTGAAGTTATTCTGCCTCCCTTGATAATAATTGTTTTGGTTCCCATATTGTCTGATTCTCTGATTGTCTCTGTGATAGTCATTACTACGGAAATGCGATCTTTCTCTGTAACTATTATTACTCTGCCAGTGGTTGTCATATGGGTGGTGTCTGTTTTGGTCACGATTTGCGTTGTGAGAATAGCCTTGTCATGTCCAGTTATTATTTCTTTCATCGCGGAATTGCGACGGATGTGACCTGTAAGTGTTGTGCTCCTGTTGTCGCGTTCCGCGATTGTCAGTGTCAATTTCCAGTTCTTGCAACAGTCCCTGAAAAGCTTCAATGTCGTCTTTGCAACGTCCTCCTAAAATAATATGTCGTATATGTTCAGGCAATTTGATTAAGCAAATGCGGATGAGTTCTGAGGGGCTGTATGGGTTTGAAAGATACTGATTCTTATGCAACATGTCTTCAAAATATTTCATAAGACTGGAAAATTCAGATTGTTCGAAATGTTTCATCGTTATGATGCCATGTTTTACTCGGTCTTGTGTGGCTTGAGACCAATATGCTGAGAGGAAGGCATGGTAAAATTCTCCTTCACTGTGGCAATCGTGAATGACCGATCGCATTCTTACAGCTGGTTCATTCTCTAAGTAGCCACACATAAATTCTAATCTGTATTCTAACGACCAGTTGGGAGGAAATCAATGAGAGAATTGATGGAGCCATGCTTGTGGATGAATGTCGTTGCCAGAATTCTTAAATGTTTTGAATTTACGTGTAGTAATGAACAGCTTATAGTCAAAATCATCATGTCGGCGAGTCGCATATCGGTCATTGTTAGGTCGTGTCGGCCGTTCCATCTCAAAATTCGGTGCACATTGCCAATTTCTTTCATAACTTCCGAAATGCCCTGTGTTATTATTTTGCGGCTTTTCCGTATTTCTAAGTCCCTCTTCCCGTGTTGGAGCGCGAGTGTCCTCTGAAATACGTAATTCTTGTATTACCTGTGTCAGCTGATCTTGTACTTCCCAGATTTCTCTTTGGTGTTGCGTATTAATTTGATTCAGATTTTGTTTCAGTTTCCTAATTTGTTCGCTCTCTTCTGTGTCATTAAAGACTACCGGTTTTGTGTCATTCAGATTATCATCTACCTTCGTAGATAAATTATTTAGCTGATCTGAAAGTTCAACTACTTTCTCTGATAATGAACTAATTTCCTCCATGTGTCTTTCTGAACCAATTTTCAGAGTATCTACTGTGTCCTTTAAGTTTTCTTGAGTTTTTGCAAGTTGCATAACCGAATCGGTAGATGCAACTGAGTCAATTTTAGCTTGCAGGGTCTCATGATTTTGATGAACAATAGTTTGCAGTTCTTTTATGGCTGCTTTGTGATTCTGTAATGCATTTTCATGCCGCGAAGAAATAGGTTGAAAATGCTCACAAATTTGTGTTTTTACGTCATTACAGACTTTTTGACATTTCGATTCAATGTTATGTAACTCAGTAGTTAAATCTTCACGTGTTTGTCCAAGTGTGGTGTCTAACTATTGAAGATTTTGTTCCATTGTGTCTAACTTTTTGAGATTTTGTTCCACTGTGTCTAACTGTTGCTGTGTTTGTCTCTGGTGTTGTTCCATTGTGTCTAACTTTTCAAGCTTTTGTCCCATTTGTTGCATTAATTGTAATAACAATGCACTGGTGTCTGAAACATGTTCCTCAGTGCTTTTCGGCAGTGAATTTGCACCGGCAACATTCACATTTTGCAAGCGGAAAATGTGTCTTGACTCATTTGAAAAAACGGTGAGGACGCAAAACCTGAATCTACAGTATTTGCAAAATTGTGTCCTGTCATTTCGGATTCCTGACGCGAGCTGTTGCCGAGCGATCGATCGATAATGCTTCCCTGTTCTCTACCTGTTTCACTGTCTACGCCATTGTTTGCAGCCCGCTCCATTTCCCTATGCACAGTTACCAAATTATTGCTTTGAACGTCTGTTAATTCATTACACAGTGGTGCTGGCAAGCTACGCTCGTCGCCACTATTATTTCTGTTTACTTTGGAGCCTAGTGTTACGTTTTTCACACGCCATTATTGTCACAATATTTCACACGATAGCACAGAAAAGCACAATTTGAAGAGCAAAAACAAGAGAACACATTAACATAGCACTGAAAATAATATGTAGTTAATTGCAAGCGCAGCTGCGAAATACTTGGTGCAAATCTACATGCATCCCACAACAACAATGAAAGACTGCAACTACAAAGGAGATTCTCTCTACAATTACGCGCTAGCAATAAACAAAATCTACACTAATTACACAAACTACAAGAAAAAATCAGAAGATTCCAGTGAGGTATCCTCGGCTAAGGGTCGCCATATGAAACGTCCCCTTTGAAGAACAATTTATACATGACTGTCCTTAAACTGATACACAATATTTTTTTTTAGCGCAACGCAATCTGACTTTCAAAAATCCCTACAAAAAAATGGCCCTGACTAACATTAACCTATGCGTTTCACAAATCGCTTACCTCACAAAAATCTTGGTTACTCGAACTACTGCAATACAGCAGGCGCCACTACTGCCAGCTAAATAAAAGATTCAAACTATGGAAGGCACTAACTACTGATAGGGATAGTTAGCAAATGAAAGATATTAATAGAGAACAAACAATGTATTTACCTTAATATCATCAAAAGTCATAATATATATAGGAGTTCATGACAGTCTTACAAATTCAAAACTCCGCCATCTCTCTCCCCACATCCGCCACTGCTGGCGGCTCACCTCCAACTGCGCAACGCTACGCGCTGTTCACATCCAGCTGCCGCTGCGCAACACTACAATGGCAGACAACAATGCAAACTAGACACAGACTGCACACAGCACAGCCAGTGATTTTTATACAGAGGTGGCGTTACTAATAAAAAAACCTAAACAGCCTACTTACAGTGTCAGTCGTGATCAGAACAATGGTCTGTGTAGTTATGAGTGCGTTATGTCGGAGCTAAATGAATTCGAACGTGGGCAAATTGTTGTTGCTCGTACGCTGGGGCTTCCGTAATCAAAGGAGCCGAAGTGTTTGGTGTTACAAGAGGGTACCGAAGACTTGGACCCCTTACAGGGAAAGTGTTGAGTGACCATGAGTTGGGCAATGAAGACGATTGTGACGACAAATAAGAGGGCGTCAGCTGAAAAAGCCACTGAAGAACTGAATTTATCACTGTCAGCACCAAAACTACAGGAAGTGAGCTCCATACGCAGGAATTTGCAGGGCACCCCGAATTCCAAAACCGCTTATTAGTGTTGCAAATTCCCGTAACAGGAAAACATGGTGCCGAAGCCATAAAACTTGGACTATGAATCGGTGGAAGAAAATCAATTGGTCTGATGAGTCTTGTTCACATTGTTTTCAACTTCTGACCGAATTTACGTCCCATGAGTGAAACAGGGGGGTGGGGGGATGGTATCCAGTGATGATTTAGGCAAGTATTTAGCTGTATTCCATGGGGCTCATGACTACTCAGCAAGTTCGCATTAGTACCAAGGATTATGTGACCATTCTGGCTGACCAGATCCATTCCATGGCACAAAGTTTGTTCCTCAGAGGTGATGCTGTGTTACGAGAGGACAGGGCCCCTGTTTACACAGCTCGCATCGTTCAGGACTGATTTGTGAGCAAGAAGATGAATTGTAGCGACTTTCGTGCCCACCAAATTCACCAGATTTCAATATTATTGAATCTTTGTGGTCTACTCTGGAGAGAACGCGCGTGTTCGTTTTCACCTCCATCATCGTTACCCGAACGTACCACTATTTTGCAGGAAGAATGGTATAAGGATTCCTTGAAAGCGATACAGGACCTGTATTTATCTATATATGAAGATGGTATCTGTTCTTTACGACATATCTGAAAGAACAGATACCATCTTCATATATAGTTAAGGCTAACCGGCCATTGGCCTTCTTCTTCTGTGCGGATGCACAAGCATTGCCCGAACTCTTACGGGAATCGGTAAGATTGTCTACCGCGAGTAATGAGTATAATGGGCAAGAGCACTATGAATGTAGTGTGTGGACATTAAGTTGGGAATATGGGTCTCACGGGGAGCGTGCAAAGGATAAATCCCTGCAGTCCCATTCTCTTCCGTGCACTCGGTGGCTCAGATGGAAAGAGCGTCTGCCCTGTCAGCAGGAGATTCCGTGTTCGAGTCCCGATAGGGGCACACATTTTCAACTGTCCCCGTTGATGTATATCAACGCCTGTCGACAGCTTAGGGTCTTGATTTCGTTATCATTCCATTCTAGAGAGTTGCACGGTCACCGATGGTATCTGTTCTTTCGGACATGTCCGAAAGAGCAGATACCATCATCATATATAGTTAAGGCTAACCGACCAATGACCTTCTTCTTCTGTGCGGATGCACACGCATTGCCCGAACTCTTACGGGACTGGGTAATATTGTCTACCGCAAGTAATGAGTGTAATGGGCAATGGCATTTAGCTGCTCGCCCTCTGTAATAAAAAACCGAGTAAAGGAATCAACGATCAACTTGAACAGATGTCTTGTGACGTCCGCTCAGACCAAACGCAACGAACAATACCGAACAAAATGAAAAAAGAAAGAAAAAAAAAAAGATGGATAGTGCGTCTGCCATGTAAGCAGGAGATCCCGGGTTCGAGTCCCGGTCAGAGCACACATTTTCAACTGTCCGCGTTGATGTATATCAACGCCTGTCGACAGCTTAGGGTCTTGATTTCATTACCTTTTCACCGTATTTATCTATCCTGAAGCTTTTCTGAATGCCAACGGGCTTCGTATAACAAACTAATCACGGTAATTTATTGTGGTTTTAGAGTTTCTATATTTTTGTCCAATCCGTGGACCTCAGCTAATCGGAAATGATCTCTCTCTTCCCTAATCACGCACATGCGCAGTTACGGCAAGAAAGGAGCCTCGTGTAGCAGAACGTCTAATGTAGTGCTGGTGTGATGTTTTCGAAACAAAAACAACAGAGTCGGATAAAAATTGAATGTACCAACAGACGTACAGACCGAGAGTGCCATCAAGTTCTTCAAAGGGCTTGCGGGGTATCGACATTGCCTTACCGAACAGCGACAAGGCCATCAAGAGGGTCTTGAACGAGAAACGCAACAGTGTGATAGACATTCGTAGGCTTGGTTGTACCCGTGCCAACGAAGAAGAAGTATTTGTTCTTATAGTGTCATTGGACAGCAATCGAAGTGAAACGATTCATGAATTGTCCCGAGAGAGAACTGGTGAATAAATTCTTCATATTCTGAAGGACCACCTACGCATGAGAAAAACTGCGTCACAACTGCTTCCACTTGATCTGGTGGAAACGCAGAAATGACTACGATAAGATGATGCTCGTGGCCACTTGGAACTTTCTTACTCTGTACATCACGCTGGCTGAAACTTAGGTCAAACCGTACAATCCACTGCTGAAACACCAATCGAACGAATGGCATCATCACGGGTCACGAGGACGATCGAAAGTTCATAAAAACTCCAGCGCTGTGCATGTTATGGTGATTCTGATGTACGACTGTGATGGTGCTATCCTTACACACACTGTTCCCCAACCGCAAAGCGTCGCTGTACTGTTACGTCCTTCACTTTAGGAATACAACCTGCCACCAGTATTGCGAAAGAACCGGAGACACTTTCTGCAGAATGTATCCATCATTTTGCGTGACAGCGTTCGGATGCATACGGTACTTGTTCTGTTTAGTTTGGACGATGTGGCTGGGAAGTGCTGCACTATCCACGATACTTAGCTGCTGGTAGGTGTTACGGATTGTATCGTCGTGGACCATGAAATTTTTCTGTTCCTAACGTTTCCTTCAGAGCTGCGCTGGACATCTTTAGAGGCCGACAGGACTCAGCGGGACCTGGAGCACCTCTTAAGATCTCAAGCGCAGCTCTGGACGAAACGTTATGAACGGAAAAGTTTCATGAAGTTCGACTATACATCCCGTGAGACCTGGCAGCAACTAGGACATCCGATTGTGAAAGCCTTCACTGTATCGCCCACAATAATCTCACGACTTAAAACTTCATGACTTCGAATTGATTCCTGAGATGAAAGAAGCACTTCGTGGCATTTGCTTCGGAACTGTTACAGAGTTTCGTCAAGTATGAACAGGATCGTAAACTCATCGAGTTTGCATTGTGCCCACCAGCTGGCGTTACGAGTGCAGTGCCTTGACAAAATGGCGACAAAACCAGAAAAGAGTTTTTGGCTTCAAGGTAATATTCGGCGACGAAGAAACATTCCATTTATCCGGAAAGGATAATCGCCAGAGTGTGAGAGTGTGGGGCACTGAAAATGCTCCTGGAATTGTTGCGCATGAACGAGATTTTCCGAAGGTCACTGTTTTCTGCGCCGTGTCACGTATGAAGCTATATGGGCCATTTTAGTTCTGTGAGAAGACTGAGACGGATACCTCTTACCTTGATGTGTTGCAGTTGTGGTTGTTTCCACAAATGGCTGCTGATTCCGATAATTTCGTCTGCGAATAAGACGGGGCCTCCCTTCATTGGGGCATCAATGTTCATCGCTACCTAAACGACGAACTTCCACATCGATGCACTTGGAGTGGTGGTGAAGATTATGTGCCTCTGTTACCTTGGCTCCCCATGTCGCCCAATCTAACGTCTTGTGTCTTTTTCTTTTGGGATACATTAAGGACCGTGTTTATGTACCCTCACTGCCAAGAAAAGAGGAACAAGACAGGGAATATATTAATGCTACTGTGCGACCACAAACAGGATGTTGCTAGAGAAGGTTTGGAACGAACTTGACTGCCGCTTGGCTGTGTGTTGAGCCACTCATAGGAAATTTGCAGGGCGAAAAATGTAAACTTAGTGAGTTTATAGTTGTATTCATGCATCAGTCATAACTGTACATGTAATACATTGGAGAATGTAGAGCTTTGGAAATGAATGAATAATTTATAGTAGCCCTGTACGTTATATCAGTTGTAAATAAATAGTTGCCACTATTGAATTTTAACCCTCGTACAAGCCTGAAAGTGTCCACTTTGCCCACAAAAACGGTTCTCTGCACGAAGATGCCCATTTAAGAATACAACAGGCCTCATATTTCATTTAAGGGGAGTTTGCAAGGCCTATGCCGCCAGAGTCAGATAAGCCAAGTTTAAGTAGCTGTAGCTTTGGAACCAATGAAGATAATTTTCAAAATTTTTTGCAGCTGACATATTCATATTATTTATGTTGACTGAAACAGAGTTAAGAAATGAACTGCAGAAGAACCAAAGATATTAATTTATTAAAAATATGCACTTTTTACATTAAATATTTGTTCATGCAAACAGTGATCATACCCTTTCAAATCAATGCCATGAGTGTGCTTCAGTAGGTGCAGTAAGCTATAATGAAGCAGGTCATAAAGTTTCATGTAGTTACCACAAGTAGTTTTTCGAGTATAGCAACATTAACTGAAGAAAAGTCATTTTGGGAAAATCGAGATCAATGATGAAAATGATAAAAACTCACACATATTTTTAAATGAAGGCTCAAAAGCACCCAGAAGGATATTGTTTCCTCTACCTTTTCCACCTCTTTCTCAAAAGCATTTACTGTCAGAATGACCTTGCTTCTATGGTGTTCAATTCAGCTGCACGCTGTAATTTGACAACTCTTAATTCGTCTAAAATTTGCAGTCCCTTTACATTATTGCAGCCAGAATCGATGTTAAGGAGCATCAGTACTGTTATTCGTCCCATCTCTTCATCATCAAATGATAACACAGCATCACTGACTCCTCATTTCAGACTATTTAACCCCACAAGGATTTTCTTGGGTACTCATGTCCAAATCATCTTATTGAATGGCCCATTTGGATTGCAAGTGCGCCCATGTAGTAGACACATTCGGAAGGGGTCTGGGTCAGCAACATCCCTATAAATTTGCTTGATAGCTTCCATAACAACTTCAGGAATAGAATTCTTGTGTCCTGAAAGTACAGACTTCTGAATGCATAAACCATGAATCATGTCCAGTGAGGCAAAATGAATTTACTGCTTTCCTGTCATTTGAGAGATTGTGGAAGTGTGTGACACAGATTGCTTTCTCCATACCTCGCAAATCAGTTCTGTTATTCCTGATGGCCATTCCACTATACTATTGGAGTTCGTTTGTTGTTTCAACAGGCAATCGACTCCTCAATAGCTTGCCACCTGACAGCGAAGTGGCGACCAAAGTTTGCATCAGTTTTCATGAGAAACAAAGCCAAGGGGCAGACATTTTGTAAACAGCTGGGGAGCCACCGTTGTGTGCTACATACCTTTGTACGCTTTCTATAAAAATTTGTCTATAAATGAAAGAACTGAATATCCTTTTTTCTACAACTTTTTCCTTGCGTAACGCGAGTTTCAGACGTATTCAGCTGCTGAGCAATACTGACTGTTAGCTGGTCGTGTGCTATGCATGTTCAACAAAACTTTAAACTTGGTGAAATACTGAATTTGAAATGTGCAAACAAATCTAATTAAATACGAAAAGTACCTAAATGTGTACTCCGTGAAAACTATTTAACTGAAACTCAATACTGAGAGTTGCATGACATGAAGTATATTTCCTGACTTGAAATGTCCAAAAAATAAAATACTGTCCTACTCACAAGGGGAAGACCTCAGACACGGCCAACCGATTCGGCTCAAATTTGGCAGGTCGCTTGTGAACAACCTAAAACGAAGGAATCTAAGATATTTTGGGTCAACGCCCCCGCGTTTTTGAGAAAATCACCCTTAAAGGTTATGACGAGCAATCGACTCAAAATTGGCGGGATCGATAGATAATTGTAAATAGAACATTTTTCATCATCAGGTATGGGGTCCGCAAACGCATACTTTTTCAGAAATCGAGGAAAGAAAATTTTACAACTGCCACTTCTGTATCCACATGGTAAACGCTTTTTGCCGACAGCGCCGATAGCGCGATACTTCTAGATGTCCGTTGAAAATCATGTGCTACTGTGGAATGTTATGACCAACAAATATGAAAAAAAATAGCGCAACGGCCAAGGCAACTGGCTGGGAATTGGAGAACCCAGGTTCGAATCTCCAAAAAACCTAGCGGATGTTATTATTTTCGTTTGTATTTTTCCTATCTCAATTGATAGGGGTAGGAGGATTAATAAGGTAAGTAAATAAAAAAGGAATGATAATAATAATGTAGGCAAACTAATTTTTCAAACGCAGTGAGTTAGTAAAGTATCAAACTTTTAAGCTCTGTCACATGAAAACAACTCCGAGTAAGAGTGCTGCGAATTCCTCACGAGGGATCACAGATAGCCAACTGCGCGACCCTTGTTTACAGCGAGACACGGGACAGAATGTCCGCGGGGAGAGTTATGTTGTCCCACTTGCCTCTTCCTCATATCATAGTTGTGAACCTGGAAGAGTGAAGGTGTCCAGCACGAGCCTTATACAAGTCAATCGGAAAGAGTTGTTTTCCGTCATTAGGCTGCCACGAACCTCGCGGATACATGTAGTGATTTTTCCATCGTTAATGCGCCGGATGCAATAAGTTTTGTGAGTGGATACAGTGTTCTTCCGTAAGTAACATATTACGAGTACTGTATGTAGTTTGTAGTAATTATCTCGTCTGTTTATGCCGCAGTAACTAGTTATTGTTTGTTGTGTCATATCTTTCAGGTGCATAATCTGAATAATGGAGGATGTACGCCCGTCGACTAGCGCTGTAATACATAGTTGGGAGCCTGTCAGACGATGGCAAGCGGGAAGTTACTGACGCTCTGTTTAACTGTTGCAAGCCAAGACAGTTGCATTATCAATGCACTACCGGAAGCAGGCAGTTCTGTTTCTCGGCGTTCCGGATTGGCGGTGGTGGTGGTGGTTAGTGTTTAACGTCCCGTCGACAACGAGGTCATTAGAGACGGAGCGCAAGCTCGGGTTAGGGAAGGATTGGGAAGGAAATCGGCCGTGCCCTTTCAAAGGAACCATCCCGGCATTTGCCTGAAACGATTTAGGGAAATCACGGAAAACCTAAATCTGGATGGCCGGAGACGGGATTGAACCGTCGTCCTCCCGGTTCCGGATTGATAGGAGCGGCTATCGTCCAGCGATTTTTGGAGCTGACGAACGAAATGACTTTTGTTGATACTGAAGTACTAAACCATGAAGACGAAGCAGAAGGTGATTCAGTGGAAGATATCCCGACTAGTGTGAATCGCAAAATGGTCATAATACTTTGGAAATCTCCACGCCACTGGGAGTATGTGCTTCATCTGTTCCCGATGAGTATTACGAACCGGTTACTAAACGACTGAACTACGGCGTTATACCCCTTGAAGTAAAAGTAAAGGCGGTAGCGCTAGCCAGGAATCATCCAATTTGGAACTTACAGACACTGCAAAAGAATGGAGCAACAACAGCCCTGAAAAGGATGAAGGACTTGAAATTGTGGGAAAGTGATATCGTTAAAGGAGGGACAAAATACGACAAATACCAGGCGATAAATAAATGAATATACGACCGATTTGTCGAATCTCGTTGTCGTAACGAGAATGTAACAACGAGACTATTTCAGCAGTGGGCTGCAGGTGCAGCGCTTCAGTATACGGCCAACAAGGATTTTACGTTTGCTGCATCATTATCTTGGGCAAGGAATCTCAAGTCGGAGTATAATATTCGTCAACGGCACGTCACTAAATACGTCTCTCATAAGGAGGTACAAAATATAGAAGATATACAGAAAGTGGCGGCTCTTTTCAGCACGCAAACGGCGTCACTTGGGCCCGGTTTTAATCGTGATTACGTGATCAACACTGATCAAACAGGATGCGAGTATCAGTGAACATTCGACGCACGTTATCGCATAAGGGAGAAAAACGAACCCTTGTCGCAGTAGTAAAAACAAACTTAACACATTCGCACACGGCGCAATATGCCATCATAGCCTCTGGAAAAGTGTTGCCTAAGGTTTTCCTGTGTTTACAAGAAACGAATGTTACATTTGGTCCTCGGTTTATAGAAGAGGTCAATCGTTTAACCGACTTGTTGAAAAATGTTTACATTACCTGCTCCAAATCCGGGAAACTGACGAATGCGATTTACATAACAGTTCTTGATAATGTTTTAAAACCATACGTTTCTAATAACAAGTTTTGTCTAATATTGGATTCCTGGAGTGGACAAATTAATACTACAATATATGAGACAATGTTTATAGATCGCGAGGGTCAGCCGACGTGCACAGTGAAAGTAATACCGCCAAACTGCACACTTGTGTGCCAGCCATGTGATGTTTATTTCTATCGCCAGGTTAAAAACTTTATTTCCAAGCTTCAGAATTGCAGTGTGCTTCTGGAAAAACAGCGGGAATTGCACAACCGCACGGATGCAATACCTATTCACAACATAATTCATAACCAACTTTCAGCACCGATTTTTCAGGCAATGATATCGTAAGCGTGGCACGCATCAAAATTAATTCTCGAAAAAGTCATACTTTTAATGAAAACCAACTTTGCTTTCCGCCGAGTCTTCGGATGGAACAGTGTAGCTGTCGAAAGATTGCGTACATTAGATGTTCTTGGTGCCGTGAGTATATTTGTTTCGACTGTTTATATGACATGTACCATCCATCTAGTTGTTCGGAGAAAAGTGAGGACACGCAACAGTGCGTAAGAGGTTTGAGAAATTTATTTGCGTACCTTATTATTATCATTCCTTATTGATTTAATTACGTTATTAACCCTCCTATCCCTATCAATTGAGATATGAAAAAATACAAACGAAAAGAATAACATCCGCTACGTTTCTATGATATTCGAACCCGGGTTCTTCGATTCCCAGCCAGTTACCTTGGCCTTTGCGCTATCGGTGCTGTCAGCAAAAAGCGTTTACCATATGGGTACAGAAGGGGCAGTTGTGAAAGTTTCTTACCTCGATTTCTGGAAAAGTATGCGTGTTCGGACCCCATACCTGATTATGAAAAATGCTCTATTTACAATTATCTATCGATCCCGCCAATTTTGAGTCATTGCTCGTCATAACTTTTAGGGGCGATTTTCTCAAAAGTACGGAGCTGTAGACTCAAAATATCTTATATTCCTTCGTTTTAGGTTTACACAAGCGACCTGCCAAATTTGGGCCGAATCGGTTGGCCGTGTCTGAGGCCTTCCCCTTGTCAGAAGAAAAATAACTGTTTGGGATTACCTACACTAATAGCTGTAAATTAATCTGCTTGCTTACTACAGTGCCTGATAATTCTGACTACGAACTAGTTCCTCATAAGAATGCAAAGTGAGATCTGCTGTGAAATAAAAGTAACTTACCTCATGCTCAGCATGTTGTTTTGTGTCTGGTGTACTGACGTTCTCGAAAGCAAATAGAAATCATCAGATACAGCAGCTAAAAAAAAAAATACTCACAACAAAATTTTTTTTGTTTGCCAGAAACAATCTGTGGCTTCGTGTGGCGTAAGGTGCAATGCACACACGACAAAATATTCAAATCTTTGCTAAGAATGGTGGAAGAGAATTTTACTTTAAACAATGTTTCTTGAAAATTTAAACTCTGATTATTGTAACAAAAACTGTAAAATATAAGAAAACACTAGCAATTACGGAATTCCCTCGGAACAAAAATTAGAGACATACCAACCAATTGCGTTATACGTGATATAATGAAAAGAGATCAAATTAACACTAATGAGGAATGTTATTAGTTATCTGAGGGATAAAGATTTCCTTCAGTCAGTAATTCTGACAATTAAACATTTCGTTCTTGCACATGCATTGAATACCCTGAAAAATTCCTCCAAAAAAATCTTCTCCGTCAGTAGAATCAATAACATATGTTTACAATTAAGTTTTCAGTTCCATAATAAAGTATTCCAAATAATTTCTCTCAGATTCACAAACATCAAATCCCCTTCTCTGAAAACTCAACTGCCCGCTACTACGTCTCAAATAAGAATGGCCCTACCGCTGTACAACTGACTGGTGACCAAGCGCAGCACACATCGCATTCCACACGAAGTCAAGGATCTTACTCACTACTCGTGCAGCGCGCTCATTTATCCTTTGTCCAAGTGCAGTAAAACTGAAGTGTATGCAATGGCAGAAAACATATGAAATCCTTATGTCTTCTATCAATTGGTGAAAATCACAACCATGCATGTGGAGTACTTTCAAAGATACTCATGTGCACTGAAGAGCCAAAGAAACTGGAACAGCTGCCTAATATCGTGTAGGTCCCCAGCGAGCACCCAGAAGTGCCCCAAAACGAGGTGGCATGGACTCGAATAATGTGTGAAGTAGAGGTGGAGGGAACTGACATCATGAATCCTGCAGGGCTATCCATAAATCCATAAGAGTACGAGGAGGTGGATATCTCTTCTGAACAGCACGTTGCAAGGCATCCGAGATATGCTCAGTGATGCTCTCGTCTGGGGAGTTCGGTGGCCAGTGGAAGTGTTTAAACTCAGAAGAGTGTTTCTGGAGCCACTCAGGCATTTCTGGACGTGTGCGGTGTTGCAGTGGCCTGCTGGTATTACCAAGTCTGTCGGAATCCTCAATGGACATGAATGGATGCAGGTGATCAGATTCAAAATGGTTCAAATGGCTCTGAGCGCTATGCGACTTAACTTCTGAGGTCATCAGTCACCTAGAACTTAGAACTAATTAAACCTAACTAACCTAAGGACATCACACACATCCATGCCCGAGGTAGGATTCGTACCTACGACCGTAGTGGTCACGCGGTTCCAGACTGAAGCGCCTAGAACCGCACGGCCACACCGGCCAGCTCAGGTGATCAGACAAGATGCCTATGTACGTGCCATCTGTCAGAGTCATATCTAGACATATCAGGGGTCCCCTATCACTCCAACTGCACACGCCTCACACCATTACAGAACCGGCACCAGCTTGAACAGCTCCATGCTGACATGCAGTGTCCACGGATTCATGAGGGTTTTTCCATACCCGTACACGTCCATCCGCTCGATACAATTTAAAACGAGACTCGTCCGACCAGGCAACATGTTTCCAGTCATCAGCAGCCCAATGTCGGAATTGACGGGCCCAGGTGAGGCGTAAAACTTTGTGTTGTGCAGTCATCAAGGGTATAAATGTAGACCTTCGGCTCCGAAGGCCCGTATCGATGATGTTTCGTTAAATGGTTGGCATGCTGACACTTACTGATGCCTCAGCACTTAATATGCAGCAATTTGCAGAAGGGTTGCTCTTCTGTCACGTTGAATGATTCTCTTCAGTCGTCGTTGGTCCCATTCTTGCAGGATCTCTTTTCCGGCCGCAGCGAAGTCGGAGATTTGATGTTTTACTGGATTCCTGATGTTCACGGTACACTCGTGAAATTATCGTTGCCATTGTAGCAGCAGTAACTGTGTAAGAGGTCCATGACTAAGGAATTTATTGCTAGCGCACTCGAGCAGATGGAACGTCGATGGACTGCTCACGCGCTGCCTGCGATATGTAACCTACAATAGAATCGCAGACCACAGAGCAGTGTCGGCAGCAGTAGTAGTAGTAGCTCGCAGTCGGGCAGTTGGGTCAAGTCGCTCTTAGAGAACAGTTGTTTAGTTGAAACTTCCTGGCAGATTAAAACTGTGTGCCCGACCGAGACTCGAACTCGGGACCTTTGCCTTTCGCGGGCAAGTGCTCTACCAACTGAGCTACCGAAGCACGACTCACGCCCGGTACTCACAGCTGTACTTCTGCCAGTACCTCGTCTCTCTTTCAGGAGTGCTAGTTCTGCAAGGTTCACAGGAGAGCTTCTGTAAAGTTTGGAAGGTAGGAGACGAGGTACTGGCAGAAGTAAAGCTGTGAGTACCGGGCGTGAGTCGTGCTTCGGTAGCTCAGTTGGTAGAGCACTTGCCCGCGAAAGGCAAAGGTCCCGAGTTCGAGTCTCGGTCGGGCACACAGTCTTAATCTGCCAGGAAGTTTCATATCAGCGCACACTCCGCTGCAGAGTGAAAATCTCATTCCAGTTGTCTAGTTGTATAGCTCACAGAGAGCACTTGTGTCCTGTATGGAAGTACCAAGGCCAGTCGTGAAGAACGATGGCGGTGCCTGAGCGATGGTAAAAAGCGATGGTAAAAGAAAAAAATATTATTAATATTCATCGCTGCGCGAATATGTAATTTGCAAGAAGTCGCTTTGTACTATTGTTATATCAAGGCCACATGTAAATAACCTTCAATAATTTTTCAATAATAATCTTTCTTATAAAGATAACTTTTGACAGTCATTCATCTGAATTTAAAGTTTTTTACTAACTTCTCCTATCCATAGTCATGCCAACTATCATAAATAAAATCAGTTGTTTTTCATACATAACAAATCCTAGTGGCCAAAATTGCACTGGGCTGTGCCAGAAAAATTTCTTATAGGAGCAGATGTATACGCGTTATCCGGCGATTTCACAGAGGTAAGAATTTTCAATATATTCAGAATTCTCTTGCAGGGCCATGACACAGCACTGCTGAGCCAAGATTTTCCAGTTTAGATTCACAGTCAGTTAATTATTGAAAGATTATATATGAGTCACATTTTTTTTTATTGCAAGGTTAGTCACATTTTTATTGCGAGGTTACGGAAATAAATTGTTGGGAAGGTACAACCGACTTAACAACTGCGCCTGACACTCGTTGTATTGTATTATGCTTGTATTGTATTGCTGTATTTGAATAGGCATGCCTATACCATTTTCTTTCTCTCTAGACTGTGTAAACAGATGCGTGTCCAAAATTAGGTAGCTTCACAGATACACAAGTAGGATGATAAAAATAAAATGCTTCTAACGGCCATGCAGACTTAAATTAACCACCATTTGATCAGGAAAGAAGTAAGCAATAATACAGAATTTGTTTTGAAAAGTGCTAAATATTTCAAAATTTTGCTCGGAAACTCCCGTTAAATTACTTGTAAACTAAGCGTACTGAATGTTTTATTAAAAATTAACTATAATTTTTTGGTTTCTTACGGGGTGTCCAGATAAGGACTCCCTGATTTCAAAATTAAATATCTCGAAAACAAAGATCGATAGAGGAATGCAGTAAACGGTATGTTTATTGTGAAAGCTGTAAGAAGTTTATACAGCAGTTTGAAATAATAGTTACAAAAGCTGCTAACAGATGGCGCTGTAATCGCCATACGTAATAAATAGTGATCCGAAGCCCAGAGCGATCAGTTCCACTATTGAAACGTGAAAGGAGGTTAGCGTACCGAAGGAAGAGATTAAAACCATGTACTCCATTGAACAACGCGTTTTTCTGGTGCTAGAGTACCACAGGTTAGAAGAGAGTCCTACGGCCACAAGGCGAAGTTTTCAAGCATGATTTAATGTTCCAAAAGGACCCGATGCGAAAACCATTCGTACGCTCTTCGCAAAATTTCAACGAACAGGCATCGTAACTGATGATCTAGTGGGGCATGTTTGCCGCAAGCAAACCGCAGTTACGTCTGAAAATATCGCCACAGTTTCTGGAATTATTCAGCGAAATCCAATGTCATCCGTCCGTGCATCTCAGACTGGTTTGAAGCGTTCCAGCACGCAGAAAATACTGAGAAAGAGCCTACACATGCTTCCATTCAAAATTCAAACGCACCAGGCCATACCCGTACGAGCTGTGCAACAAAGGGTTGCCTTAGCTAATCAGATGCTCACAATGATTGATAGTGAAGGATTTGATGTTGGCTGCATCTGGTTTACAGATGAAGCACACTTCCACCTGAATGGATACGTGAATAAGCAGAACTGGCGATTTTGGGGTTCCGAAAAGCCATATTGGTGTGAAGCGAAACCCCTGTATTCTCCTAAAGTTACTGTGTGGGCTGCAATATGCAGCACAGGTATTATTGGCCCTTTTTTCATTAGAGAAACGGTCACTGGTGCACGTTACGTTGCAATTTTGGAACAATTTGTCGCCACACAGCAAGCGTTAGTGGATCGACCAGGTACTGAATGGTTTATGCAAGATGGAGCCCGACCACATCGGACCGAACAAGTGTTTCGCTTTCTTGAGGAATACTTCGGGAATCGAGTCATTGCTTTGGAATATCCCAAATTTACTGGTGCAGGCATGGATTGGCCTCCATATTCGCCGGATTTGATTCCCTGTGACTTTTTTTTGTGGAGCACAGTGAAAGACATGGTCTACCCGAAGCATCCCGCCACGCTGGACGAGCTTGAATCGGCGATCTCTGTGGCATGTGAATCCATTTCGGTTGAGACACTACGAAATGTGATGGCGAATTTCATTCTTCGTTTGCGCCACCTCTGTAGTGCCAGTGGTGAACATTTTGAAAACATTGTGATGTGATTGTTTGCAAAGATTGTTTCCATACGATTATTTCACTTATGTACGCTGATATGAGCTGTACAGCGTACAGCGCCATCTGTTAGCAGCTTTTGTAACTATTATTTCAAACTGCTGTATAAACTTCGTACAGCTTTCACAATAAACATACCGTTTACTGCGTTCCTCTACCGGTCTTTGTTTTCGAGATATTTAATTTTGAAATCAGGGAGCCCTTTTCTGGACACCCTGTATTAATTAGTAATTTCGGTTTGGCAAATACTGAGAGGAGATATTGTTTGCCCATCAGCTTATGACACTTTGGAGAGAGTAAGTTCAGAAGCAGACGTCACAGAATCATCGTAAAGAAGAAGGGAAATGGTGGTGTCGTATGACACGGTGAGAAATGAAGCGCTTTTATCGAAGGTCAGATCGCTTCGATGGTCGGAGGGGGCTACCAGGGCTAATGCGTAGCCGTGATCACCTGTCCCCCGGCTGCAGACAAATTCTGCTGCCGGCTGAACGGGGGTTGGCAGACGGCGGCGGCGGCTTCGGACAGCTGCTGCCTTATCGGCGCAGGCGCAGATCGCTGCCGCGCTGCCCGCTCCGGCCGTGACACAGGGGTGCCGTTTCCCGGCCAGCCCCCCCGGCGCTCATTAAGGCAGACACACCGCGCCCAATTACCGAATACCTGGTCGCATTCCGGCCGGCCAGCGCTGGGAAGCGAACACTCCGTCCAACAAGATAGCGTCACGCGGTAAACAATGCATCGGCCGCCGGGCCATTCGTCGCGTCGCTTTCGCTGCGCAGCCGGCCACCGGACCGCGAGGAATCTACGATTTCTGGCGATGGGCCCGCGGGATGCGACCGAATAAAGGACGATTCACGATGCACGACGACGCAGAGTTACTGCTCTGATCACGCGAACGGCCGCAACGATGGCTTTTTGGACTGCTGTGAGGTGGGACGTCAAAGTCCACATGAAATATTAGTTCACTTTATCATATTAATGAATAAAAGATCTACTTAACTTTGACGCACATCTCTGGCGCAGTAGTACTGGATAATTTGCAACAGTCATGGATTAGCAGAGCATAACTTGATGCACTAATTAACAGACTGTTCTCTTTAGGTACAATATTCGACGTTAACGACACCGTAAGTTTGCCTGAAAATTTAACTACTCTGCTATGGCAGAAGCTGTCGGAAGTGGTAAGGTGCCGGGCTAACATTAATTCGATTTTTTTTTAAAACAAATTTATTAACACGAAATTCCTACCCGACATTTACGAAAAACCCATGTTGCCCAACACTTTTTTTAAATGTAGGCATCACAATAAAAAAAATTGTTCAAATGACTCTGAGAACTATGGCACTTGACATCTGAGGTCATCAGTCCCCTAGAACTTAGAACTACTTAAACCTAACTAACCTAAGGGCATCACACACATCCACGCCAGAGACAGGATTCGAACCTGCGACTGTAGCGGTCGCGCGGTTCCAGATTGAAGCGCCTAGAACCGCTCAGCCACGCCATTACAATAATCCTAAGTAAATATGATCGCCGATGCAATATTGATGGCAAATGTCCGCAGCTCGTGGTCGTGCGGTAGCGTTCTCGCTTCCCACGCCCGGGTTCCCGGGTTCGATTCTCGGCGGGGTCAGGGATTTTCTCTGCCTCGTGATGACTGGGTGTTGTGTGCTGTCCTTAGGTTAGTTAGGTTTAAGTAGTTCTAAGCTCTAGGGGACTGATGACCATAGATGTTAAGTCCCATAGTGCTCAGAGCCATTTGAACCATTCACTGACAGTCAGTTTCGGTCAAGAGACGATCTTGAATACTCTGATTAACATTACATCAGATTGAAGGAAGTTGTCTTGACGTCATATACGTAATTTTGAGCTGCAGCGTCTGTCTCATTTAGTCATCAATCATATTATACATTTTTCATGATGTCACATTTAAGCTCAAGGTAGTTTCAACGACACCAATTAAATGTTTCAGCTGAAACTACGTACCTAGTCGTCACTGAAATTTAAATCCCCAAACCTGTCTTAAAATGCATGTAGTAAACCCTGAAACAAAATTTATAATGATAAATTGACATAAATTCGAATTTCAAAACGGTCTTCAGATAAAATCAGTTTAGCAGCAAACTTAAAATACACAATAACAGTTATAGCAGGACCCTACTCGCAACTTTCACATACATCGTTTTCACTCTTGGCATAATTTAAGGTTTACTCAAGTACTGTACGGAAGTACTAGACAATTTCCAACCAGCTTAGGCGCAGAGCTCCTTCAGATGAAAGCCAGGTAAGGAGATCCGAATTGTTCGGTTACCGAAGGTGATTACTTAACTCAAAGATTGATCTGAAGCACAAGAATTCATCTACGGTTAACTCATTTGGTTTACAGTGCCGAGAGCTTGCAACAAGATTTTATTTCACACTTCACTTCAAAAAAATGTTCAAATGTGTGTAAAATCTTATGGGACTTAACTGCTAAGCTCATCAGTCCCTAAGCTTACAAACTACTTAACCTAAATTATCCCAAGGACAAACACACACACCCATGCCCGAGGGAGGACTCGAAACTCCGCCGGGATCAGCCGCACAGTCCATGACTGCAGCGCCCAGACCGCTCGGCTAATCCCGCGCGCCACACTTCACTCCTGCATATACTTCTTGGCGATACGTTACACTCACCATTAAGTTGACACGATAAAACCTGAAACATAAATCGTTTGCCACCGGTCCCACATATACACACACAACATAAATGGCGCCCACAAGACTCAGTGACAATCTTCACGGCATATACAAATAAAATAAACAGATCATCAGATAATGAAAAGTAAAACAACTCAGTTTCGCACGTGGCGAAAAGGTACTCGTCCATAAATGCAACCAGGACGCAGCTACAGTTTAATGAAGACTGTACAGACCTTCCAGCTTTGCTATGACCGACAACCTCTTTCGTATAACGGATAGAGGATCCGAAAGCGTAGGTACCGTTCACTGTCAACACGTTTACGAATAAAAAAAAAACTTTCTGAAGCGATCCGCAGGCTGCAGATACTCGTTGGTCCTAAACAATGATGTTGACTGCTGTAGCTGAGGTCTTGTATTGGATTGAGCTCTTGCAAGCCCTACGCTAATATTGACGTCAGGACGAGGGCGCTGCAATGCTGGGAGGGAGGCGTGATCTTCTGGAACGCCTGCGAATTGCAGCGAGCCCTCGCTATTGTCTGCGGTATCGATTTGCATTGCCGACTTTGCTGTGGCATCGCGGTCTCTGGACGGTGCCACAACCACGGCCAAATGACGGTGACTTCTATAACCACTTTTACATCCCCATACGTACTCCGCAAGCTACCATACGATGCATGACGGAGGGTACCGTGTACAACCACTATTGACACTCTTTCCTGATCCAAGTGGAGAGATGGGAAAAAGACTTTCTACATGCTTCCCTCGAGCCCTGATTTCTCTTTGGTTCTCAGTCCTCATGTGAGATAGAGAAAGTGATTCCCCGATGATTTTACAAACTTTCAGCTATGATGGCCAGGGCTAAAAGTATCATTTTGAGGTATGAGGTACTGGACCAGAAACAACCGAATGGAAAGCTATAGGCGAAAATCGTTCTGGTACCTTCGACATTGAATACATGTACCGACACAACAGGGTTTCCCAGTCTCTTAGCTTACCTGAGCCACATTGCAAGAAAACGAGTATTTTTTGGCTGCATCCTATACTTAATACGAACCGTGATCGCCGAGGAAAGAAAAGTAATGGACCAGTGAGAGAATAGCATCGTATGCTGGGAATTTCAGATTAAAAATGTTCATTTTATCGTAACATTTCATAAACACATTTGTTTGTACCCATACCGAGATATGTTCACTTCTTGGGCCCACAGATTGAACACCACTGTTATAGGATATGCATTCCCGCCGAGCACTTAGGTGTAGAGGTTAGGATAGTAACTTGACTGGTCCAGTGCAGATGGCATATTGTGTACGGACGTGAGAGAACCCGAAGTACAATGTCTGTACTGTAACAGACTGCAATCTACGTTTACAAGTGGAAGTACTGACGATTTTCGTGTGTAGGCAAGCAGATGGAAGCACCAGAGAAGCGGAAAGGATGCACAGGACCAAATATCCGCATAACAGAAGACATCTGGCTCACATGTCCAAGGCTGTTCCAGTGATTAAGAGAAACAAGGAAATTGATACCACAGGACAACGACCGAGAAGCATGACGAACTACACTGACTCACATACTAGAAGGTGCAGTACTTGCACGAGCATATAAGAAGCATGCAATCAGCACTCAATCAATTGCCAGTGAGATGAATGTTTCTCAGAGTACTGTGTGGTGAGTATTACGGAAGACGTAGTTACACTCCTACCGTCCACAGAAAGTGCATGCTTTACGTCGTACTAATTCTAGAGCTCATATCATGTTCAGCCAATGGTTCTTGCATTATCTTTCAGTCAACATTCGCTTTCCTGTGTATGTACGTGGCGTGTTTTTTTAATAAGTACCGTTTTGAAATTGAAAACAGACGTGCTAACATATCTCAGTAATTTTATTTTTACATGAAAGCCTGTACCTTAATCTACGCACTGACGCCATTACAGTATGATTCTTCCTTGTTTACGTTGTATACTGAGTGTTTAAGATGCCCCCGATAATCGTTGAGTCCTGCCGACTGTGAAGTACGGGCTGTTATAAGATTTATTAGTGCTAAAGGCCTAAAAGCGATCGATATTCATCGTGAGATCTGTGCAGTTTACGGAGAAAACATTATGAGTGATGGAATGTTAAGAAAGTGGGTGAGAGCATTTAAAGATGGCAGCACAAATGTGCATGATGAACAACGGAGTGGGTGTCCATCGGTCGTTAATGAAAGTTTGGTGCAGAAGTGGACAATAAGGTGAGAGAAAATAGACTCTTTACGATTTCCTCCTTGCGGGATGACTTTCCTATGTTTCTCGTAGTGTTTCGTATGGCATTGTGACCGAGCATTTGAATTACCGAAAATTGTGCGCACATTGGGTACCGAAAATGTTGACGGATGCGCATAAAACCAAACGTTTAGACAGTGCATTGACTTTCCTTGATCGGTACCACGACGACGGTGATGATTTCTTAAGCCAAATTGTTACAGGTGATGAAACATGGGTGGCCTACGTCACCCCAGAATCAAAGCAACAGTCCATGGAAGTTGAGCAAGGGCATCGTTTTGCTGCAAGACAATGCCTGTCCACATGTGGCGAATCAGACCAAATATCTCAACATATCTTTTCGATGGGAAACTCTAGATGATCCTCCGTACAGCCCCGATCTTGCGCCCAGGGACTACCATCTGTTCCTGCACTTGGAGATACAGCTGGGCGGTCAGCGTCTTCAAGACGATGACGAAGTTAAAACAGTGGCGATGCAGTGGCTAACAAGTCAGGCGGCAGACTTCTAAGAGGAGGGTATTCAAAAACTGATACAACGTTATGACAAGTGCCTCAATATTGACGGAAATTATGTAGAACAGTAGATTAAGGTACAGGCATTCACGTAAAAATAAAATTATTGAGATATCTCAGCACGTCATTTTTTAATTTCAAACGGTACTTACTTAAAAAAACTCGCCTCGTACTTTTGACGGACGACGCCTGTTTAATCAAAGACTGATTGCTAAATAGTCCCAATAATCGTGTTTAGGCTGGTGAGAATCCCCACGCTGCAGTTGTGAACAGTGATCAACAAAGATTATGTCAACGTGTGGGTAGTCGTAGTCAACCAGTACGTACTAGCCCCATTTCTTCTTCCTCCTCACTGAAATGCATCAGTGTACACAGTGTTTACCAGAGAGATACGGCCCATATCCCTGGAATACAACCCACTTTTTTATTCGTTAACGGATGTGGTTCCACCATGATGGACTCCCACCTGTACCAGACATTCCCTGAAATGTGGACAGGCACAGAAGGTCCTGTTTCGTGATCAGCAAGTACATCTGATGTCACCCCACTTAATTTCTTCTAGTGGGAAATGCGAAAAGTCTTGTGCACGAAATGCTTGTCAAGGCTGAAGATGATCTACTGGCATGAATCATCGCTGCCTGTGATACTGTTCAAGCGTAGCAGGGGATATTGAAACGGGTACGACAGAACTTTGTGCGAAGATGCCATGCCTGCATTACGCTGGGGGATGCCGTTTTGAACAACTATTGTAAATGTAGCTCCTTGTGAAATTTGTACAGGTAAATAGAATTCATTATTACTGTGCCGTAGGATTTCCAGTCTCTCTGACACATGTTACGTGTGTCGTTACTACTGCCCGCCTCACCTAGGACGGCGCTTCCGCGCATAGAGGCGGAGCGGAAAGGAAGCGTGGGGGACGAGAACTGAGCATGCGCGGCAGCAGAGAGAGGGTAAACAAATTCCACGTTGTTGCGGACAACAGCCAGGCTCGTTTGCCTACGGTATATTGTATTATACGTTCAAGTCTATGAGGGGAATAATAAATATTAAAGCAAGTTTAGATCAGTTGTCATGAGAACACGTCTTGACGACGTCGCGTCGACTGCTTCACAGATTTACCCTGTGTGACCCCGGGAGGTGAGAACAGCTGACACAGCTTTGTGAGGACGTGGAGTACAATCTTTCTCAAAATTGCAATTTTCTAACGATAAGGTCATTGAAACTGCTTGCAATAATTTCCATTTACTGCGATTTGAACTGCATCATAGGTAAAAATTTAATACACAACAAAATTAACTTCAAGCACAAACCTACATCATTATATTTGCTTGACAACTACTTCTACTCAATAGAATTTTTAAAAATGTGTAAGTTGTATGTGTGTGGATGTGTCTGACTATAGTTAAGAGTAATGGCGGTGTGTAGAAAAGAATTAGTGGTAGAAAAGACTACTGTAAAGGACTATCGTAAATATTGTCAGTAAGTTGTCATACTTTTCGCTGTTAACGGGCATTATGAGTGGAAACTAGCATGTTCGATATTACAGTGAGAGATCGCATTTATAATCCACTGAACAAGCAAACAATTAACCATCATCTGCGAATAACTCCAGGGAATGCTGATCGATAACATCGAAAACCACCGATATCTCGACAAGTAACAGTTAATGTCATTTTAGGGCCTTATCCAGCTCATGCCTTGAAAATGACAGGGATTTACATGTGGAAATATCCGACTTACGATAAATTTATTCAGCTGCATTCTCGCGTGTTATTAAAGTATACAAAATGATGGAAGACGCTTAACTTCTTGGGCAATATTTTGAACGTTATAGTCGGATAACTAAAAGGATACAAAGTCCTAATCAAAAAGGCTAGGAAGTTCTCATTATTATGTATGCAACTGATATGTTGCCAAACACATTTTTTAAACCACAATTCTTTAAAACTAAGAAATATTATTACTTTGTTCCAAAGTCTATATCGTAATACAATCGTCACCTCTATTTGACTCTGTTTCTGAACGATCTGATTGTAAATTTACGATGTTAGGTTCAAGGCCTATATCCGTCATCACTCCCCTGTCAATTTCTTCTTTCCGAAGTTTTTCAGCATGCCGCAGGGACAGTGCGCACGCTGCAAATGGATGCCTCATTATCTATTGCCTCATGCACAAGCGATTGACTGTATGTTATCTCGAATGTTTCCTTTTTTTTTCCTCCCACATAGCCTTAAAACCCTTTGCCCAAAATAATTCTATGGTGCTGCACTGACAGTGACACAGGGGTGACCCCATTCACGCGCAAGGAAGTAAAATTTGTACGTCCTGTCACGTGGCTTGTATAAATTAACGAGCTGCAGGAGATCAGCATGAGTCTGTTTAATACGCTGCTTAATACTTTTATTATTAAGCTAGGGAAAAATATCCGCTTTTCTGGTGTTTGTACTTGATGTTTTTTCTATAACAGTTGAATTATACACATCAAAAAAAGTTTTGCATCACCCCAGTTCCCAGAACTCCTGAAGACAGACGTTGATTGTGGACATTGTATCACAGACACAGTCCCTTTGACTGTTCAGAGATGTCATCAAACCCGCCCAAAGATGGGAACAACAATGCATGAGCTGCGCCTATCAGACAAAGGGGGTCCGACAGCCGATCAGTTCCAGTCATTCCACCAGGAAGGAGGTATACGGCTCGTGTTGTCTTAGTTCAACTATGCCTAGACGGTCAATACCGCGGTTCGATCGCGTCCGCATTGTTACTTTGTGCCTCTCAACGAGGGAAGTGTCCAGGCGTCTAGGAGTGAACCAAAGCGCTGTTGTGCAGACATGGGGGAGATACAAAGAGACAGGAACTGTCGATGACATGCCTCGCTCAGGCCGCCCAAGGGTACTACTGCAGTGGATGACCGCCACCTACGGATTATGGAACGGAGGAACCCTGACAGCAATGCCACTTTGTTGAATAATGCTTTTCGTGCAGCCACAGGACGTCGTGCTATGGCTCAAACTGTGTGCAGTAGGCTGCATGATGCGCAACTTCACTCCCGACGTCCATGGCGAGGTCCATCTTTGCAACCACGACACCATGCACGCGGTACAACAAAATGCCGAATGGACTGCTCAGGTTTGGCATCACGTTCTCTTCACCGATGAGTGTCGCATATGTCTTCAACCAGACAATCGTCGGAGACGTGTTTGGAGGCAACCCGGTCAGGCTGAACTCCTTAGATACACTGTCCAGCGAGTGCAGCAAGGTGGAGGTTCCCTGCCGTTTTGGGGTGGCATTATGTGGGGCCGACGTACGCCGCTGGTGGTCGTGAAAGGCCGTAACGGTTGTAGGCTGTACACGTGAATGCCTTCCTCCGACCGATAGTGCAACCATATCGGCAGCATATTGGCGAGGCATTCGTCTCCATGGACAACCATTCGCGCCCCATCGTGCACATCTTGTGAATGACTTCCTTCAGGATAACGACATCGCTCGACTAGAGTGGCCTGCATGTTCTCCGGACATGATCCCCTTTTGAAAATGCCTGGGATAGATCGAAAATGGCTGTTTATGGACGACGTGACCCATCATCCACTCCAAGTGATCTACGCCGAATCGCCTTTGAGGAGTGGGACTATCTGGACCAACGGTGCCTTGATGAACTTGTGGATAGTATGCTACGACGAATACAGGCATACATCAATGCAAGATGACGTTCTACTGGGTATCAGAGGTACCAGCGTCTACAGCAGTGTGGACCACCACCTCTGAAGGTCTCGCTGTATTTTGGTACAACATGCAATGTGTGGTTTTCATGAGCAATAAAAAGGGAGGAAGTGATGTTTATGTTAATCTCTATTCCAATTTTCTGTACGGGTTCCGGAACTCTCGGAACTAAGGTGATGCAAAACTTTTTTTGATGTGTATAATTGGCAATAACCGACTTCGAAGCAAGGTATGACAAGAATTGTGAATCACGTCACGAAAAAGGGTTCATTTCCGAATGGTAATTACTGCTGTTTTCTTACACATAAATACAAGTTTATTCTCAGAAACAAAACCGGAAGAAGAGTCAGCATGCAGAATAATTATCCGAGAACCTATTCCTATGATAACATTAAAACTGCTAGTATCATCACTCATTTACCAGCAGATTTTCTTCGAATGATCCTAATTGATTCATGGTTCATCAAGGTAATACACCGCTGAACTACCTCATTCTCTTGCATCGTGAATCTTTATATGGGATATAGTTCGTGCAGCACCAATATCACTTCTTAGAACTAAAAACTCTCTTCTTAACGTATCTGGAACCAACGACTTTTAAAATTCTTTACATTGACGAAGCTGCACAACCGTAAAACGTTTATGTGATGTCGGGCATTCATCATTCACCTAAAACACTTTAAAACATCGTTGTTAAAACCATCAATTTCTGTTACAGGTTCCTTGCGATTTCGATGCTTACCAGGCGGCAGGAAGCTGTTTCTACGGTTCCCTCACACTTTCGTTTACAATTCTTTGTACAGTTCTCTTGCCGACACCACATGGTTCTGCAGTCCATTCTTTTGTTTTCAAATGTCAACAGTGGGAGACTTGCTTTCAAATTCACGTTTGAAAAAGTTGTAAATGCGGTAAATAATCCGCCTCGCCTGCTTATGAAGCACTTCACGTTTATAGCCGTCACCTGACTTTTTTTTAATCGCACTCAAACATTTATAAGATACACATTCACAGCTATACTGCTGCAAGAAAAAAAAGGAAACAAAAAAATCTGACAGTTGAATGAACAATTCAGTTGTCGGGATTCAGTTCCTGGGACATTTCTTGAGGATACATTTGTTTCCAATGAATTCTGGCCTTCCATGACAACGTACAGGGTTCTATTACTTTAAAAAATCGTTGTGTCAACCAGATATCTGAGAACTTACTCTGTGAGATCTGACCTTCGTTAACAGTCTGCAGTGTGGCTCTGTGTCAAACGCTTTCTGGAAGCCTGTTGTGCTTCATTCATGGTTGGCAGGATATCGTGCGAGGAAAGTGCAAATTGAGTTTCTCGCTATAAGGAACGTCAAAATAAAGATATGTAGCCGAATTGTCGGAATGCACACTTTAAGAAAAGAAAATTGGCAAACGATGCACACGAAGTAATTATGCGACTGGGACGGAAATCGGTAGATGTGATGTACGTGAGCAGACGGATAAGTGATTACAATTTCAGAACAATTGTATGATTTATGCAAGATAAAGAGCTCCACAAATGGAACAAGTTAGTAACATGTTGGTCCACCTCCAGCCCTTATGCAACCTGTTATTCGGCTTGACAGTGATTGATAGAGTTGCTGGATGTTGTCCTGAGGCATATCGTCACAAATTATGTCCAGTTGGTGCATTAGACAATCAAGATCCCAAGCTGGTTGGAAGGACCTGGCCATAATGTTACAAACATCCTCAGTTGGGGAGAGATCCGGCTTTCTGGCCAAGGTAGGATTTGGCGAGCACGAAGACAAGCACCATCCAGAAGGGTCCCGCTCTGAAAAGAAATTTCACCCCAGATCATTAGTCCTGGATGTCGAGCCGTATAGCGGGCGACAGTCTGGTTGATATCCCACCGCTATCCGGGGTGCATCCAGACACGTCTTCGGCCTGGAGTGTCATTGACTGGAGTAGAATTGTCTTCGGTAATGAGTCCCACTTCGAACTGAACCCCGATGGCTAGCGGAGACTTGTCTGGAGATGCCCTGGGAACGTCCGTTGAGTTTCATTTTCAAAGCTACCCTGAGGAGCTGGTCCGGCGGGGTTTCTTACGTGCGGCTTAGCGATTGATTCCTGCAGACCCATGCTCAAGGCAAGCGTTCTTTCCAATCCGGTGGAAAATTTTCAGCAAGAGGAACCGAACGTTGTCTTCTGATTGGAGGAGACACCTTGTATCATTGAGAAATTCGTCTTGTCGACTGGTCAGTTCTCCCTCTCCAAGTTACTTTGGGTCTCTGTGCACGAAGGCGAAGCAGATTGGATTTTGCACTTAGTTAGCGAGTCGCTGTTCTGGAGTAAGTTGTGTATGACCTATAGCTTTTGTGTGCACTTGGACAGTGATTTTGGATGGGAATTAGTTGCGATTTTCGGCTAAGGAATTCCAACATCCTCAAAAAAAGAAAAAAAAAAGAAGGAGAACCATGGCACAAATATCAACTTACGAAACTGGAAGTCAATGATACGTAATATCAGAGAAAGTCAAGTCCCGCTATATGAAACAAATCACAAGCGTCAGGAGGCCAGCGCATTCAAGACTGGCTTACGTCTTGATGAAAGAAACTTCCATCACAGAAGACATCAGAATCAAAAACACAACTCTATGGGAAACGATTTCTACGCAACCGACCACATAATGACAAAAGGGAGGAAACAAACAAACTACGAACCCCGAATGTCGTAACACGATACGCAACGCATGGATTTCAACACAAACCCTACCAAAACAAGAGATTCCACCAGCCGTTGAAGACTTCGTGCGTGAGCTGTGCAATAAATCCTGTGAAAGATATCATTAAAAAACTGCAGAAAAAGAACGATGTCAATAATAAAACTATGTCTAGAATAACGTAACTCTGTTTTGTCTTTGTATTTGTATTTGCATTTATATTTGTTTTGTATTTGCACATTGCGAGTGTTTTCATTAATAATTTTGCAAAGCTCAGTCCGTGATCGGACGATCTGAAATCCGGAAGTTGGATTTCCGTCGCGTGATTTCTTTGTGATCGAAGATAGGGCTAAATGCAGTTAACGTTTAGTGACTTCAGGCGATCTGGCATTCAGGAGAAGTCAGAGAATGATAAGCACTGCTTTGTGCAATAGGAAGCTCGCGGCTACGAAAAGTCCTCGTTATATAGCATACTATGTAAGAATCGGTTGCCAATATTTAGACGTTTTAAACAGTTTAATAGACCGTGGGTGCCTTTTAATATAATTATGATTTATTGGGCTTTTCACCCCAATTACATTTGTTTCCGTGGAAGTACCTTCAAAATAGCGGAAAAGCTTGTAACATACAATGGCCACCAGTGAACCCGTACACAAGGTGCATATCGATCAACTCTTCATCAATAAACCTATTCATACTGCTCTGTATCGCTGTTAACGGTACCGCTGAAGTCGACCCCAGACAGAACCGAACAATGCTGAAAACAGTCTCGAAGAGGAGTGTGGGCATTACTGTTGTCAACAGCATGTAGTAAATGGAACAGGTTTGTTTCCACACCAGGCAGCGCAAATCGACAACATTTCGACTGTGGTGTAGGTATTTTCAGTGAACTACAGGTCTGGAGCTAAAGTGGAGTGACAACTCAAGCGAAATGCGGTTAATCAAATGAAACTATATGTAAGCAAACCTCTCCAGCCAGCTGCGGTGGCCGAGAGGTTCTAGAAGCTTCAGTCCGGAACCGCGCGACTGCTACGGTCGCAGGTTCGAATCCTTCCTCGGGCATGGATGTGTGTGATGTCCTTAGGTTGGTTAGGTTTAAGTAGTTCTAAGTTCTAGGGGACTGATGACCTCAGATCTTAAGTCCCATAGTGCTCAGAGCCATTTTAACCATTTTTTTTAGACCTTTCCAAGCATCAAACGTCGATGATGTATGTATGCCGACTGAAGTGACGAATGAAAATTTTTACCACGGCCAGGAGTGGAAACTGGGTCTCCTAATTACTAGGCAGATGCGCTAACCACTACGCCACCCTTGTACTGGGGCTTTGTAGGACTACATGGACTCCCGTAGCACACCTCGCTCCTCAACGAAAGTCCCGTGCACGCCTCAGTAACCTGGTAATCCCCTAAACTCCAACAGCTTTGCAGAGGCTCTCCAACAGTATTGGAACGTCAGCATCGAACCAAATGGGGGTTCCTGCCTGAAACCCGGGCATAACCGCTTTCATCTACATCTACATCTACATCTACATGGATACTCTGCAGATCACATTTAATTGCCTGGCAGAAGGCTCATCGAACCACCTTCACAATTCTCTATAATTCCAATCTCGTATAGCGCGCGGAAAGAATGAACACTTATATATTTCCGTATGAGCTCTGATTTCCCTTATTTTATCGTGGTGATCGTTCCTCCCTATGAAAGTTGGTAATTTGAATTTCGTGAGAAGATTTTGTCGCAACGAAAAACACCTTTCTTTTAATTTCCAGCCCAAATCCTGTATCATTTCTGTGACACACTCTCCCATATTTCGCGATAATACAAAACGTGCTGCCTTTCTTTGAACTTTTTCGATGTACTCCGTCAGTCCTATCTGGTAAGGATCCCACACCGAGCAGCAGTATTCTAAAAGAGGACGGACAAGCGTTGTGTAGGCAGTCTCCTTAGAAGGTCGGTTACATTTTCTAAGTGTCCTACCAATGAAACGCAGTTTTTGGTTAGCCTTCCCCACAACATTTTTTATGTGTTCCTTCCAATTTAAGTTGTTCGTAATTGTAATACCTAGGTATTTAGCTGAATTTACGTCTTTTAGATTAGACGGATTTATCGTGTAACCGAAGTTTAACGAGTTCCTTTTAGCACTCATGTGGATGACCTCATACTTTTCGTTATTTAGGGTCAATGAAATGAAAATATATGGTTCCAGAGACCTTTTCTAGTCTAAAATGTGTATGATGTATATATGCGGACTGAAGTGAAAGATGGACCACATAGCTTCATTTGAGTAAAGCACATGTGCCTGGGTTTCAAGCGCGATCCCCCGTTTCGTTTGATGTTGAGGTACTGTTCCGATACAGTTGGAGAGGCTCTGCAATGCTGTTCAATCTTAGGGGGAATAGCAAGTAGGCTGAGGCGTGAATGGGAATATGGATTGAGGAGGGAGGCGTTCTAGGGTACTCCGTGCAGTTGTACGAAGCCAAAGTGCCAAAGTGATGTAGTATTTAGCACATCTGCGGTTTGGGTTGGGATGGGTTGGGTTGTTCTGAGGGAGGAGACCAGACAGCGAGGTCATCGGTCTCATCGGATTAGGGAAGGATGGGGAAAGGGAGTCGACCGTGCTCTTTGAAAGGAACCACCACAGCATTTACCTGGAGTGATTTAGGGAAATCGCGGAAAACCTAAATCAGGGTGGCCGGACGCGGGGTTGAACCGTCGTCCTCCCGAATGCGAGTCCAGTGTGCTAACCACTGCGCTACCTCGCTCGGCCATCTGCGGTTTGGGTTCAACAGATGTTGTATAGGAGTGAGTCTGTCTTCTCTCTCTCTCCATTTTTTTTTCTTTTGGACTTCAAAAACTGAATTAAGTTACACGCTAAGACCATTACGCAACGAGAGTGACGCGCTACCAGACGAGAGTGCATGTTCTGGGTTTCCAACTGCAGACGAACTTCTGTTGCGGTACGAAATCAGGTGCGTCATAGTGTGGGAGGAAAATGGAAAAAGTATTCTAAAGCTGAAGTACGCGCGACGGCACGATCCTTGTAGACAGAATGTTTAAACTGCACATAGATTCACCGCGTGTGGACCAAAAGTGATGTCGCCTCCAGCTGTAGAGAAATGGTTCCAACAATTTGATCAAGGTCGCACAGACGTGGGTGGTGCTGTCCAGGAAGAAAGGCAATCAACCACAAACGACAATGTCGCGGCAATAGACGAACCGATTCACAGCGATAGCAGATTTTCCGCAACACAACGGTTGTGAAGTTGCTCCAGTAACGAGAAGCATATTTCTACAGTCGAGGACTTGAACAATTGGTAGAACGTACCGACCGTTATTTATACAGAGACTTGATGGCTACGAGGCCTGTTCAAAAAATTCCGGAACATTTGTAATTTCGCGCCAATGGTTTGTTCAAGCGAAATGCGGTTGGCATCCCTGCACACGCATGTTTAATGTGTAGCTGCCGGAAATTTCATCGTTGTATGTCTTACTTATTGGTCAGTGCTGTATTGGGTAGAACGTTGTGTCGCACAGTTTGCGAATTTCGAGATGGCAGAGTTAGTGGAGCAATGCGCCTGCATTAAATTTTGCGTGAAACTCAAGAAAATCTTTACAGAGACACAGTAAATGATGCAGGAAGCGTGCGGTGATGAGTGTTTAAGCCGTAATCGGTGGTACGAATGATTCATACGGTTTAAAAATGGCCGGACGGAAGTTAAAGATGACCCTCGATGAGGACGCCCTACGACCTCTACCGACGACGCTCGGTTCAGGGACGTCAACGAAATTGTGTGTGCCGATCGAGGACTGACTGCCTGAGAGATTGAAGAAGAAGGAAACATTTCAGTTAGATCATGTCATGATGCTGACACAGCATCTGGCCGCCAAGTTCATCCCACGGATCATGAGTCAAGATAGCTGGTGATAAGACGTGGGTCTAAGGTTATGACCGAGCGGTTCTAGGCGCTTCAGTCTAAAACCGCGCAACCGCTACGGTTGCAGGTTCGAATCCTGCCTCGGGCATGGATGTGTGTGATGTCCTTAGGTTAGTTAGGTTTAAGTAGTTCTAAGTTCTAGGGGACTGATGACCTCAGATGTTAAGTCCCATAGTGCTCAGAGCCATTTGAACCATTTCTACGGTTATGATGTTGAGAGCAAGGTTCAATATTCACAATGGGTGGGGAAATGTTCTCCAAGACCAAAAAATGCTCGTCAGATCAAGTCAAATGTCAAAGCCATTTTTTGATTATGAAGGATTAGTTCATAATGAATTCATGCCACAGGGACAAACTGTTAATCTATGGTCTATCGGGACGCGTTTCGGGGCCTGCTAGAAAATGTGAGAAGGATGAGGAATGAAGTCTGGCGAGACAATTCATGGCTCTTGCACCACGATAACGCACCCGCACATTCATCCTTGAAAGGACGAAGGTTTGCAACGATAGACGAGATAAAAGAAAATTCGTAGACGGCGCTTCGCGCGATCCAGCAAAAATGTCATACCAAGATTGCTTCCGGAAGTGGAAACGGCGTTTGGAGCGGTGTATCAATTTCAGAGGACAGTTTTTCGAAGAGGACTATCCACAATAAGTAAAACGTAAGCAGAGAAATATTTTGTGGACAAGGTTCCAGAATTTTTTGAGCAGACCTCGTATGCTGAAAAACTGTCACGTATCTGCGTCGCTTTGAAATGTAGTGCAGCGCTCAATAAAGGCCTGTCATAATAATGTGCAACTTACTTTTTCAGGTCCACTCGTGCTATTGCTTCAAAATTTGTCGTTTGCTGTTGTAAACGAGTCAGTTAAGAAATTGGACGAGCAGTTTGTTAACAGCTAGCGTTTGAGAAACAGCGTTGTGAAAGAACAGAAATTCCACGTTTGTTTTCGTTGAATGGCTATTTTTTTGTGGCTTTAGTAACGGCCTCGAATCGCTTCGTCCAACTTTTTTCTAATCAGTCATTTTCAGAAACGGCTGTTTACGACTGATTTGCAGAATTCTGTTATTGTGATTCTTCTGCAAGGAATTTCGTGAAAGTCGATCAATATCGGTAACTATTTCAAAAAACGTCCACCTGGTGCCCTACATAACTCCAGATGATCGGCGCGTGACAGGGTATCATTAGGTATATCGAACACTTCCGCCTTTACGTGAACATATATTTAGCTGTTAGAAATATCTGTTTTCTATGACTACCTCGGAACCCGATTCCATTTGCAGGCTGCCTTTCTAGCGGCTATCAGGAGCAACAAAAATTTGAGTTCAATATTTTATACTGTTACTGATGGAATTTAAAAATGTATCCCGTGAGGTTATGTTCATGACTACGTTTTACTATACGAGGTGCGACAATAAAGTAATGAGACTGATGTGAAAAAAATGTTGCTTACCATTTTAGTCAAGTTTAGTGTTGTCTCCTTCAAAGTAGTTCCCTTCTGATTTAACACACTTTGTCCAGCGGTTCTGCCATTGATGGTAACATTTCTGGAACTCATCTTCTGTACTATCCTCCGAGACCCTTGTCACAGCTTTATGGTCATCTTGTGTTGTTTGAATGATTTCCCTTGACCGCCGTTTTGACTGTTGGAAATAGAGCGATATTTGGTGAATAAGGTGGCTGTGGTAGTACTGAAATTTGTTTTGAGGTTAAAAATTGCTATACTGACAGAGCAGTATGGGGTGGCGCATTATCGTGATGCAGAATCCAATTATCAGCAATGTTGGCACGGACACGAAGAACTCTTTTACGAAGTCTTTCTATAATTTCTTTGTAGTAATATTGGTTAACTGTTTGTCCAGGAGGCAACCACTCTTTATGAACAATTTCCTTTGAATCTAAGAAGCGCACAAGCATGCATTTCATTTTTGAGTTTGACATGCGAGCTTTTTTTGGTCTGGGTGATCCCTTTGAGCACCGTGCGAATTTTGGCATTTTGTCTCTGAATCTTACTGAAAAAACCAACTTCCACACCAGTGATAACACAGCTCAACAATTCTGTATTGATTTACGTTTGCTCTAACAGATCGGCTGCCACATTTTTCTGTTTCACGCTGTTGTGGTGTGAGATCTTTGGGGACAATTTTTGCACAAATCTTTCTCATACCAAGATCTTCAGTTATTATTAGACGAACCGTTTCTTGGTTCAAATGGTTCAAATGGCTCTGAGCACTATGGGACTCAACAGCTGCGGTCATCAGTCCCCTAGAACTTAGAACTACTTAAACCTAACTAACCTAAGGACACCACACACATCCATGTCCGAGGCAGGATTCGAACCTGCGACCGTAGCAGTCACGCGGTTCCGGACTGAGCGCCTAGAACGAACCGTTTCTCAATTGATGTTCAGTTCTTCAGCAATAATTTCACGGATAATCTTTGATCAGATCGTACGAGTTCGCGCACCCTAGTCCGTGAGGTTGGTGGTCGTCCACTGCGGTCTTCATCTTCAATATTCGTTCTGCCTTCACTAAACATTTTATGCCAACGAAAAACTTGAGCTCTTGACATAACCTCCTCTCCAAAAGCCTTCTGAAGCTTACCGTAAGTTGCCGTCGCGTTTTCACCCAATTTACTGCAAAAAGAAATGGCATACCATTGCGCAATATTATGCGGTTCCATTTCCATGACGAGAGACACAAACATGTGTTGTTAACTCATTACAGCACAACTCACGACTGAGCAGTTGCATCGATGTGCCGCTTGGACTAGAAGCAGCTTATAGACCAAGGTCAAAGATATTGTGCCTACACAAGCCTGCAAGGTTGCTACATCTTGCAAAGAAAATCAGTCTCATTACTTTATTGTCGCACCTCGTACATGGGACGGACCTCCTTTACTCTTGACTGGGTGCACAGGCTAAGACATGCGAAGTTAAGATTTCTGTATTAGAGTGAAACCTAATACCTTGACACTTGCCTGTCTTGCGCAGGATACTTCTTAAAAAAGTTAAGTATTCCATTTACAAACCGTGTGTACGTCTTTAGGCAGCATAACTCATGGCGCTCGAATTATCCCGACTATATTCAACCATTATTTGAGACTTAGAGCACTTAGCGACTTTCGAGAAATTTTACTCATAAATTCGAACCTTTGCGAAAGGTTTTCTCGCTGACACCCTCCACAAAATGATGAAAGGAAAAGAGTTTATCGTTTATTACACTTTCGCTGTTTATGCAGTAGAACTGCAGCATCAGACATGACGTTCTAATTTATTACTTATTCACTACAAACTCTGTTGACAACACATTTTGCCAATCATTGTACGACAAATAGTTCGGGTGATATGACGTTTTATACATGGAAGTTCGATTCTTCAAAACATTTGGCGCGTGGGAGGTCTACCGATTTCATACAAGCCGAAAACTACGCACCAATGAACTTTTTGTGTTCCAGTATGGCGCAAAGCCAACAAAGGTGTTTCGTTTCACGAAGCTTTTCCAGGAAAATGATTGTATATTACTTTCGTTATGCTAGTCATGTTGTGACCATTGCTTTAGTGGATAGAACAGTAAATATTAAATAGTATACAACAATTTACGTGCCACCAGTGATCCATTAAGTCAGGAAAAACAACCGACGATGTCGCATAACAATACCAGCTGTTATACAGCGCCTCAAATAATGAATTACTTGACGGTGGAAAAACGTGGAATTCAATAATTATCAGCTAAAGACTTATTTTTGTTCCCTTACATCAAATGAAAATCTCTTGGACAGTATGCAATCATTCCGAAATTGTGTTTTTGAGATAGTTACAGAAAGTGGAAAGAGATGTTTCAGAACTGGTTCAAATGCTAGAAAAAGAATATGAATTTTCAAGGTGAATATTTTGAGAAACAATGAGACCATTTATACCAAAATAAATGTTTACTTTAATTGTTTTTTGTACAGGTGTAAAAGGGACCTTCATAAATATTATATGAAGCTTATACCGTGCAGACACACCGACAGTTGCTATGTGAATTGCTTTAATAGTACATTTATTAAGTGAAGAAACATCACCAGAGTGAAAACATGTTAACATTACGCTTTACAAATATGTTTATCAAACCCATTGTGTCAAACGTTAGTTAAAATTCCATTTGAGGAAAAACCACAAATTTGATATCTGTAATGGGAAACATGCTGTGTTTCAGCATTATAACTTCACATTCTCTACTAATCATGTATATTTGATTTTAAAAAGTTTATTCTTTTGTGTTTCTAGAATTTTGTGTTCAGGTTCTCGATCTCATTTATTAGCTTATTTTTACTTACGTTTTTTAAATTATGATTCTTTTCTTGAGATTTGTATTTAAGGTTTGCTATGTTTATCCTAGATGCACTAATAAAAGACATCTGAATCTGCATTCTGTGATGCGATTTTCTCTTTCTCGCTGCCACATTACATTAATATGGTCATAAATAGACACTTAGAAACCGTGTACACATGATGATAAATAACACTGTAACATTAGCTATAATTTCGATCTTAATAATACGGTATCAATATGACACAATGCATTACCATTATAATGAGACTTAATTACCTGTTGAATGGCGCTGTATGAAAATAGTATTGTTTGTGCACCGCTCTCCGCTATTTCGCCTCGGTTGGAGTCGGGTGATGTTCGTAATTCCTGCGCTTTTTATTCGGTACAGTGACGGTGTTCGTATCGTTTACATGCTCCTCCAAAATTGAAAACAAATAAGAAATGTAAATCATAGAAGTAAGGTTGTTCGAAGGAGAGGCACCAAGTCCTACAACGGCTGAGCGTACAGGGATGGTTGCAGAACGGAGACACAAACAACGTTTGAATTTAATTATCAAGAATGTGCTCCTTAGACACTGAAATGTGAATTGCGTAAATGTAGTTTTCCACCGTACTCTTTTGATTTGTACAGAGCCATTCTGTCGTCATATATTCTGCTCTGGCTATTGCTATGTCTATTCTGAGAAATTGTGTGTGGATGTGTACGCAGTGAAAAGTGCCAGACGAATCCAGGTTTAACTGGCGTCCGTACACAATGCTCACAGCTCAGACGGATTTCTGTACACACGGTATGTGCTTTCCGTTGCCTATGTGGAGCTCGTCTTCGAATTTTCATCAATTCGGCGATATCCAGTGCCTCGTCCGAAAATGGTGGTGGTATGGTTATTGAACTGTCACATTTAGACCTATCAAGAATATCAAGAGTGAATAGCACCTGCAAAGAAATGCTTGCAAAAGGGTAGAAATCATAGTCCGTTAAGTGGCAAGTTTTTATTATGGGTGATTGACAATCAGAATGAGCGCGTATTACTCTTGGCGACGTATGAAAAAATGTTCAAATGTGTGTGAGATCTCATGGAACTTAGCTACTAAGGTTATCAGTCCCTAAGCTTACACACTACTTAACCTAAAGTATCCTAAGGACAAACACACACACACCCATGCCCTAGGGAGGACTCGAACCTCCGCCGGGACCAGCCGCACAGTCCATGACTGCAGCACCTTAGACCGCTCGGCTAATCCCGCGCGGCGGCGACTTATGTTACATGATGAAATCCAGTACTATACTCAAAGCTGTATATTCAGATATCAGACATCTGGCTTTCCGTGCTCATGGAATTTGCTCTGTAGTAGAAATTATTCATAGGAAATTTCAGTCTGCTGAAACTTAAGAATTTTTAAGATGTTTGTTGAAAGATGTTTGTGAAACATATAAACTATACGACCAGTTGCAACTAACGTTCCACTAACGCTTCGGATCACAGGCTGAGCACAATGACTTACTACAAGGACAATTAAAAACTGTTAAGTACTGTGAATATGTTTATCCTCAAAAAGCAACATCAGTTCGAACTCCTAAAGATGTGACTAAACGCCTGGAAATAAATGCTAATATTTTCTATCTCTCTAATCAGTTTTTCCGTCTCTTGTCGATCATGGCGTTTGAGAATAGAGTTCAATTTTTTGTGCTTTATTGCTTTCAGACTGAATTCTAGAAGAACTGGTAAAGAAGCAAAGGGAAAAATTGTAAAGTTTACTAACTGCACTTGGTGTATTGCTTTTGGGTGCAAAGACGAATAAAGTTTATGGTTGTCTAACACGTGAACACGCTGTCTGTGCGAGAAACACCATTCTTTCAACAACACTCCGCAGCAATGGAATGTGTGTCCTTGTCTTGCATTGATAGTGTGTACGCTAATCTTACTTTAAATTTGAGCCTTTTAAAGGTGAATGGTAAGTTAGATGAAATGAGTGGATTTCTTGATACGTACGTATACTGACTGTCCTGCCTTTTACATTTCAAACAAATATTTCCGCTTCCATGATGTTGTTTGGAAGCTTTTTTAAGAGGAAATATCGGAATCATTGAGTGAATTTAGGCATTCTTTCCGTCTTCGTTCATCATACAGTATATTCCAAAATGAAATTTTCACTCTGCGGTGGAGTGTGCGCTGATATGAAACTTTCTGGATAATTAAATCTGTGCGTCGGACCGAGGCTCGAAGTTGGTTGTTGTTGTTGTGGTCTTCAGTCCTGAGACTGGTTTGATGCAGCTTTCCATGCTACTCTATCCTGTGCAAGCTTCTTCATCTACCACTACCTACTGCAACCTACCCTTCTGAATCTGCTTAGTGTATTCATCTCTTGGTCTCCCTCTACGATTTTTACCCTCCACACTGCCCTCCAATGCTAAATTTGTGATCCCTTGATGCCTCAAAACATGTCCTACCAACCGATCCCTTCTTCTAGTCAAGTTGTGCCACAAACTTCTCTTCTCCCCAATCCTATTCAATACCTCCTCATTAGTTACGTGATCTACCTACCTTATCTTCAGCATTCTTCTGTAGCACCACATTTCGAAAGCTTCTATTCTCTTCTTGTCCATACTAGTTATCGTCCATGTTTCACTTCCATACATGGCTACACTCCATACAAATACTTTCAGAAACGACTTCCTGACACTTAAATCTATACTCGATGTTAACAACTTTCTCTTCTTCAGAAACGATTTCCTTGCCATTGCCAGTCTACATTTTATATCCTCTCTACTTCGACCATCATCAGTTATTTTGCTCCCCAAATAGCAAAACTCCTTTACTACTTTAAGTGTCTCATTTCCTAATCTAATTCCCTCAGCATCACCCGATTTAATTCGACTACATTCCATTATCCTCGTTTTGCTTTTGTTGATGTTCATCTTATATCCTCCGTTCAAGACACTGTCCATTCCGTTCAACTGCTCTTCCAAGTCCTTTGCTGTCTCTGACAGAATTACAATCTCATCGGCGAACCTCAAAGTTTTTACTTTTAATACCTACTACGAATTTTTCTTTTGTTTCCTTTACTGCTTGCTCAATATACAGATTGAATAACATCGGGGAGAGGCTATAACCCTGTCTCACTCCTTTCCCAACCACTGCTTCCCTTTCATGCCCCTCGACTCTTATAACTGCCATCTGGTTTCTGTACAAATTGTAAATAGCCTTTCGCTCCCTGTATTTTACCCCTGCCACCTTTAGAATGTGAAAGAGAGTATTCCAGTCAACATTGTCAAAAGCTTTCTCTAAGTCTACAAATGCTAGAAACGTAGGTTTGCCTTTTCTTAATCTTTCTTCTAAGATAAGTCGTAAGGTTAGTATTGCCTCACGTGTTCCAACATTTCTACGGAATCCAAACTGATCTTCCCCGAGGTCCGCTTCTACCAGTTTTTCCATTCGTCTGTAAAGAATTCGCGTTAGTATTTTGCGGCTGTGACTTATTGAACTGATAGTTCGGTAATTTTCACATCTGTCAACACCTGCTGTCTTTGGGATTGGAATTATTATATTCTTCTTGAAGTCTGAGGGTATTTCGCCTGTCTCATACATTTAGCTCACCAGATGGTAGAGTTTTGTCAGGACTGGCTCTCCCAAGGCCGTCAGTAGTTCTAATTGAATGTTGTCTACTCCCGGGGCCTTGTTTCGACTCAGGTCTTTCAGTGCTCTGTCAAACTCTTCACGCAGTATCGTATCTCCCATTTCATCTTCATCTACATTCTCTTCCATTTCCATAATATTGTCCTCAAGTACATCGCCCTTGTATAAACCCTCTATATACTCCTTCCACCTTTCTGCCTTCCCTTCTTTGCTTAGAACTGGGTTGCCATCTGAGCTCTTGATATTCATACAAGTGGTTCTCTTCTCGCCAAAGGTCTCTTTAATTTTCCTGTAGGCAGTATCTATCTCACCCCTAGTGAGACAAGCCTCTACATCCTTACATTTGTCCTATAGCCATCCCTGCTTAGCCATTTTGCACTTCCTGTCGATCTCATTTTTGAGACGTTTGTATTCCTTTTTGCCTGCTTCATTTACTGCATTTTTATATTTTCTCCTTTCATCAATTAAATTCAATATTTCTTCTGTTAGCCAAGGATTTCTATTAGCCCTCGTCTTTTTACCTACTTGATCCTCTGCTGCTTTCACTACTTCATCCCTCAGAGCTACCCATTCTTCTTCTACTGTATTTCTTTCCCCCATTCCTGTCAATTGTTCCCTTATGCTCTCCCTGAAACTCTCTACAACCTCTCGTTCTTTCAGTTTATCCAGGTCCCATCTTCCTAAATTCTCACCTTTTTGCAGTTTCTTCAGTTTCAATCTGTAGTTCATAACCAAGAGATTGTGGTCAGAATCCATATCTGCCCCTGGAAATGTCTTACAATTTAAAACCTGGTTCCTAAATCTCTGTCTTACCATTATATAATCTATCTGATACCTTTTAGTATCTCCAGGATTCTTCCAGGTATACAACCTTCTTTTATGATTCTTGAACCATGTGTTAGCTATGATTAAGTTATGCTCTGTGCAAAATTCTACAAGGCGGCTTCCTCTTTCATTTCTTCCCCCCAATCCATATTCACCTACTATGTTTCCTTCTCTCCCTTTTCCTACTGACGAATTCCAGTCACCCACGACTATTAAATTTTCGTCTCCCTTCACTACCTGAATAATTTCTTTTATCTCGTCATACATTTCATCAATTTCTTCATCATCTGCAGAGCTAGCTAGCATATAAACTTGTACTACTGTAGTAGGCATGGGCTTCGTGTCTATCTTGGCCACAATAATGCGTTCACTATGCTGTTTGTAGTAGCTAACCCGTACTCCTATTTTTTTATTCATTATTAAACCTACTCCTGCGTTATCTCTATTTGATTTTGTATTTATAACCCTGTAATCACCTGACCAAAAGTCTTGTTCCTCCTCCCACCGAACTTCACTAATTCCCACTATATCTAACTTTAACCTATCCATTCCCCTTTTTAAATTTTCTAATCTACCTGCCCGATTAAGGGATCTGACATTCCACGCTCCGATCCGTAGAACGCCAGTTTTCTTTCTCCTGATAACGACGTCCTCTTGAGTAGTCCCCTCCCGGAGATCCGAATGGAGGACTATTTTATCTCCGGAATATTTTACCCAAGAGGACGCCATCATCATTTAATCATACAGTAAAGCTGCATGTCCTCGGGAAAAATTACGGCTGTAGTTTCCCCTTGCTTTCAGCCGTTCGCAGTACCAGCACAGCAAGGCCGTTTTGGCTAATGTTACAAGGCCAGATCAGTCAATCATCCAGACTGTTGCCCCTGCAACTACTGAAAAGGCTGCTGCCCCTCTTCAGGAACCACATGTTTGTCTGGCCTCTCAACAGATACCCCTCCGTTGTGGTTGCACCTACGGTACAGCCACCTGTATCGCTGAGGCACGCAAGCCTCCCCACCAACGGCAAGGTCCATGGTTCATGGGGGGGGGGGGGGGGGAGGGGGGGGGGGCTCGAAGGACCCTTGCCTTTCGCGGGCAAGTGCTCCACTCTCTGAACTATCCAAACACAACTCACAATCCCTCATCACAGCTTTACTTCCACCAGTACCTCATCTCCTACCTACCAAACTTCACAAAAGCTCTCCTGCGGAGGGGTTGTTTGTGGTGCTTGGGTAGTTCAGTCGATAGAGCACTTGCTCGGGGAAGGCAAAGATGGCGAGTTCGAGTCTCGGTTCGGCTACAGTCTTAATCTGCCAGGAAGTTTCATATTTTATATTGTTTGTTTGTTGAAATATGTCACTTTCTTGTTACTAAAATTCTTCGATCACGCATCCATTCTTTGTGTACTAGTTTTTCTCCATAATCAGATAAACTTTGTCGATGAGTTGTTCCTGTATTTTTTTGTATCTCATCGATTAAGACAATTTAGCCGGAGTGCGGATCAATGCCTTTTTCAAGCTGTATTCTAGGGTATTTCAGAATATTGTGGAACACTGGAAAACATTCGTTAACATTTGAGAATATTCCTAAAGTTAAAAACATTGTAGAACAATTTCGAATTTTTTCCCGTAAGAAATACATTGATGCGAAAGATGTGATGGCGACCACCTCAGAAAATCATATCTCACAATCAACATTCACACCACTGCACAACCACTTTAGTGCACAACGAGGGAAGCAAGGATGGCACCAGCACAATAGCCAGTAATTGTAAGTTAGTGGTTTTGGAGGTATGGTCAACTTCAACTCCAAACAATTTAATTTGCATTGATTATACGTTCACATTTTATAATTTTTGGTTCATAAAAGTAAGAGTTTGTTTGCTGTTATAGATGCACTGTCATTCATTCGTTGAAATGTAGTGTTTGCGGAAGAAATATGAATTATTGAACATTTCCACAACCAATAACACCTCGGTTCTTACGACTCAAAAGACAAATTTCGAGTAGAGTTCGGGAGGGAATAATTAGGAATTCGTGGAAACCTGTAATGACTACACGAGGCATGTTCAGAGAGTAAGTGTTCGGTAATCAAACTGTGGTTTTTGTTTTTAGAGGATTGGCAATACTGAGTAGTGGACGGGGGAGGGAATCCCCTGACCAAAGCGAGCAAGGCAGCAACACGTTAGTACGTAAACTCACGTTATAGTTTCCAGTCGCGTGAAAGATACCGGTAAAAAATCCCGACATGTACAAGCCACGTGCTGCTATCCGCTTCCTAGTCGAGGAAGACACACGACAAACCAAAATTTTTTCGCAAATCAAAGAGGTTTACGGCGAAGATGTTATGAACGGAACGAGTGTGTTGAAGTGGTGTAGGGAGTTTAATGGAGGCAGAACAAGTGTTCACGGTGAATAGGGATCTTCCGTGTTGACTGATGAGTTAGTGCAAAAAATCGGAGCAACTGTTCATGAAGACCGCCGACCGTAGTAACAAATGGAGCAGTTGCAGATTATTTGACCTCATATTAGTAGGGGTCAGCCAAGTGAAAGGGAAAGAAGACAAGGATTTCTGGTCAGATGAGTATAGCGTAACAGCAGCAGAAAATGGTGTAACGGGCGTAGGATGAATAGAAAGGTAGGGCAAAGGTTGTGTTACAGTGAAAAGTTCAGTGATAGGGTTGTTCTTATCAGAATCGATAGCAAACTAGCACCGACAACAATAGTTCAGGTATACATGCCGACGTCGCAAGCTAAAGATTAAGGGATAGAGAAAGCATATGAGTATATTGAAAGGGTAATACAGTACTTAAAGGAAGATGCCAATCTAATAGTCATGGGGGACTGGAATGCAGTTATAGGGGAAGGAGTAGAAGAGAATGTTATAGGAGAATATGGGCTTGGGACAAGGAACGAGAGAGGGGAAAGAATAATTGAGTTCTATAATAAATTTCACCTAGTAATAGCGTTTATTTTGTTCAAGAATGGCAAGACGAGGCGGTATACTTGGAAAATACCGGGTGAAACAGGAAGATTTTAGTTAGATTACATCATGGTCAGACAGAGATTCCGAAATTAGACCGGATGATACCGGAAGATTTCAGTTAGAATACATCATGGTTAGACAGAGTTTCCGAAATCAGATACTGGATTTTAAGGCGTACCCAGGAGCAGATATACACTCAGATCACAATGTGGTAGTGATGAAGAGCAGGCTGAAGTTCAAGGGATTAGTCAGGAAGAATGAATACGCAAAGAAGTGGGATAGGGAAGTACTAAGGGATAACGCGACACGATTGAAATTCCCTAAGGTTATAAAAACAGCAATAACAAATAGCTCCGTAGGCAGAACAGTTGAAGATGAATGGACATCTCTAAAAAGGGAAATCACAGAAGTTGGGAAGGAAAACATAGGTACAAAGAAGGTAGCTGCGAAGAAACCATGGGTAACAGAAGAAATACTTCAGTTGATTGATGAAAGGAGGAAGTACAAACACGTTCCGGGAAAATCAGGAATACAGAAATACAAGTCACTGAGGAATGAAATAAATAGGAAGTGCAGGGAAGCTAAGACGAAATGGCTGCATGAAAAATATGAAGAAATCGAAAAAGAAATGATTGTCGGAAGGACTGACTCAGCATATTGGAAAGTTAAAACACCTTCGGTGACAAAAAAGCAAGAGTGACAGCACTAAAAATGCAACGGGAATTCCACTGTTAAATGCAGAGGAGAGAGCGGATAGATGGAAAGATTACATTGAAGGCCTCTGTGAGGGGAAGATTTGTCTGATGTGATAGAAGAAGAAACAGGAGTCGATTTAGAAGAGATAGGGGATCCCGTATTAGAATCGGAATTTAAAAGAGCTTTGGAGGACTTGCGGTCAAATAAGGCAGAAGGGTTAGATAACATTCCATCAGATTTTGTAAAATTATTCGGGGAAGTGGCAACAAAACAACTGTTCAAATAACTTACGGGTTTGCTGCCGGGTGACGTCGTCGGACACCGCCGATATTTCGACAGGAGCACACCCTGCCAGTCTCAAGGCACAAATGTAAGGAAGAAAAAATGTGCAAGCAAATTTAATACCTCGGTTCATAGAGGAGAATCAAGGAAGATACCACACACAGAACAAGTGTCAACACAACCGAAGATAACCAAAGTCGGAAATATCGATGGTTACTATTAATCAACAGGTGAGGTAGCACTAATTTTGTCCCTCTGTTTTTTGAGGAGAGACAGAGCCGGATTCCAAGCAGCATTTAAACAAAATCCACCATCTCCTCAAAAAACAGAGGGACAAAATTAGTGCTACCTCACCTGTTGATTAATAGTAACCATCGATATTTCTGACGTTGGTTATCTTTGGTTGTGTTGACGCTTGTTCTGTGTGTGGTATCTTCCTTGATTCTCCTCTATGAACCGAGGTATTAAATTTGCTTGCACATTATCTTCCTTGCATTTGTGCCTTGAGAATGGCAGGGTGTGCTCCTGTCGAAATATCGGCGGTGTCCGACGACGTCAGCCGGCAGCAAACCCGTAAGTTATTTGAACATTCGATCCGCCGGGAAAAGTTAAGGTCTAACAAAACAACTAGTCACGTTGGTGTGCAGAATGTATGTCTGGCGACATACCATCTGTCTTCGGAAAAATATCATCCACACAATTCCGAGCTGACAAGTGCGAGAATTATCGCACGATCAGCTTAACAGCTCATCCACACAAGTTGCTGACAGGAATAATATACAGGAGAATGGAAAAGAAAATCGGGGATGTGCCAGATGACGTTCAGTTTGGCTTTAGAAAAGGTAAAGGCACCCGAGAGCCAATTCTGACTTTGCGGTTGATAATGGAAGCAAGACTAAAGAAAAATCAAGACGCGTTCATTCGATTTATCGACGTGGAAAAGGCATTCGACAACGTAAAATGGTGCAAGATGTTCGAAATTATAAGAAAAATAGGGGTAAGCTGTAGGGAGAGACGAGTAATACACAATATGTACAACAACCAAGTGGGAATAATAAGAGTGGACGACCAAGATCGAAGTGCTCGGATAAAAAGGGTGTAAGACAAGGATGTAGTCTTTCCCCCCTACTGTTCAGTCTGTACGTCGATGAAGCAAGGATGGAAATAAAAGAAAGGTTCAAGAGTGCAATTAAAATTCGAGGTGAAAGGGTATCAATGACACAATTCGCTGATGACATTGCTATCCTCAGTGAAAGTGAAGAAGAAATACTTGATATGTTGAATGAAATGAACAATCTAATGAATATTGACTATGGACAGAGAGTAAATCGAAGAAATACGAAAGTAATGTGAAGTAGCAGAGATGAGAATAGCGAGAAACTTAATATCAGGATTGACGGTCACGAAGTAGATGAAGTTAAGGAATTCTGCTGTCTAGGCAGCAAAATGACCAATGATGGACGGAGCAAGGAGGACGTTAAAAGCAGACTAGCACTGGCAAAAAGGGCATTCCTGGCCTAGAGAAATCTACCAGTATCATACATAGGCCTTAATTTGAGGAAGAAATGTACGTCTGGAGCACAAAGAATTATGTGTTAGTGAAACATGGACTGTGGGAAAACCGGAAGAGGAGAGAATCAAAGCACTTGAGGTTGGGTGTACAGACGAATGTTGAAAATTAGGTGGACTGGTAAGATAAAGAATGAGGACGTTCTGTGCAGAATCGGAGAGGAAAGGAATATGTGAAAAACACTGATAAGGAGAAGGGACAGGATGATAGGACATATGTTAAGACATGAGGGAACGACTTCTGGATACTAGAGAGAGCTGCTGGCAAAAACTGTAGAGGAAGACTGAGATTGGAATGCCGGCCGCTGTGGCCGAGCGGTTGTAAGCGCTTCAGTCTGGAACCGCGCGACTGCTACGGTCGCAGGTTCGAATCCTGCCTCGGGCATAGATGTGTGTGATGTCCTTAGGTTAGTTAGGTTTAAGTAGTTCTAAGTTCTAGGGGACTGATGACCTCAGATGGTAAGTCCAATAGTGCTCAGAGCCATTTGAACCATTTTTTTGAGATTGGAATACATCCAGCAAATGACTCAGGATGTAGGTTGCAAGTGCTACTGTGAAATGAAGAGGTTGGCGCAGGAGAAAAATTCGTGGCGGGCCACATCAAACCAGTCAGAAGACTGATGACTGACCCCCCCCCCCCCCCCCAAAACAAATGTTACTAAAGCCAATGGCCAAGATAAGTGCTGTCCATATTGGCTAGCACTTGAATGGATGGTCGTCCGAGTATGCCAAGCGCTGTTGAGGAAGAAATGTACGTCTGGAGCACAAAGAATTATGTGTTAGTGAAACATGGACTGTGGGGTGCACTCAGCCCTTGAGGCCAACAGAGGAGCTGCTTGATTGAGAGGTAGCGCCTCCGGTCATGAAAATTGACAACAGCCGGGAGAGCGGTGTGCTGACCACAGAGTTTGTGACACTCGCACGGAGTGACACGAAAACGGAGAGGGAATGTGTTGACATAAGTGACGAAATATAAATCTGTCAATTTAAATGTCATCCTAAAACGGCAGTCATCATAAGGCTGCAACAGTCGTAAGAAATATCGTTTTTTCTTACTTAGGTGCCCTCCCGTTCTTTTCATCATCAAGATATTAAAAAGAGACATTGAATTTCATTGTCTGTTCTTATGAATACAACAGTCTGAAAACCAAATTTGCTACGAGACGCATTACTTGTATCTGCGAAAAGCCGGTTAGCCCGGCAAGAGCCCCAGGCTCAGTGCAAGTGTCACCCCGTGCAAGTGTTCCAACCCCCTAACCACGTGCCCCTTCATATCCCCATACAGTGACGCCTATCATCTGATGATGACACGGCGGTCGGTGGGTACCGTTGTGCCTCCCGAGGCGTGTTCGGACGGAGTTTTTAGTTAGATTTCTAAACCCTCACAAAATTTACAATTGCAGTAGGTTATAAAATAGAACATTTTGTACTTAATTTAGTTTGTAAAATGACATTGGAGATCTAATGATGGTAATTAACTAATGCGTAACCTATAAATTATGACTTCCTTTGAATAAAATGTGGTGCAGTGAACTCTACGATGTTTAGTAGCAACGTAACATTTCTTCCCCCTTTAGTGTTTTACTGTTAAGGAAGGCCATATGAACCACGCTTACTTACTGCATGCCCGAGGAGAGTAACAGCTGCTCCAGAGAATCCCACAGCAAGTGCACTGGCGCGTCTCTGCGACCGGCAGAACCATCTGACATCACTGGAAAGTAAGGGAAATAGCAGTTTAACGCCCTGTCGGTGATGAGGTCATTAGAGATGGAGAACAAACTTGGGTTACGAAAGAATGAGGAATGAATCCGGCAGTTGCCTTTACAAAGGAACCATCTCGATATTTGCCTTCGTAGGCTAGAGAAAACACGGATATCTGTAATCTGGCTGTCTGGACTGGGTGACTGGGGTGTGGACCCCGCTCCCCCCAGAATGCGATTCCAGTGCGTGAACCACTGGGCGTTCTCACATGGTGTAGAGGGCTGGAAAAGGGATTATATATTTCATAGGAGTCCATGTAAACCGTATGTGACTAACTGGGTTTAGAAAGTCCTGACAGATGACCAGAAGTGCAAGTGAAGACTGATTACATGCTAGGACCGCTTAATGTGGATTCAGCAAACAGAGGTCTTGCGAAAGTCAGTCTAGCTCAGTTCTTCCATGAGATCCATAGCGCTGTAGACAACGGCGGGGAGCTGAGGCTGATGCCGTGTCCTTGACTTCGGGAAGGCATTTGACAGTCTCGCACTGCCGTTTAATGAAAAAACAAATACGAACTTACGGAGTATCGGACCAGATCTGTGACTGAATATCAGATTTTCTTGCAGATAAAACTCAACACGTCGCTCATAAAGGAAAAAAGTCGACAAATGTAATTTCTGGAGGACCCAAAGGAAATGTGATAGGATCGTTACTCTTTATAATGTATATAAGTGATCTAGTAGAAAGCGTCGGAAACTCTTTAAGAGTTTTCGGAGATGACACGATTATCTATAAGGAAGTAGCAGCACCAGAAGACAGTATCGATTTACCAAAGGGCCTACAGAGGATTGATGAATAGTGAAGGCTCTGATTTACCAAAGGGCCTACAGAGGATTGATGAATAGTGAAGGCTCTGGCTGTTGAGCCTGAACGTAAATAAACGTAATGTATTGCGAGCACATAGAGAAATAAATCCACTACTGCACAACGACACCGTTGATGACAAATTCCTTGAAACGGTAAGAACCGTAAAATACGTAGCAATATCTGTCCGGAGCGACTTTCGTTGCAATGACCACTTAAAACAAAGATACTCGCTTATGTCCGTGGATTTTCCCATTTGTGGTCCTTGTTGCCGTTGCTAGAATGATTCTCAATTCCTCACTGCTCCGCTGATACAGGATGGTCAGGAATAGGTTGAAAAGCTTGTATGGGTGTTGCAGAATAGATTGTGCTGAGAAGTAATCTTTAAGAAAAAAAATCGATGCGTTGCGCCGCGTCCGAGATGATTAGCGTTGGAGTTGCGCGCTCAAATCCAAGCGGTATGCCAGATAAAATTTCTGTCAATTGTGCTCGTAGCATAGGTGGTGGCACTCGAGACTGCTTTGTCTTTGGGTCTGTTTCGATCCTTACTACCGTCCCACCTCCAATTTTTGTATCGCTCTGTTGTTCCGTCTTAGGAAACCGAACGAAGTACACGTTTGGCAACACCGTCTCTGGCGACCCGCTTCAATTTGCGCGCGCAACAGCGCAATTAGCTAACTTCGATGCTAATTACTTCGGAACGCATTAAATTTGTTTCTTGACAGTTGTTTCTCAGCACAGTCTACCCTCAGCACCCTCACAAGCTTCCAGACTTGCTGACTATCCTGTATTCTTTTCTTATCGTGTTATGTACCCTCAGCGTTACCAGGGAGCATTCAATCTCTCGGTTGGCAATGGGCCTAATGTTTTCGCTCGTAAGTATACCTTGGAAAATCAATAATATGTGTTTTAAAAGACACTGGCACTTTTTGGAAGGCCATCTTCTATGAACTGTGCCACACATTTCTTCCCATAGAAGTAATATTTATTCACACAGAGTGTGAACATTACATTTTTATCTTGGTGATTGAATATGCGATGTTCTCGGTGGTCGCTTTTTGTAGACGAGTTTCTTCCAGGTACGGTTGTTTGATATTTCCGGTATTTCTCTGCTGTGAACCGATGATTTGTTTCTTTGGCATTAAACGGCCACCTATCGTTTATTTATCCCCTGTCGACGATCCACAGCAACATGTATTTGTCTCTACCGAGTCTGATTACGATTTTCGGCGATTCTTATCTCAGCCGAAATTTTCCATAAAGTGTGACATGAAGCAATGAGAGATCTCATTCAGGTGAATAGTTCCTGGTAGATTAAAAATGTCTAAAGAACGTGCACATTCCGCTGCAGGGTGGAAGATTTACTCTGGAACAACGCCTAGGCTCATTTAAACCAAACTTCCGTCCTATTATTTCTTCCGGAGTTGAAGCTGTGAGAGTGGATTGTGAGTCTCTTCTGGACTGCTCAGTTGGTAAGAGCATTACCTGCCAAACGCCAAGTTTTTGTTTCATCTTCCGGTCCCGCGTAGAGTTGCATTGGCAGGGTAATTTGCGCTGCCAATGCATAGATGAGTGATACGGAATCAACGCACTCGACAGGCTGAGAAGCGGATGAAATTGCTAGAACACAACATGACTCCACGAAACTACGAACTCCATTTCAGGCTGTATACGGAGTTTACAATTCCACAAGCAAAGTTCTTAACCGCAGCGCCTATCGTTTGGGTAGAGCTTTTCTGATGACTGAATGAGAACACAGGTCGCTTCCGCATAGAAAGACGGCAGCGGACCTAATTCAAAGAATCTAATCTAACTTAAAAAGATAAAGGCCTTTCCTGGGACATAACGTCCTTCTGCATTGCGACTATCATGAATTCCAAAAACATCGTCAGGGCGAGAATCTACTCGCACTTTTTAGATATGACAGGCTAGTGGGTGTAGGGTAACAAGGTGCATTCAGTGTTTCTAGACTTCAATTAAATGTGACTCCTCCGCCAATTACAGAGAGTCCTATCGTACCGAATACCTCGCGATGTATGACCGGAATGAGGTCTTGAGAATGCAGTGCATTATTATGTACTGGAGAGTCTTCCAAAGTCACAGACAACAGCGGCAATTCTATTTAAGTCATAGCCATTCGGAACTTTATGGAACAGATGCTTTGTGCAAGGATTGCCAAGTAGCTCTTGATGCCGAGAAATGTAAACTTTCGCACGTCGTGAAAAGCAAAACAAAAAAACTAAAGAATATGACCATCCGATTAATAAGTCATAACTGAGCTGCAGAACTTCATTTGCTTCTATCGAAATGGCCGGCCTCTATCCAGTGGTAGGCTCCAAGGGAACTGCACTATGTCTAAGAGGGAGACAGCCTTTAATGAACGACATCATGGGACCACTACGGTAAAAGCTGCTGTAATTACACTACCCGATCGAAGTATCTGGGCACCCCTATGTAATGCGCAGTTGACCACTAGATGTCACTAGAGGCAAGCTCGCAACTATAAAAGGAGGCGAAGAGTGTTGTGTTCTCAGAAGAGGAGCAGTAGCAACACAGTGAGTCGGGCAGGAAAGTTTACAAGAGAACATTCACAAGGTCAATAAACAATCTTGATTAAATTTGGCGGGTGTGTACAAAGGACAAAATAGTGCAATACGAAATCTTTTGTTCGCGCCCAGTTCCACTTTTAAGGTAATTTGGCATTTTAGGTTTAGAAGGAATATTTTCGAAACGATGACATATAAAAAACGTTTCTCATACAAAAATTTATAGGCAATTAACGTTCTTGAAAACATAATCGAGTTTTGTAACAATTAGAAATTTTGCAAAACACCCAGCCACCATTAATTAATTTTGAGAAATAAAAACTGTTGTAACAACATAAATTACAGAAGCTTTCAAGCTACATGAGTCTATGTGTTTTTGAAATATTTTTGGAAAATAATCTGTACACATTATGCTGTCAGAGTACTTTCAATATACCTAATTAAAATATCAAAACATTCATTATCAATCTAGTTATTTAGTTTACTTATATTTGTTTTATGTTTTGAATTGTTATTTTACGTTATACATTCATGTTTATTTGTTTTTTAGTTTATTGTTTCACATACGTGTATTTTGTTAATAAAATAATAGGTAACCAATTATTATGATACAAAATCGTTACAATAATGATAATCTGTAACCAAATTCTTAAAAGATAACATTTCCTTAGACAATGTACACAAAATGAGCGAAATTTCTTCACGTAATATACCCGACGGAGAAGACAATATAAAACAAAATTCAGCAAGATTTCAAATTGTCACGTATGATCCTTTAAATATCCTGATTTTTCTCAGGCGTATTTCAGTACATCGATAAGCCTTGACGAAGAGAATTGATTGTGTACTCGCTTCATTATATTGTCTCTCAAGTAGAATTGACATCATAATCAATCAACAGAATTAGATCTGACAGTCATCTCACGAAGGCTTCCGATATCGAAAGCTGTATACGTCCAACTGGTGTACTGGTGTCATCGAGCCCTGTGGGATCACCAGATGAACAAGTCCCTTGTCCTCAGGTACGACGTTCTAAACGGTTCATTCACACTGGCCACCGCAGGAATCTAACAATAATACAGAAAACAATTTTCAAATATCTTTCGACCTGATAAGACGTTTGTTTAACAGATTTCGAAGTTGTCACATGGGCAATAGGGTTTAAAATAGAGGTTCTCGTATTCTCAGTCCAAACTCACTATTAGTTTCCTTTAAAACCATGAAAAGCGGTTGTCAGTGTGGAAAAACTACTTTGAGCGTCTTGCTCAAGAACAAGAAAAATCTGGTGATCCCAAATGGCTCGATGGCACAGGTACAGCAGTGGAACACATACGGCGTTCGATATTGGAAGAACTTTGTGAGAATATTTTCAGAACTAGTTCTGTTGAATGATTATGATGTCAGTCTCCACCGTTGAAAGAATACAATCAAGCTGCAGTTACTAGTACGTAATCAATTCTCTTCGCCAAGGCTTACCAATGTACTGAAATATGCATGATACAAATCAGGATATTTAGAGAGTCACCCGTGACACTTTGAAATCCTGCCGAATTTTGTTTTATATTGTCTTCTCCATCTTGTATAAAATGAACGAAATTTCTTCACGTAATATATGCATGAAGAAATTTCGTTCATTTTATGTGCATGATTGAAAAAAAGTTGTGTTTCAAGCATTAATTACAGAGTATCATTATTGTAATTATTTTCTACCGTAATAATGAGTTACTTATCGTTTTCAAATAAGAAAATACACGTATGTGAAACGGTAGACTAAAAAACAAATAAAAATATATGTATAACGTAAAATAACTGTTTAAAACGTAAAACAAATATAAGTAAAATGAATAATTGGAACAGTAACGAATGTTTAGGTATTTCAAGTAGGTATGTTGAAAATAGGTAACACCGGTTCCCGTCAGATCACTGAAGTGAAGCGCTGTCGGGCTGGGCTAGCACTTGGAAGGGTGACCATCCGGTCTGCCGAGCGCTGTTGGCAAGCGGAGTGCACTCAGCCCTTGTGAGGCAAACTGAGGAGCTACTTGACTGAGACGCATCGGCTCCGTTGTCGGAAGAGCGGTGTGCTGACCACATGCCCCTCCATATTCGCATCCAGTGATGCCTATGGGCTGAGGATGACCGGCGGCCGGTCGGTTCCGTTGGGTCTTGATGGCCTGTTCTGGCGGAGTTTAGTTTTTACACTCCGACAGCACATTGTGTGAAATTTATTTTCCAAAAATGGTATTTCAGAATCCAGTTTTGTTACGCAGAGATGTATGTGACTTGAAGCTTCTTTAATTCATGTTGCAACAAAACTTTTCATTCTTCAAAATTAATTACTGGTCGTGAAGTACTTTGAGGAGTTTCAAATTATTATAGTAGTTTATCACACAGTTTTTAAGAATATTAATTACATGTAAACATTTATAGAAAAACATTTTTTATATATCTACATCTACATCTACACACATACTCCGCAATCCACCATACGGTGCGTGGTGGAGGGTACCTCGTACCACAACTAGCATCTTCTCTCCCTCTTCCACTCCCAAACAGAACGAGGGAAAAATGACCGCCTATATGCCTCTGTAGACACAATATTTTTGCCAACTGCAATGAAGACACTGCCTCCTATGGTGTCTAATCTGTCTTTCTGATACACGTTCCAACCCTCACTAAATATTTCAGAACTTCCTATCTCAGGGTTCAGCCAGGTCCCAGTCCCTAGAATAATTTGCGCGCCACACGCTTCCTGGAGGGCAGTAAATTCAGGAAATTTATTCCAAACACTCTGAAAATGTACTGCTAATATCTTGAAAGCTGAAGTGTCTTTACACTGAGCGCGTCCTGATTTCCCTGCCTGCACGTCGACTGGTGAGTGTTCATCAGGACACCTCTCACTACTGCCTAGCCTAAAAACCCCCATGTGCACGCCACAAGTACTCTGCTACCCGAGTAGCCGCTTCCTTTGTGTAGTGCACCCCTGACCTATTTAGGGCCGTCCTACAATTCCCCACCCAATAGCGCAAGTCTAGAAATCTGCAGCCAAGACCGTCACAGAGTCGAACGAAGCCTCTGGTTGAGACCCTCCACTCGGCTCCAAACCAAAGGACCCCGATCCACTCTGGGAACGATGCTGCAAATAGGGAGCTCTGCTTGCACCCCGCATGCGAGGCCAGCGGTCTTCACCAAATACGCCTGCCGTCTGTACGAACTGAGGATAACCTCAGAACCCAAGCGACAGGCATCATTGGTGCCGACGTGAGCAACTACTTGCAGACGATTACACCCCGTACGCTCGATAGTCACAGGCGAGGCCGCCTCCACATCTTGGATGAGGCCCCCCAGCAGACAAACCAAGTGCACGTTGGATTTCTTTCCAGCCCTGTACGCTATTTCCCTAAGGGGCTCCATCACCTGCCTAAGGTTGGAGCTCCCAATAACCAGCAAGCCTTTGCCCCCGTGTGCCTGCTCGGGCCCTGCTGAAGGAGCGGCCACCTGCCCACTGACAGGATGAACGGGCGAGGCCAGCTGGCCAGCCTCCACATTGGCTCTCCGCCTCAGGCGAGGCGAACGCGTTGCAGTCCGCCACTCACCCTGAGGTGAGGGCGGCCCCAACGCGCCGGGTACACTAGAAGGTGCCTCGGCGGCTGAGTCAGCGGACACAGCAAGTGACACCTGGGGTGTCTCAAGCGACGCGCCAGACCCTCCGCTGTCGCTGCACCTCGAGGCAGCATCCTGAAGGCGACTGACCGTGGCCAACAGCACGCTCAGGTGCTCGCGAACCGCGGCCAGTTCCTCCTGCGCCCGTACACAACACGCACACACCCTATCCATCCTACTGCTAATATCTAACGACTCCACGAATTTATACTCTACGCCTATCAATAAGCAATATTACTCCTCTCAAATACGAGAATACGCAAGGATTTTATGTAATTAAATATGCAAGCGCACAAACACTCGGAAAGAAATTAAGAATCAAACTACAAAACAAATATGAAAGCTAAATATGCGACTCGCTACTGCACTGCTGCTGCACTGATAGTTCACCAGCGGCTGCTCAAGGCTCACTCACATATGACCGTTTCGAAGATATTCGCTCTAAACCTAAAATGCCAGATTACTTCTTGGGGTGTGTTTTTCGCCTTAAAAGTGAAATTAGTCATAAACAGAAAGAAATATATATTGCACTGTCTTGCCCCCTCTACGCACCTGCCAAGATTCCTCAAAATCGTTTCATTGACACTTGGGAATGTTCCTTGTTAGCGACTGCGAACGTGAACTAGTCACTGATGTCGCCTAAGTAACAGATTTGTCTGACACATTTCTACATCTACATCTGCATCTATATAATTACCCACCAGGTTAGCCGAGAGTGCTAACGCGCTGTTTCCTGGACTCGGGTAGGCGCGCCAGCCCTGGATCGAATCCGCCCGGCGGATTAAAGATGAGGGCCGGTGTGCCGCCCTGCCTGGATGTGGTTTTATGCGGTTTTCCACATCCCGCTAGGTGAATACCGGGCTGGTCCTCACGTTCCGCCTCAGTTAGACGCGTCGCAGACATTTGAAACACGTTTGCACTATTTCACGATTTACACTAGATGCAGACAGATGGGGTACACTGATTCTGTACCGGGGGAGGGGGCGGAGGGGTACGGGGTAGCGGCAGGAAAGGCATCCGGCCACCCCTTCCAATTAACATGCCAAATCCGATTTAACTACGCCGACCCAGCGCACACTGCGGGACACCGGCGCAAGAGTAAGAAGGAAAGAATCTGCATCTACATAATTACTCTGCAATTCTTAATTAATTGCGTGATAGAGGGTTCATTGATCCACCTTCAAGCTATTTCTCTACTGTTCTACACTCTAACAGAGTGCGGGAAAAACTAGCACTTAAATCTTTCTGTGCGAACTCTGATTTCTCTTATTTTACCATGATGATAATTTCTCGCTTTGTAGGTGGGAGCCAACAGAATATTTTCGCATTCGGAGTTGCCTTCTTATAAAGCTGACCGAGTCGACTGTTGGTGACGTGAACGTGAACTGCAAGCGCGAAGGAACAACCAGAGCTAAACCAAGGCCAGTCAGCCCTCCGCATTGCTTCACGGTCCCTCTCCGTGTACTGATGGGAAGGGACCGTCGAGCATTGCGGAGGGTGGTTGCAAAAAACAGCATGAAATCAGTGGAAGGAATCACTCGTGAGTTGCGAAGTGCTTTACGTTTGGCGAATGTGCATTGCTAACACTGCAGTACGGAGGAGATGGTGTTACGATACGGGGAAAGTTTTACGTGGTAAGAGTGTGGTCCCATTATTGAGCTTAACAGAACCCTGGAAGCGGAAGGATGTGAACACATTTTGCAGCAATGTGTACTGCATAGAGTAGAGAAACAATTCGGAGACGATGACTGCGTCAGCATGACAATGCTACCTGTCATAAAGCAGCATCTGTGAGACAACGGTTCGTGAACAGTAACAATCCTGAATTGGACTGGTCTGCCCAGAGTCCCGACCTGAACCCAATGGAACACTTCTGCGGTGAGTTAGAACGTCGTCTTCGTTCCACTCCCCAGCGTCCAACATCGCTGCCTTCTCTTGTTTCGGTTCCTGAGAAAGAATGGGCTCCCATTCCTCCTCAGACATTCAGACACCTCTTTGAAAGTGTCCCCAGTACAGTTCAAGCCCTCATAGAGGCGAAGTGTCCACACGCCCCATATTTATGTCCACCAATTGGTTCTGGATAATTCTCATCACATAGCGTACCGTATATATGTATTCACTGGCAAAACGTTTCGCTCAAGTGACCATCTCCAAATCTTGGATTAACATTACATTAGATTAAAGTAAGATTCCTTGGCGTGAAATACTTCATTATTTTCAGTCACAGCATGTGTCACATATACGTGCATCTACACAGAAGCGCCAAAGAAACTGGTATAGGTATGCGTATTCAGATACAGAGATATGTAAACGGGCAGAATACCGCGCTGCGACCGGCAACGACTGTATAAGACAGCAAGTGTCTGGTGCAGTTGTTTGATCGGTTACTGCTGCTACAAAGGCAGGTTATCAAGATATAAGTGAGTTCAAATGTGGTGCCATAGTCGGCGCGCGAGCGATGGGACACGGCATCTCAGAGATAGCGATGAAGTGGGAATTTTCCAGTACGATCGTTTCACGAGTGTACCGTGAATATCGGGAATACGGTAAAACATCAAATCTCCGACATCGTTGCGACCGGAAAAAGATCCTGCAAGAACCGGACCAACGACGACTGCAGCGAATCGTTCAACGTGACAGAAGTGCAACCCTTCCGCAAATTTCTGCAGGTATCAATGCTGGGTCATCAATAAGTATCAGCGTGCGAACCATTCAACGAAACATCATCGATATGGGCTTCCGGAGCCGAAGGCCCACTCGTGTACCCTTGATGACTGCACGGCACAAATCTTTACGACTCGCCTGGGTCCGTCAACACCGACATTGGACTGTTGATGACTGGAAACATGTCGCCTGATCGGACGAGTTTCGTTTCAAATTGTATCGAGTGGTTGGACGTGTGCGAGTATGGAAACCATGAATATGTGCACCCTGCATGTCAGCAGGGGACTGTTCAAGCTACTGGAGTCTTGTAATGGTGTGGGGCGCGTGCTGTTGGAGTGAAACATCTAGATACGACTCTGACATGTGACATGTACGTAAGCATCGTGTCTGATCACCTGCATCCATTCATGTCCATTGTGAATTCCGACGGACTTTGGCAATTCCAGTAGGTCAATGCGACACCCCACACGGCCAAAATTGCTACAGAGTGACTCCAGGAATATTCTTCAGAGTTTAAGCACTTCCGCTGGCTACCAAACTCCCCAGAGATGAACATTATTGAGCAAATCTGGGATGCCTTGCAACGTGCTATTCAGAATAGATCTCCACCCCCTCCTACTCTTATGGCTTTATACACCGCCCTGCAGGATTCATGGTGTCAATTCCCTCCAGCACTACCTCAGACATAAGTCGAGTCAATGCCACGTCGTGTTGCGGCACTTCTGCATTCTCGCGCGTGCCCTACTCGACATTAGGGAGATGTACCAGTTTCTTGGGCTCTTCAGTGTATATGTGTATTCATTGGCAAAACGTTTCACTCAGCTGACCATCTTCAAGTCTTGGATTAACATTACATTAGACTAAAAGAAGATTCCCTCGCGTGAAATACTTCATTATTTTTAGTTGCAGCATCTGACACATATACGTGCATCTATTATCATACACAATGTGTATCATTCAGCTAGTGCAAAAGTCGACGGCCCTTTGCAGTGCACAGCATACTGTCTGGCCAATGTCGCATCGTATCATGTGATACATGGAACACTGCGGGCGAGTTTTGCACTTGGTGACTGATGAAAAATGTATAATATGATTGATGACTAAATGAGACGCTGCAGCTCAAAATTACGTATCTGACGTCAAGACAACTTCCTTCAATCTGATCTAATGTTAATCAGAGTATTCAGGATCGTTGCTTGACCGAAACTGACTGTCAGTGAATAAATATGTATTACAGCCGTTTTTAGTGTTTTATTTATGGCGTTCTTTAAATACACAGAACTTGTGCAGCACTGCTTAAGGAAAAACCGACTGCTTTCTAAGCAGCTATACAGGCTATAATGAATAATGAATTACTGCTCAATGGATCCAACGTCAGGTTGTATTACCTGGTGACATGGAACGTATACAAAAGGAGGAGAGTGCAAATATCAGCTGTTTGTGTAGCTGACTGAAGAAAGCAATAGAAATCTCAGGAAAATTTCGAGTGGCAGACACGGGAAGAAAAGCTCCTTTATCTCACGAAAACGTTACGGTAAGAGATTTGAGCTCGAAAACTAAGCAATCTTCAGCTCCTGTAAAATCAATGGAGATAATATCAAAGGTTAATAACCGCCGGCACAGAGGCATGTGAAGAATCATTAATCTCAAGCTTTATCCGTGGATGGAACGTAAAGAAAAGATATGGAGCAACGAGCAGCACTCTCCGACACCCACTTAGTGTGATTTGCACAGCATAATTGTAGATGTAGGGGCTCCGACGTAATTGGACTGCCGGATGTCGTTACGCACTATTACAGTTCCGCTCTCCCTCTATCTCTGAAGATAATCGCCTTAGACATCACTGCGAACCAGGTACCGTTTGCCCGAAGCACTATCTCCCTCCTATTAAAGCGACTGGGGTGTTTATATATTTAGTGTACTTTATGGAACAAATGAGCGTAATTACGAGAAGTGGTACGATAAACAAAGATATACGTAAACTCAGACAATTTCTGCAGTCTGGAGCTCCATTTGCTTTTCCTGTACGCCCGTAATGACAGAGCTTTGAATCACTTCGATGTAAACTCTACAATGTGAGTTACGGATGCAACGAACTCCTGGTGTCATAACCGAATCTTGATTATCTCTGATCAGCTTTAATCTTGAACCTATATTTTTGTTGCCGCGTGGGATTAGCCGGGCGGTCTTGGCGCTGCAGTCATGGACTGTGCGGCTGGTCCCGGCGGAGGTTCGAGTCCTCCCTCGGGCATAGGTGTGTGTGTTTGTCCTTAAGATAGTTTAGGTTAAGTAGTGTGTAAGCTAAGGGACTGATGACCTTAGCAGTTAAGTCCCATAAGATTTCACACACATTTTTTTTTATATTTTTGGTTGATTCTAAGGTGGTCGTTGCACAAACTTTCTTCGTGTCCAGCCGACCTTCTGTAAGCCGAATAACAAATGGCAGTAACTAATTGCATCAAGATGTGCGGAATATTTAAGAGATCATACGTGAGTGCCAAATTAACAATCTGAGACAGAGTATTGGGAACCATTAATTCAATACGGTGTACTCTGGTCATATGTAAAGGCTGTTAGAGGCACGAGATTAGTGTGCAGCCATTCATGTATAGCAAGGGGACGAAAAGTAAAAGTACAAATATAAAAGCAGAAATGCTGAACTCTGTTTTTAAATATTTTTTGCTTAAACGAAATGCAGGAGTACTGTCCCAGGTTAATTCTCGCACCGTTTCAGAGACGAATAATGTAGGTACTAGTGTCAGTGGAACGGCTGAAATCTCTTAAGTTAAGCGAAGCTGCAGGGCCAGATGGGATCGTAGAAAATTTGTGGCCGAGTTAGCTTCTCGTTTAACCACAATATACCGTCGATCCGTTGAACAAGAAACTGTGCTTCGTAGTTGGAAGCCAAACTTTGGGCTGAGATGCTGAAAATTGAAACTTTCTGGCAGATTAAAACTGTTCGCCGGATCGAGACACGAAATCGGGACCTTTCACGTGGTGGGAGGGCCGTTCGATAGCTCAGTCGGTAGAACACGTACCCGCTAAAACCAAAGGTCCCGGGTTCGAATCGCGGTATGGCGCACAGTTTTAATCTCCCTCGAAGTTTCATATCAGCGCACTCTCCGTTGCAGAGGGAAAAATTCATTCTAGAAACATGTTGCAGGCTGTGACTAAGCTACATCTCCGCAATGTCTTTGCTAGTCGCGCAACGTTCGCAGAAGAGCTTGTAGCTTTTGTGAAGTTTGGAAGGTAGAAGATGGGGTGCTGGCTGAAGTAAAGTTGTGAGCAGGGGTCGTGAGTTGTATTTGTGTAGCTCAGTCTGTGGATCACTTGCCCACGAAAGGCAAATGTACGGAGTTCATGCTTCCGTCACTCACACAGTTTTGATCTGCCACGAAGTTTCATATTAGTGCACACTCCGCAGCAGAGTGAAAAATTCATTATGCTAAAAATTTCTGAAATTGGATTAGTGAGATGAATGTTGTTCGAGGTTTAGTGTCTCGGTCAATATACAAATACAAAAAAGTTTGTCTTATAGTCATGTAAGCAGCAGTCAGTGGATCCCCGACAAGCTACGCTAGAACAGTATTTGTTCAAAGAAATCCAGAGGTAAGATGTATGATTCCCAGTCGGTCCTGAGACTTTTTCTGTCACTTATCTCATCTTTCACTTCTGACAATGAGTGACGGGTCATGTGAAAAATGTCAAGTTGGACTGCAGTTCGGGTACCACATAAATCTATCCCCCCTCCCTCCGTTTTACTCTGGGTAAATTAGTCCAGAGGTGGGAGAAAGGCGAGGTCATATAACCTCCAATAAGATATTCCCACTAGAGCACTGCAGGTTGAGGAGAGCTTTCCTTAGACAGGGTGGTCAGAAACAGTCTGAAAAGCTTGTAAGAAGAACTTGTGCTGATAAATAATTGTTAATAAAACAGTTAGGTAAGTTGCACCGTTCCTGAGTTATTTAGCATTGAAATTAGTTAATCAGATTGTTATGAGCACAAATTGAAACATTTGCTTGCGTTAGAATTCGGTAATACAGAGACATCTGTGGATTCGTGAGTTACTACTTGTTGAAATGCTCATTACGAGTTAAAATGTGCCGTTTTCGGGAATTTTAAGTTTAATCTAGGTGAGGAAAAGCTATGTTTATTTGGTTTAGGGAAACCAAACGAAGAACACGTTTGATGACACTGCCTCTGGCAGGCTGCTTGAATTTGCGCGCGTGACGACCTACACAAAAACTGTTAGTCCTACAGAAGAAATGAACAGGAATTTCTTGTAGGTAATTTAATGTAGCTAAATTTTATACTGGTATGCGTTTCCGAGTTATTCGAGAAAAACATACAAAGGTGAAAGTGAAGTGCATCAATTATATCGTTGTATACGTCAGGCCTCCTGACTACGAAACTACTGTGCTTTTAAGGGTTAATTTTGGATCGAATTGTCAACATAATTAGTTTTAGCGTAACGTTTACAAAAGTAATTTTTTGTGCACTACCTTCAGGGGCACGTTGAAACTAATAATGTTAACGAAGTAGCTGAGTTTGCCAGTGGCGTGAGAGCCCAGGCAATAGAGAACAAGAAAGGTCGACTGTCGGGAATAGTTCGAGTAGTCGGAAATTTTTGTGCGTTGGTAGGAGAGAGTGTCAAGAAGTAGAAACCCTGAATCGTGAGGGATGACTGTGTCGGTGTATAACTTTACCACTGCTACTGTTATACCATAACCCTACAGGTTTGAGTCAGTACGTATTATCAAATGTGGTATCATTAACTTTTACATATACTGCTCTTTACAACACAACATACATACGTAATGGAACTATTTTGTTAATAAAATATGGTATAAAAAAGCAGTGCAATGTTACCCTCTGAAGAGAATCTTGTTGTTTTGACCGTGATATGCCTAAAGGAGGTTTCCTATCGGACGTGATAGTCAGGATTACGTAATTGTTCAACAAGTAACAAATAGTATTTTACCTACTCAAATTGCTCAACTAATGAAGAAAAAACAGTCGCCTGCCTAGTAGGCATAGGAATATGTAACATTCCTGTTTCAAGAATATAGGTATAAATAACTTCAGTGGAAAGACACAGCCTATACTTTCTCACACTGGATTGCAATGAACCGTCACAAGCATATGGAAATGTGAATGTGGGTGCTGACAGTCATAACAAAACAACCTATTTTCATAAACACAACAGATACTGACACACACTTTCATATGCAAGACTTAGTTAAACTGAATAGTTTCAATAACATTACTATTGAATTTCACTGCTGGATTGTAAATTTGGGCATAGGTTTAGTCTCACTTTAACAAAAGCTTTCATACATAACATGAAATTTAAATATAGTTCACTGGCAAATATATTCTCACTGTTCTCTGAAGAAGTTACTACTGTCATAGGTAATGATCCTTCCGTTAAATTTTCTGTCGTTGAGCACAAAAGATGGATCCTCTTAAACTGACAATATATTATTTAACACACACGTAGGAACATGAATTTAGCAAGTCTGAGTAATTAGCTTTAAACAGTGGGAGTCTTTGAACTTTGCTGCTGTGAGGCACCAACTGACATAATTTAATAAAACACTTACTCGCCGTTTGTACTTTTCCACAGGCTGTACAATGATTATTTACTGTGGAGAATACTTTAAGCCAAGGTTTCTAAAATAAATACTTTTGAAACTAACTTCAAATAGAATTAATGCCTGTCTTTATTGCTTCAGACTGTTATTTTAAGATCAATGATTCACTTTATGCTTTTGAAAGCCCACAAAACTTTAAAGTAAGCAGTTTCAGTTACTGAGATACTTTCAGTAAACAGCAGTAACAATCTTATATAATTTTGCAACACTTACATTGAATTTAAGTACTTTCTTCTTACTGTGTTGTAATGGCATTATTCAATTAATAATTGGGCTTTAATACTTTCAGAACAAGGACCCTCGGTAAGCATAGTTAACAAGGAAAGGACCCTGAGCCGGCCGCGGTGGTCTCGCGGTTCTAGGCGCTTAGTCCGGAACCGCGCGACTGCTACGGTCGCAGGTTCGAATCCTGCCTCGGGCATGGATGTGTGTGATGTCCTTAGGTTAGTTAGGTTTAAGTAGTTCTAAGTTCTAGGGGACTGATGACCGCAGCTGTTAAGTCCCATAGTGCTCAGAGCCATTTTTGAAAGGACCCTGAGTGGTTATGTGATAAGGAATAATTCAAGGTAAGTTATCAAAGTTTTTGTTTTAAATTACCTTATTATTGGAACCAAACAAAACATCCAAATAAGCAGTCCTTCACTTTACATTTCTACAACTCCTTGGTTCCGTTGCAGTGATTGCTCATTGTGGTGGCGAGTACATCTTGGCAGGTGGATTTGCAATCGGTAATGTTGAGCTCTGTCATTTCTTGGTGGCGATGATCCTCAGATTACTAAGTACAATTTCCAGAACAGAGCCAGCAAATTAATCCATCCGAGGATGGGAGAAGAGGAGTTTGTGGCACAACTAGACTAGGAGAAGGGATCGGTTGGCAGGACATGTTCTGAGGCATCAAGGGATCACCAATTTGGTACTGGAGGGCAGTGTGGAGGGTAAAATCGTAGAGGGAGACCAAGAGATGAATACACTAAGCAGATTCAGAAGGATGTAGGTTGCAGTAGGTACTGGTAGATGAAGAAGCTTGCACAGGATAGAGTAGCATGGAGAGCTGCATCAAACCAGTCTCAGGACTGAAGACCACAACAACAACAATCCGAGGATTTGGACAGTGGAAACCAGCACACAAAAAGTCTCTCTCGGCACCAGCACAACACACTGTTCGAACATAAGCTGTTGGCGGTTCGGTAGCTCGTCTCCGACTGACTCCTGATTCACCTTTCTATCCATGCCAACCACATTTTGCGCGCGCTGCAACTTTTCGTTCCAGAGGGGAACCACAACACCTTTTATACATATAAAGAACTAATAACCCTAAGTGAGGATCAGCAAACACAGAGTAACAAGATATTTTGAACAAAACATGTCATTTGCACATATTGACAGTTCAACATAAAATTGTTTGAAAAATTTTCAGTTATATGTAATAAGTTTTGTCTCCTTCCAAGTGAGGCAAAGAATTTAACTAATAAAGACAATACATTTCACAGTACTTTATCAGGACATCAAAGTTTTTACAAAGACAAAACGCAAACACTCTTATGATATCGATTCAATCAAACAATATTTACAACAGCTTAACGACAGAATGTTGAATAAAAGAAAGGCAAAATAAATCAGTAGAGCCTTAGAGTTCTGGTGTTACAGGTGCAGCAGCGTCTGAAGCTCTTTTGTCGTTTTACTTGAATAACTCAAAAACCATGGGCTCCAGCAAAAACATATCCCCATACAAGATGTAATTATATTAAATATCCTGCAAAAAGACCCTGTTAATTTTTTTCTCTGGGATGATAATTTGCAAGTAGTGAATGAAAGAATACGAAAATTTTGCGTGTGGTCTGTGAAGGCCGACTATAACGTTTCAGGTTGTGTAAAATGACAGAGCTGGGGGCAGCTGAATCGCGCTGTATTAGAGTCCGCGCGGGATGTGGTGGCTGATGCGCAGTGACGAGTTTTCGTTCAGTGCGTCAGGCGAGGTCATTCATTTGTTCCGAGGGGGAGGCCGATGCTGTCTGCCACCTTTCAGACGGTCTGCGATGACAGAATGGAGACGCACAATCTATTGGAATCTTTCTCAAAAGGTTATACGGAAACTAAAAAAAAAATAATTTTTACTTTAATTGTAGCTTTGGATGTCAGTTCATTATGATGTGCCCATCATTTCGTTAATCATCGTAGTAGTTGTGAAATTTACGTGGAAGTAAGACTGCGCGAAATTTGAAAAAGTTCGCAATGAAAAATACGGGTCGCCATGATGTTACGCTTAGAAAGAATGTAATTTTTAAGCTTCATCGATAGCTGGTGAAACGAGAAATGTTTTGGGTTTTGGAATAACATGTTGTTGTTGTGGTCTTCAGTCCTGAGACTGGTTTGATGCAGCTCTCCATGCTACTGTATCCTGTGCTAGCTTCTTCATCTCCCAGTACCTACTGCAACCTACATCCTTCTGAATCTGTTTAGTGTATTCATCTCTTGGCCTCCTTCCACGATTTTTACCCTTCACACATCCCTCCAATACTAAATTGGTGATCCCTTGATGCCTCAGAGCGTGTCCTACCAACTGATTCTTCTTCTAGTCAAGTTGTGCCACAAATTTCTCTTCTCTACAGTTCTGTTCAGTACCTCTTCACTCGTTACATGATCGACCCATCTAATCTTCAGTATTCTTCTGTAGCACCACATTTAGAAAGCTTCTATTCTCTTCTTGTCCAAACTAGTTATCGTCCATGTTTCACTTCCATACATGGCTACGCTCCATACAAATACTTTCAGAAATGACTTCCTGACACTTAAATCTATATTCGATGTTAACAAATTTCTCTTCTTCAGAAACGCTTTCCTTGCCATTGCCAGTTTACATTTGATATCCTCTCTACTTCGACCATCATCAGTTATTTTGGTCCCCAAGTAGCAAAACTCCTTTACTACTTTAAGTGTCTTATTTCCTAACCTAATTCCCTCAGCATCACCCGATTTAATTCGACTACATTCCATTATCCTCGTTTTGCTTTTGTTGATGTTCATCTTATATCCACCTTTCATGACACTGTCCATTCCGTTCAACTGCTCTTCGAAGTCCTTTGCTGTCTCTGACAGAATTACTATGTCATTAGCGAACCTCAAAGTTATTAATTTCTGCTCCATGGATTTTTATACCTACTCCGAATTTTTCTTTTGTTTCCTTCACTGCACATAACATATGTGAAGACAATACCCATTTATTTTGTACCAAGGATGTGCTTTTTCATAAGATAATGACCTTGCTTTTCCTGAGTTCCTCACTTAATAAACTTAATAATCCACTGTTTCAGAATTATCTCAAATCACGTCTGCCCAACATGTTAGTGAACTGACATTGTGTAAACCTCTCTGTGTTTTGGCAAAAGAAGTAAATTTTGTCATGGCAACAAGAGAAATACGTAGGTTTTACTCGAAATTCGCCACATGTGACACTTCTCTGAAAGTTACAAATGGTTAACAAATCAGGCAGAAATAAATCGCTGCATTTTCGGCGGGCCGGCCGCGGTGGTCTAGCGGTTCTGGCGCTGCAGTCCGGAACCGCGGGACTGCTACGGTCGCAGGTTCGAATCCTGCCTCGGGCATGGGTGTGTGTGATGTCCTTAGGTTAGTTAGGTTTAAGTAGTTCTAAGTTCTAGGGGACTTGTGACCTAAGATGTTGAGTCCCATAGTGCTCAGAGCCATTTTTGAACCATTTTCGGCGGAAGTCTTATTAGATACTAACCAAATCAGTGACAGATCTTTTTGAATGGTCACCATGCAAGCTTGTGATTGTAGGCTTCAGTTTAGAGCGGCACTTCCCCCACAGCGCTCGGCATTTCCCCTACAGCGCCTGCCCACAGCCCCCAACCACTACTGGTCTCGCCACGCGTGCACTGCCATCTGTGTATCTGATGGCCACGGTATTCTGCATGGGCTTACAGTATATATTATAATTAAAAACGAAAACTGAAGCTGGTGAAAGTGTACAACAACAGAAGCAAAAACTTTCCGGTAAACATGGAGTAAGTCGACTGCAAGATAACTGCGAAAGTGCGGTAATTTCAGTACCAAATATTGTTATAGTTAGTATGAATGTAAACTTTTCGATTAAGTCCCCTTATAATTGCTCTCTAAAGTCAGCCATGGCGTATCTTACAGATAAATACTACACTCCTTTAGCACGTTACATGTTGCAATTTACTCTGCATTCATACCTCCCAGAGGAGGTATTTCAGTTGTCATCCTCAGATTAGGATGCGATATGCAGTGCGTTGTGAATTTCTTCAAACAGCCCCAGGTAATTGCGTAAATCTTAACAAGACTCTACAACATGCGTCGCCACTTCTTCAACTGTATCAATGAGGACGCCGTACATTTCACATTTACAACATCACAGGCAGAAAAATCCAGGTATCTTGGAGGCCAAGATACAGGCATCACTCGCCCTTTGCTTAAGAAAAGGAAACATGATTCATATTAGACTGTAATGTAGGGGGATCTTTATTTAAATCATACGACTAGCTAATTTCGACGACTTGTCATTTTCAGGCACATGTTTAATATTACGTATTACATGTCTTAATTGTGCTTCTTGGTCCGTTAGTTACCGTCTTACATCAGCAGCGAAATGTGCCAGTGGCCCTTTACGCAAAAGCCACATTCCCCGACCACGGGCCATGAGTGAAATTTGAACTCATTTAAATGGGGACTCAATCGTATAGTTTACATTTCAAATACATATGTGCTGACTAGGACAATGTTCCTTAATGATGGTAAAGGTGGATCATAATAACACTTTCACCGTTATATCGCAAACCACTGGATCGCATATCCAAGTTTACTGGAATATTTTTGCTTCTATTTTCGGACACATTTATACGTGTTAATTTTCGCTATTAATTAAGAGAGCCCATAGATGTCTAGTCGTTTAAGACCTATCAACCTTTTTTACTTCTTTGATGGTTCAGGACACGGAAACGTGGTTTTCCATGAATGATAGTAGGCAGAGAGGTAGCTGATTTTGTTCTGTGGCCAATACTCTTTTAGGTTTTCCATCAGCCGAGATACTGAAAAGTTATATTTTGTAAATGTATTTACATACTTATTTTCGTTATCGCTGCTGTGTTTTTAATCATGACTGCTCCGCTGTCTATTTGCACCAAAGAAGAGCAACGTTCAGTGATCCGTTTTCTGTGGTCGGAAGGCGTATCAGGGGCCGAAATTCATCGAACACTTTCGATACAGTACGGGAACAGTATTTTACCATAACAGAGTGTCTACGAATCGATTGAAAAATTCCGAAATGGTGACACAAGTGTTACGCACTGGACGATCGTTTACTGCCACAACTGAAGAAACCATTTAGCGTTCACGTGAAATGATTCTCTTATACAGAAGATTAACTATTGACGAAGTGGCACATCGTCTGCAAATTAGTCACGGTTCTGCCTACGAAATCATCCAAACAGACTTCGGTTTCATAAAGTTTGTGCAAGATGGATCCCAAAACAACTCATACAGTTGCATAAACAAACGCTCTTGGACATCTGCAAAAAACGTTTGGATCGCTATGGTAACGAAGGGGACAACGTCTTAGACAGGAGTATTACTGGTGACGAAACATGGATACATCCTTACGAGCCGGAGAGTAAACGGCAGAGTATGGAATGGAAACATCCAAACTCGCCGTGCAAGAAAAAGTTCAAGACCCAACCGTCCGCAGGAAAACTGATGCTTACGGTTTTTTGCGACGCAAAAGGTCCAGTACTGGAACATTATGGGGAAAGGGGCACAACAACAAACAGTGTACGTTACAGTGAGATGCTTACTGCCAGGCTGAAGTCGGCAATTCGAAGGAAACGCCGAGATTTGCTGTCAGAAGGTGTTGTGGTGTTGCACGACAACGCCCATCCGCATACTGGTGCCCACACTGCTGAAACGCTCCAGAAACAGAAATTTGAAGTACTGGATCATCCTCCATATGGTCCCCATCTTGCCCCTTCTGACTATCACTTACTTGGTCCACTCAAACAGGCATTAAGGGGCTGTCGATATGCCTCGGACGAAGCAGGGAAAAAAGCGGTGCATTCCTGGCTCGCAGCTCAACCGAGAACCTTCTTTTATGAGAGCATCAGGAAGCTTGTACAACGATGGAACAAGTACGTTGAAACGCAAGGGGACTATGTCGAAAAATGGTGTTCTTGTAAGTTTCCTATTTGATTACAATAAAATTTTATAACTACTTTGCGGATAATAATTGTCTTGCCCCCGTACGATAACTGGCGTTTGCACGTTTGAAGGCTGCTCGATACAATTTGCAGGATGTGCAATATAGTGACCTTCTACGTGATGCACATCAAATTGGGCCCGACAAAAATTAAAGTGTTTTCAAGGGAAGCAGCGGATGGTTGCATGACTTCAATCTTACAGAACTGGAAGACGTAAGATAACGAAATATCCAACAAAGTGTCAACTTGACGTTTGACAACAAACTGCGGAGTCGGCCTGAAAATTTATAGATGAGATAAATAAACTTATCCCATCGTCCAGTAAGGAATTTGTTTTCAACTCCGACAAATCGGGATATGAAGAGGAAATGCGTATGAAAAGAATATTGGAAATTTGAGGTACCAAGAAATTTGTATCAAGATCGGCTAACACCAATGCCTTAACGCAATCGTATGCAGTTATGCCGACTATTAGTCTGGATGATAAAATGGCTAGAATGTTATACACTACTGGCCATTAAAATTGCTACACCAAGAAGAAATACAGATAATAAAAGAGTATTTATTGGACAAATATATTATACTAGAACTGATATATGATTACATTTTCACGCAATTTGGGTGCATAGATCCTGAGAAATCAGTACCCAGAACAACCACCTATGGCTGTAATAATGTCCTTGATGCGTCTCGGCATTGAGTCAAACAGAGCTTGGATGGCGTGTACAGGTGCAGCTGCCCATGCAGTTTCAACACGATAGCACAGTTCATCAAGATTGGTGACTAGCGTATTGTGACGAGCCAGTTGCTCGGCCACCATTGACCAGACGTTTTCAATTGGTGAGAGATCTGGAGAATGTGCTGGCCAGGGCAGCAGTAGAAAATTTTTTTGCATCCAGAAAGGCCCGTAGGGTTTCGCAGGGATCGAATGAAGGGTAAAGCCACGGGTCGTAACACATCTGGAATGTAACGTCCACTGTTCAAAGTGCCATCAATGCGAACAAGAGGTGACCGAGACGTGTAACCAGTGGCACCCCATACCATAACGCAGGTGATACGCCAGTATGGCGATGACGAATACACGCTTCCAATGTGCGTTCACCACGATGTCACCCAACACGGATGCGACCATCATGATGCTGTAAACAGAACCTGGATTCATCCGAAAAAATGACGTTTTGCCATTCGTGCATGCAGGTTCGTCGTTGAGTACACCATCGCAGGCGCTCCTGTCTGTGATGCAGCGTCAAGGGGGATCCAATATAACAACGTTTCACCAGGTAACGCCGGTCAGCTACTGTTTGTGAACGTCGTGTTCGTGGTGTAGTAATTTTAATGGCCAGTAGTGTATATTGTGCTGCGAGAAGTGGGAGGTGCTCAGCCCCTACATTTCTTTTTCGCGCGCATGAACTTTCAAGGCAACAGTGAATACTTACGTCACAGCGTGCAATAGTGGGAAAACGAGCGTAAGAGAACTACAACTATGACATGAGCTTTGCTTTTGGCTGGTCAAAAGAACTTCCTTTTGCAGAATGAGATCTTCACTCTGCAACGGAGTATGAGTTTCAACTTTCATTTACTTGATTCCTGGTCTGCGTATAAAAATCATACTCCCTTAGAGCAAACTGTCCCTCCTGAAAAGTGTGTGACATTGCACTTCATGCCACCTGGAACCACTGAGCAGATCAACCTTTGGATGTTCGTTTTTACTGTGCCTATAAAACATTTTGTCGCACAATCTGTGGCTACACCTTAAAGGATAACAAATTTCACGATAGGCTCCACGACAGACTGTTTCGCATTCGGTTGCAAGTCGTCACATTCCATCAATTCTCATCACCCCGTCACGCCAATATGATTCTATACGCTCTCTTTAAGAGTGTATACCTAGCTGAACGTCCCACACGGTTTGTAACTCCCAAGGAGTTCGCTTTGGATCTTGTTGGTGAGAACCTGTGGCGTGGCGTGCCATTTTTCATTCGGTATTCACGGTGCAGGTTAACAGTTAGTTTTAAAGATTTCTTGAATATCGATTATGTCCATTTTATGAAGTGTAAAACATAGATTCCATTGAAGGTTGATCTCTGCTGCTCCCGGACACTCATTTTCTGTCGCCCTCCTAATGCACATGGTGAGTCATTAGCAGTTAATATTTTTCCTGTTATAATTGTTAACACCACACTTAGAAATGAACTTTACTAAAGATGAACTTGTGATCTTTCTCTCAAGCGGATCCTTGCAAGACAAAACCTATTTTCTATATTTTTGACAAAAAAATTTAACATCTGCATTAACAAAGGTTACGTCACTGCACTTGTCCTTTCAAGAACTTTCGAATTCTATTAAAAGTCTATATCGTTTCATTAAAAAACTACTTCGTTTGATATTTCGGTTGGTATGAGAGTCAAAAGAATTACAAATGCAACATAATAATGTGGACATCTCCTTACTATCACTTCTCTTGTCTAGTTTCAATATATTGAACCGTTTACGAAATAAAAGTGACTCACTATACAGGGCGTTTCCTTAAGAACGTGCAAAAATGTAACAGGACATAGAGAACGCTCCACTGAACAATTTGATGCAGGGTTTTTGTTACTTTACTTGTCCATGAGGTGGCTCTGTTGTATCGTATTTACCCCTGTTCCATGGCGGAACGTGCTATGAATCAACGACAGACTCATTCGATATGACGGTGCACCGCCTCACTTCAGAGTGGGTATCCGCAGCTATCTCAGTGGTGTATTTCCTGGTCGCTGGATTGGAAGGGGAGATACTATTCCATGGGCTGCGAGGTCACCTAGCCTGAATCCTCTTGATTATTTCCTATGGGGATATCTAGAATCACTTGTGTATGAGACCCCAGTGGATACAGAGATGGAATTAGTTGCCAGAATTGCAGCTGCCTAGTCCCCAGCGGATATGGAGATGGAATTAGTTGCCAGAATTGTAGGTGCTTAGACCCCAGTGGATATGGATATGGAATTAGTTGCCAGAATTGCAGCTGCCTAGACCCCAGTGGATATGGAGATGGAATTAGTTGCCAGAATTGTAGCTGCTTAGACCCCAGTGAATATGGAGATGGAATTAGTTGCCAGAATTGCAGCTGTCTAAACCCCAGTGGACATGGAGATGGAATTAGTTGCCAGAATTGTAGCTGCTTAGACCCCAGTGCATACGGAGATGGAATTAGTTGCCAGAATTGTAGCTGCCTAGACCCCAGTGGATATGGAGATGGAATTAGTTGCCAGAATTGCAGCTGCCTAAACCCCAGTGGATATGGAGATGGAATTAGTTGCCAGAATTGCAGCTGCCTAAACCCCAGTGGATATGGAGATGGAATTAGTTGCCAGAATTGTAGCTGCTTAGACCCCAGTGCATACGGAGATGGAATTAGTTGCCAGAATTGTAGCTGCCTAAACCCCAGTGGATATGGAGATGGAATTAGTTGCCAGAATTGTAGCTGCCTAAACCCCAGTGGATATGGAGATGGAATTAGTTGCCAGAATTGCAGCTGCCTAGACCCCAGTGGATATGGAGATGGAATTAGTTGCCAGAATTGTAGCTGCTTAGACCCCAGTGGATATGGAGATGGAATTAGTTGCCAGAATTGCAGCTGCCTAAACCCCAGTGGATATGGAGATGGAATTAGTTGCCAGAATTGTAGCTGCTTAGACCCCAGTGCATACGGAGATGGAATTAGTTGCCAGAATTGTAGCTGCCTAAACCCCAGTGGATATGGAGATGGAATTAGTTGCCAGAATTGTAGCTGCTTGGTCCCCAGTGCATACGGAGATGGAATTAGTTGCCAGAATTGTAGCTGCCTAGACCCCAGTGGATATGGAGATGGAATTAGTTGCCAGAATTGCAGCTGCCTAGACCCCAGTGGATATGGAGATGGAATTAGTTGCCAGAATTGCAGCTGCCTAAACCCCAGTGGATATGGAGATGGAATTAGTTGCCAGAATTGTAGCTGCTTAGACCCCAGTGCATACGGAGATGGAATTAGTTGCCAGAATTGTAGCTGCCTAAACCCCAGTGGATATGGAGATGGAATTAGTTGCCAGAATTGTAGCTGCCTAAACCCCAGTGGATATGGAGATGGAATTAGTTGCCAGAATTGCAGCTGCCTAAACCCCAGTGGATATGGAGATGGAATTAGTTGCCAGAATTGCAGCTGCCTAAACCCCAGTGGATATGGAGATGGAATTAGTTGCCAGAATTGTAGCTGCTTAGACCCCAGTGGATATGGGGATGGAATTAGTTGCCAGAATTGCAGCTGCCTAGACCCCAGTGGATATGGAGATGGAATTAGTTGCCAGAATTGTAGCTGCTTAGACCCCAGTGGATATGGAGATGGAATTAGTTGCCAGAATTGCAGCTGCCTAAACCCCAGTGGATATGGAGATGGAATTAGTTGCCAGAATTGTAGCTGCTTAGACCCCAGTGCATACGGAGATGGAATTAGTTGCCAGAATTGTAGCTGCCTAGACCCCAGTGGATATGGAGATGGAATTAGTTGCCAGAATTGCAGCTGCCTAAACCCCAGTGGATATGGAGATGGAATTAGTTGCCAGAATTGCAGCTGCCTAAACCCCAGTGGATATGGAGATGGAATTAGTTGCCAGAATTGTAGCTGCTTAGACCCCAGTGGATACAGAGATGGAATTAGTTGCCAGAATTGCAGCTGCCTAGACCCCAGTGGATATGGAGATGGAATTAGTTGCCAGAATTGTAGCTGCTTAGACCCCAGTGGATATGGAGATGGAATTAGTTCCCAGAATTGCAGCTGCCTAAACCCCAGTGGATATGGAGATGGAATTAGTTGCCAGAATTGTAGCTGCTTAGACCCCAGTGCATACGGAGATGGAATTAGTTGCCAGAATTGTAGCTGCCTAAACCCCAGTGGATATGGAGATGGAATTAGTTGCCAGAATTGTAGCTGCTTGGACCCCAGTGCATACGGAGATGGAATTAGTTGCCAGAATTGTAGCTGCCTAGACCCCAGTGGATATGGAGATGGAATTAGTTGCCAGAATTGCAGCTGCCTAAACCCCAGTGGATATGGAGATGGAATTAGTTGCCAGAATTGCAGCTGCCTAAACCCCAGTGGATATGGAGATGGAATTAGTTGCCAGAATTGTAGCTGCTTAGACCCCAGTGCATACGGAGATGGAATTAGTTGCCAGAATTGTAGCTGCCTAAACCCCAGTGGATATGGAGATGGAATTAGTTGCCAGAATTGTAGCTGCCTAAACCCCAGTGGATATGGAGATGGAATTAGTTGCCAGAATTGCAGCTGCCTAAACCCCAGTGGATATGGAGATGGAATTAGTTGCCAGAATTGTAGCTGCTTAGACCCCAGTGCATACAGAGATGGAATTAGTTGCCAGAATTGTAGCTGCCTAAACCCCAGTGGATATGGAGATGGAATTAGTTGCCAGAATTGTAGCTGCCTAAACCCCCAGTGGATATGGAGATGGAATTAGTTGCCAGAATTGTAGCTGCTTAGACCCCAGTGGATATGGAGATGGAATTAGTTGCCAGAATTGCAGCTGCCTAGACCCCAGTGGATATGGAGATGGAATTAGTTGCCAGAATTGCAGCTGCCTAAACCCCAGTGGATATGGAGATGGAATTAGTTGCCAGAATTGCAGCTGCCTAAACCCCAGTGGATATGGAGATGGAATTAGTTGCCAGAATTGCAGCTGCCTAAACCCCAGTGGATATGGAGATGGAATTAGTTGCCAGAATTGTAGCTGCTTAGACCCCAGTGGATATGGGGATGGAATTAGTTGCCAGAATTGCAGCTGCCTAGACCCCAGTGGATATGGAGATGGAATTAGTTGCCAGAATTGTAGCTGCTTAGACCCCAGTGGATATGGAGATGGAATTAGTTGCCAGAATTGCAGCTGCCTAGACCCCAGTGGATATGGAGATGGAATTAGTTGCCAGAATTGTAGCTGCTTAGACCCCAGTGGATATGGAGATGGAATTAGTTGCCAGAATTGCAGCTGCCTAGACCCCAGTGGATATGGAGATGGAATTAGTTGCCAGAATTGTAGCTGCTTAGACCCCAGTGGATATGGAGATGGAATTAGTTGCCAGAATTGCAGCTGCCTAGACCCCAGTGGATATGGAGATGGAATTAGTTGCCAGAATTGTAGCTGCTTAGACCCCAGTGCATACGGAGATGGAATTAGTTGCCAGAATTGTAGCTGCCTAAACCCCAGTGGATATGGAGATGGAATTAGTTGCCAGAATTGTAGCTGCTTAGACCCCAGTGGATATGGAGATGGAATTAGTTGCCAGAATTGCAGCTGCCTAAACCCCAGTGGATATGGAGATGGAATTAGTTGCCAGAATTGTAGCTGCCTATGATGTGATTCGAAACACACCAGGGATATTTGGCAGGGAGAGCCATAATCTTGTTGTCTGATACCATACTTGCAATGAGGTTGATAGCCGCCAGTGTCAGCTCATTTTATACGACACAGTACAAATGATACGTTTAATGTGCCAATGATGGTATTTGCAGTTAACTAATATGAATAAAAAGTACACAGTAATGTGATTTTATTCCTATTATCTCCTTAAGCTGGCTTCTCCGATCCCAGGTTCCCTACCCCTAATTGTTCAGTGGAGCATCCTCTGTGTCCTGTTAAATTTTTGCACGCCTTTACAGAAACAACGTGTATAAACAGCTGAACCAAAATCCGCGCACTCAGACGCCTCAGCGCGATTTCTCCCATACTAACAGTACAAAAATGCCCCCAACAAAATCTTATACCGTGTAATAGGAGCGCCACGTGAAGTATTCAATACGTCTCGTCCTCTTACGCCACCGGCTTATTCGACTATTTCGGTAACGTTTTTAACTACAGTTCATGTACGCTTAACTCTTACCGTCACGGTAGTTTCGTAATAAGAAGACCAGACATTTAATCTTATGCTGTTAAAATTCGCGTTATTTTGAATTCAGATTTTCAAAAACGTCAGTTGGTCGTTTTGTAAGTGCTACGACAAGGTGGTTTTAGTATTCAGGTATGATTTTAGACAAAATGTCTAGCAGCTCGCATGCACTGTAGCTTATGAAGCTTTTGTAGGCCAGTTCGAGGCTGTTTCACGGCCTGATAGACAGTAACTGTCCCGTATCAATTTGTTCGTCCCGACTTCCCCAACATCACCATGGTGTGCTGAAAATAGTTATTATATGCAACTTTTATATATACACCGTTCAAAAGAATTAGGGAAACACGTGTATCAACGGTATGTTAAATGTATTTTGATACAGGCGGTATTTGTGGTCTTATTGCATGGGTTGAGATCTTCGCTTTCAGTGTAGGAAACAATGAAAATCTTTCACCATTTATTGGCTGTGCTATGCGTTACAGTGTCAGGCGACCCCTCAGAATGAAGTCAGTACCTGTGTCCCTGTGTGTCCTAGTGAGAAACACATATTGCAATTGTCATTTGTGGACGCTGTATTCAACCGAGCAGATGTAATGCAACGTCTTAATGCAGCGCAAGTTACAAGGGCGGTCTGTTTGATCCAAAGTGGGTGGACTCTCGTCGGTCGTGTTGCTGCAGATATCAATTCCTTTCCATGTGTCATCCGCATGTTGTGGACACGCTACGGGGAGACAGATCAGTACACAAGGCTGACGCATTACAACCCCTCATGAAAACGGATATCTGGTCATCTCTGCGTCGCGCGGATACCACCAGAGCATTGCAAGACGATCTCAGAAGGTCCACTGAGGCCACTGTGTGAACAGGTTAGATAAAGGACCTTACTCCACAGACGACCCCAATTGGCACGACATCTTGCAGCTCGCTTTCAGTTCTACCATCCCCATATCAACTGGCAACTTCGTCATGGCGAAACGTGTTAGTGATAGACGAGCCAGATACGCTATGGCACACGCTGATGGCTGTGTTCGTTGCGGAGATTCATAGTGAGCGGTACCTGCCAAATATTCTCCCGGGAAATCGTCAGATTTTCAAGGTTCTGCGACTTCTTGTGGAGGCTACAGTGCTGACTGCTATATGAATCTTGTCGTTGTCCACGGTCGTCTTAAAGCCACGAAGTACATCAGACAGGTCCTGCTGGATCATGTGGTGGCTGCTGCATACGCTGATGACCCTAAATTCCTTCCAGTGCCAGGGCTTATGTACCGGGCTTAAGCAGTGATGTCTTGTGATGCCTAGAGATTGAAGTTATGGAATGGCCGGAGGTGAGTCCCGACCTAAACCCATCGTGCATATGTGGGGCATGCTTGACAGACGTGTTCGTGTCAGGCAGTGGTAAATGGTCGCGAAGATCGTACGTATTATTAAAGCTCTCAAAAAAGCACCCAGGATGACCGGGTGAATGATTGTTTCCGCTTTGTTTCCGACACCTGTCGAACATTTCACTTCTTTTTACGTAAACGATCGTGGATGTAAAGGTGTTTTTTTGTGTGTATAATTTGTGAAAGATAAATGTACGAGGCGTGTTTTTTAAGCAAGTACCGTTTTGCCACACCGCGGACACAGCGGTGCCGTCGGCGTTTTGCGCATGCGCACTGGGTACCTACATCTGTTGTCGACGGACTGTCGCCATTACAGTCTGATTCTTTCTTGTTTACATTGTGTACTGAGTGTTTAAGATGCCTCCGATAATCGTGAGTCGCGCCGACTGTGAAGTACGGGCTGTTATAAGATTTCTTAGTGCTAAAGGCCTAAAAGCGATCGATATTCATCGTGAGATCTGTGCAGTTTACGGAGAAAACATTACGAGTTATGGAATGGTAAGAAAATGGGTGAGAGCATTTAATGATGGCCGCACAAATGTGCATGATGAACAACGGAGTGGGCGTCCTTTGGTCGTTAATGAAAGTTTGGTGCAGGAAGTGGATAATAAGGTGAGAGAAAACAGACGCTTTACGATTTCCTCCTTGCAGGATGACTTTCCTAATGTTTCTCGTAGTGTTTTGTATGGAATTGTGACCGAGAATTTGAATTAGCGAAAATTGTGCGCAAGTTGGGTACCGAAAATGTTGTCAGATGTGTACAAAACCAAACGTTTAGACAGTGCATTGACTTTCCTTGAGCGGTACCACAACGATGGTGATGATTTCTTAAGACAAATTGTTATGGGTGATGAAACATGGGTGGCCTACGTCACACCAGAATCAAAGCAACAGTCCATGGAATGGCGGCATTCAGATTCACCCAGAAAAGTGAAGTTTAAGCAGACAATTTCTGCCCGGAAAATCATGTGCACAGTTTTTGGGACAGAAAAGGAGTATTGCTTGTGGAATTTCTGCCTCGTAATGAGACAATTAATGCAGCAGCTTACTGTAAGGCATTGCACAATCTGCACCGTTCAGTTCAGAACAAAAGACGCGGCAAGTTGAACAAGGGCATCGTTTTGCTGTAAGACAATGCCCTTCGGCATGTGGCGAATCAGATCAAAGATCTCATCACATCTTTTCGATGGGAAACTCTGGATCATCCTCTGTACAGCCCTGATCTTGCGCCCAGTGACTACTATGTGTTCCTGCACTTGAAAAAACACCTGCGCGGTCAGCGTCTTCAAGACGATGACGAAGTCAAAACAGTGGTGATGCAGTGGTTAACAAGTCAGGTGGCAGACTTCTGTGAGGAGGGTATTTAAAAACTGGTACAACGTTATGACAAGTGCCTCAATATTGACGGAAATTATATAGAAAATTAGAGTAAGGTACAGGCTTGCATGTAAAAATAGAATTATTGAGATATCTTAGCACGTCTTTTATTAATTTCAAAACTGTACTTACTTAAAAAACACGCCTCGTATAATTTGATAACGTACCTAGTCCTCAGCTATTGCTCAGCTGATTATGGCAGATGCCCCACTTCTTCTGATCTGTACGTAAAGTTCTTGTTCATTCTCTATCACACCTACACTCCTGGAAATTGAAATAAGAACACCGTGAATTCATTGTCCCAGGAAGGGGAAACTTTATTGACACATTCCTGGGGTCAGATACATCACATGATCACACTGACAGAACCACAGGCACATAGACACAGGCAACAGAGCATGCACAATGTCGGCACTAGTACAGTGTATATCCACCTTTCGCAGCAATGCAGGCTGCTATTCTCCCATGGAGACGATCGTAGAGATGCTGGATGTAGTCCTGTGGAACGGCTTGCCATGCCATTTCCACCTGGCGCCTCAGTTGGACCAGCGTTCGTGCTGGACGTGCAGACCGCGTGAGACGACGCTTCATCCAGTCCCAAACATGCTCAATGGGGGACAGATCCGGAGATCTTGCTGGCCAGGGTAGTTGACTTACACCTTCTAGAGCACGTTGGGTGGCACGGGATACATGCGGACGTGCATTGTCCTGTTGGAACAGCAAATTCCCTTGCCGGTCTAGGAATGGTAGAACGATGGGTTCGATGACGGTTTGGATGTACCGTGCACTATTCAGTGTCCCCTCGACGATCACCAGTGGTGTACGGCCAGTGTAGGAGATCGCTCCCCACACCATGATGCCGGGTGTTGGCCCTGTGTGCCTCGGTCGTATGCAGTCCTGATTGTGGCGCTCACCTGCACGGCGCCAAACACGCATACGACCATCATTGGCACCAAGGCAGAAGCGACTCTCATCGCTGAAGACGACACGTCTCCATTCGTCCCTCCATTCACTCCTGTCGCGACACCACTGGAGGCGGGCGGCACGATGTTGGGGCGTGAGCGGAAGACGGCCTAACGGTGTGCGGGACCGTAGCCCAGCTTCATGGAGACGGTTGCGAATGGTCCTTGCCGATACCCCAGGAGCAACAGTGTCCCTAATTTGCTGGGAAGTGGCGGTGCGGTCCCCTACGGCACTGCGTAGGATCCTACGGTCTTGGCGTGCATCCGTGCGTCGCTGCGGTCCGGTCCCAGGTCGACGAGCACGTGCACCTTCCGCCGACCACTGGCGACAACATCGATGTACTGTGGAGACCTCACGCCCCACGTGTTGAGCAATTCGGCGGTACGTCCACCCGGCCTCCCGCATGCCCACTATACGCCCTCGCTCAAAGTCCGTCAACTGCACATACGGTTCACGTCCACGCTGTCGCGGCATGCTACCAGTGTTAAAGACTGCGATGGAGCTCCGTATGCCACGGCAAACTGGCTGACACTGAAGGCGGCGGTGCACAAATGCTGCGCAGCTAGCGCCATTCGACGGCCAACACCGCGGTTCCTGGTGTGTCCGCTGTGCCGTGCGTGTGATCATTGCTTGTACAGCCCTCTCGCAGTGTCCGGAGCAAGTATGGTGGGTCTGTCACACCGGTGTCAATGTGTTCTTTTTTCCATTTCCAGGAGTGTATATCTTTGTCTTAACCCTTAACTGGTCCGGTGAAAAAAAATTGCATTAAAACTCTAGTGGAGTCTGAGAAACCCCAATGATTGAAAATAAGATGTTATCACAAATAATTGCATTTACTTGTCAAATGAAAATGAAATGTCGTGTGACGAGGGCCTCCTGTAGGGTAGACTGCTCGTCTGGTGCAAGTCTTTCGATTTGACGCCACTTCGGCGACTTGCGCGTCGATGAGGATGAAATGATGATGATTAGGACAACACAACACCCAGTCCATGAGTGGAGAAAATTTCCGACCCAGCCGGGAATAAGATACATATTATTAAATGTGAATGTGTAATACATGAACTATGTGTATATACATAAATCATGTGTGATTACATAATTAAATTGTGCGTGTAAAATAAGCCATGTTATTTTGCACAGTCTGGGCAAATACACACACTGTGTTCCAAACAAAGCAACTTATGACACTTCACAGAAGAAAATTTTGTCTTTCTGCCTTTTTCTCGAGGGCACAACTGACAACGCCCCTTTATAACACGCGGCTCTGGACGCCCCAGTCCTTCGTGTCCACCTCTATTTTTTGCAACAACCTGTTGCAGCTCCCTTGGAAAATATCTGGTTTCATGTCTATCCATATGCTCTTTGATAAGTGCCATTCCTAATGAACTCAAAAATTTCCTTCTTGGCATCTACTGTGCTGTTGAATTAGGCTTGCAGTATGACACAATAACACTGTTTACACCAGCAATGTCCAACATTGCGAAGAAAATAGCGATAGGCCATCTCCTTGTGCGTCTCGAAGTAGTGTATGTACCACAGAGCTGGTCGAGGGTACCCGCCCCACCATTTGTCTCATTGTAGTTGGTTATCATTTCAGGTTTTCCAGAGTCTGTTATCTTCTGGTCGTGATGCATGCTAGACAATAAAATAACTGCTTTGTTCTTCTTCGGAACATGTAAACAAAGCGTGAGGTCTGCAGTATGTCCAGAGAGAGAAGATCCAATTTGTCTAGGCTGGCTACTTTTGAATTCTTGTGGAATTTCACGATTGTTGGCTCTCACTGTTCCCAGGATGGCGAGCTTCTGTGTTTTCAATTTCTCAGCAAGTTCTATGGAGATGAACCAATTGTCAACAGTCACATTTCGATTTGTCCCTTTGATGGGTTCAATTAATCGCAGCACTGTTTGCGTTGGCACTGACATATTTCTGCAAACTTCACTCTCTGAACCAATATAAATGAAAGCATTATTGATATAGAAGTCCCTGCAATCTGCAAGGCATAGAACTTTTATTCCACATTTATTAGGTTTTTTAGGCATGTACATTTTCAAAGGGCATCGTCCCCGAAATGGTACCAACATTTCGTCAACAGTCACAAAACTTCCACCAACAAAATACTGAATACAATTATGGATGAATGCATCCCAAATTTCACGAATAGGAGCAAGTTTATCTGTTTCCCTTCGCTCTGCTCGTCTCTGGGCACAGTCAAACCGCAAGGCTGCAAGAATGAACAAGAATCTCTTGACACTCATAGCGGCCCGGTAGATCTCTCTACCTGTACCATCTGAAGCAAAAAGGCTAGAAACATCTTCGATTCCTGATGTCAATACACCTACCAGGTATAACAGTCCTACCACGCTTTGATTTCAATCATGGAGAATACCAAAACTGCCAGCGCCATCTGTTGCCTAGATGTAGAGGTACGTGTAGAAAGAAAAGTCCTGGGGTCTGTCAGACCCTACTAGACCAGTTAAGGGTTAATGTACATCTCAAAAGTGTTCGGTTCGTGTAATTAGTCCTAATGTCCTGCAAGTTATGTAATAATTGATTATTGTTATTATTGTTGACGCTAGGTAAGAGTAGTTCAGAAATTAAACACATATACCGCAGAAACATCGGACGAAATGCACTGACCACAAAGAGAATTACGTCGAAAAATGAATGTTATTTTTCTCTTAAAAGTCGCCTGTCAGGTCAGTATCTCTTCGTCCTGCCCTCGTATTTGCTCGGAGGGCCTGCCGAGGCATGCGCGGGGTCGCGGTTTCGTTAAGCGGACGCGGTGGCCGGCGCTAATGGGCCGTGTGCCGGGTTTTTCAGAGCCGCCCGGAACAAGGGCGCCGTGCAGCGCTCCGGCGTCGCTAAACGCAAATTAGGGGCCCGCCGGCGCGTAGCTTAGCCTGATTTACCGCCGGCGATCGCCCCGTAATTGAATCTACACATGCCCGCGCCCGCGTCTGCCCCCGCTGATCAGCTGTATTGTCGGGCCTGTCGCACGTGAACCGCTGCTCACGCGGCTAATTACTATAATTCACACGTCGCGGCGTGACTGCAGGGGCCGGCTGCGTGGTGCGGCCGCCATTGACAGTGACACCGCACTCCAGCCCTGAGCCAGACCACCTTAGATGTCGTTCAAAACTCCACTCGTGCTGGCCGTGCTGTTCGTCCGCCGCTGACATACACTGAAGCGGCAAAGAAACTGGTATAGGTATGCGTATTCAAATACAGAGATATGTAAACAGGCAGAGTACGGCGTTGCGGTCGGCAACGCCTATATTAGACGACAAATCTCAGGCGCAGTTGTTACATTGGTTACTGCTGCTACAACGGCAGGTTATCAAGATTTTAAGTGAGTTTGAAAGTGGTGCTCTAGTCGGCGCACGAGAGATGGGACACAGCATCTCCGAGGTAGCGATGAAGTAGCGATGAAGTAGCGATTTTGCCGGCTGGAGTGGCCGAGCGGTTCTAGGCGCTACAGCCTAGAACCACGCGACTGCTACGGTCGCAGGTTCGAATCCTGCCTCGGGCATAGACGTGTGTGATGTCCTTACGTTAGTTAGGTTTAAGTAGGGGACTGATGACCTCAGAAGTTAAGTCCCATAGTGCTCAGAGCCATTTGAACCATTTTTGAAGTAGCGATTTTCCCATAGCCCATTTCACGAGTGTACCGCGACTGTCAGGAATCCGGTAAAACATCAAATCTCCGACATCGCTGTGGCTGGAGAAAGATTCTGCAGGAACGGGACCAACGACGACTGGAGAGAATCGTTCAACGTGACAGAAGTGCAGCCGGCCGTTGTGGACGAGCTGTTCTAGGCCCTTCATTCGGGAACCAAGCTGCTGCTACGGCCACATGTTCGAATCCTGCCTTGGGCATGGATGTGTGTGCTGTCCTTAGGTTAGTTAGGTTTAAGTAGTTCTAAGTCTGGGGAACTGATGACCTCAGATGTTAACTCCCATAGTGCTCAGAGCCATTTGAACCATTTGAACAGAAGTGCAACTCTTCCCCAAATTGCTGCAGATTTCAACGCTGGGCCATCAACAAGTGTCAGAGTGCGAACCATTCAACGAAACATCATCGATATGGGCTTTCGGAGCCGAAGGCCCACTCGTGTACCCTTGATGACCACACGACAAAAAGCTATGCGCCTCGCCTGGGCCTGTTAACACCAACATTCTCTTGATTACTGGAAACATATTGCCTGGTCGGACGAGTCTCGTTTCAAATTCTATCGAACGGATGGACGTGTACGCGTATGAAGACAACCTCTTGAATCCATGGACCCTGCATATAAGAAGTCGACTGTTCAAGCTGGTGGAGGCTCTGTAATGGCGTGAGGCGTGTGCAGTTGGAGTGATACGGGACTTGCGATACGTCTAGATACGACTCTAACACGTATGTAAGCATCCTGTCTGTCACCTTCATTCATTCATGTCCATTGTGCATTCCGAAGTTGCAGACCGGGGTGGCTGTGGGTTTCTGGGCGCTACAGTCTGGAGCCGAGAGACCGCTACGGTAGCAGGTCCGAATCCTGCCTTGGGCATGGATGTGTGTGACGTCCTTAGGTTAGTTAGGTTTAATTAGTTCTAAGTTCTAGGCGACTGATGACCTCAGAAGTTAAGTCGCATAGTGCTCAGAGCCATTTGAACCAGCCATTCCGAAGGACTTGAGCAATTCCAGCAGGACGATGTGACACCCCATACGACCAGAATTGAACTCTTCTGAGTTTAAACATTTCCCCTGGTCACCAATTTGAACTCTTTTGAGTTTAAACACTTCTGCTGGCCACCAAACTCTCCAGATATGAACATTATTGAATATATCTGGTTTGCCTTGCAACGTGCTGTTCAGAAGAGATCTCCACCCGTCGTACTCTTACGGATTTATGGACAGCCCTTAGGATTCAGGGTGTCAATTCCCTCCAGCACTACTTCAGACATTAGTCGAGTCCATGCCACGTCGTGTTGCGGCACTTCCGCGTGCTCACGGTGGTCCTACACGAAATTAGGTAGGTCTACCAGTTTTTTTGGCTTTTTGGTGTATCACTGTAATGTGTTATGTAGCAGTAGGAGCGTGGTGGGATTGGTTTGAATGCGTGCACATTGTTTTACAATATGTATTAAAAACCATTGTTGCAGCTATGAACAAGATACATTTCAAAGATAATAAACAGAAAAGTCTTTACCACAGGCAAAACACTCGAACATGAAAATAATTTTGCTATATATAACTAATTTCACAGTTTGATTCATCTGCCCATACCGATAGGTTTTATACAACCCGCGAAACTTTCAAATACCAAATGGAAGATTTTCATACTCTCTCTGTCGTTATGTGTAAACTATTATCGCTACAGGAAAAAATGAAAAGGACCTTTCTGTAATACATTCAATGTAGTTAAATTTTGCACTGGGATACGTTTTCGCTAGAGGCTGTAGTTTTTGAATTATTCAAGAGAAACGTACAAACCTGCCCTTCTAACGTGTTTTCTTGAATTACTCGAAAACAGTGGCCCCCAGTACAAAATTTAACTACATCAAATTTTCTACGTAAAGGTCCTGTTCATTTTTTCTGTAGGATTAATAGTTTGCGCATAGCAAGTGAGAGAATACGGAAACCTTGCGCAAGATTTTTCAAGGTGCTGAGGGCTGCATATAAACCTATCGGTATTGGCAACTGAATCACCGTGTATAACACTAACATCCTGCTCTGGCTTTCCACAGGTAGTACTAAACATCTATGACTAGACAACTGAGTGGAGTTATCGTTAATGTACGGAGAACAATGTTATGTAAGCAGCAATCCAGAAGCTAATCCCTCTGTTATGGGCTACTAGGATAACTAGTAAAGTAAAGAAGTATTGTATAGCCTGTAACGACCTATGGATGCGAGTGCTGGGAGCTTACCGGGAAAAATAACACAAATTGGGAGCGAATTTTCTCAGAAGATCGTGAACAAATAACTCCATTACATCATGTAACAAAAACAACACTAAGAAAATGACCCAATCCAGAAAAGCATCACAGAGAGAATAGAAGAACAGCAATGCACCGAGTATGGACATACAGTGAGAATGAGAGATCCTGGCCAAAGATGATCTTGATGTACCAACTTAGCAATATATCAAAGATGAGGCAAAAGAGCATATGAAGACTTTTTTGTTTTTAAATTAGAAAGATTAATGGTGAACAACTAAAATGACGAAAAATATATACAATTTAAAAACGAAGATTGCAGCGTGGTGTCATTTTTCTACGAAAAAGAATTGGAGTGTTCACTCTCACTTAACATCTGAAGGACCTGCACTGGGTGAGAAGTATTGTGGGAAGAGAGAATATGTTCCATAGGGGTGACAGGTGTGGCTAAAAAGACAGGGGTCTGTTTGGTAGGGAAACTATGGAGATGATAGATAGGAATGAAGTGGAGAGTGGGAATATAGAGTAGTGTGGTTTGTGGGTATGTTCGTGGTTACAAGAGGAAATGGATAGGGGTGGATGGACATGGGAAAGGACAGAAAAGCTCTGACATGGAGTGGAGAAGGGGGAGGGGGTGGAGAAGAGTTAAAGTTGCTAGGAGAAATAAATATTGGGGCATATCTCTTTATGAAAGAAAGGGAATTGATTGAAGTTGCTTTGAGATAGGATATGGAGTATGTGTAGGTGTTGGGATGGAGGAATGTGTTTGTGAAGCTGAAGGTTCAACTTCATAGCAGGGTTGGTGATCAGTGGGATGACAATTGGAGTTATTGGACTGTAGTGAATAGTATAGGAGATGCGGAGGTGTTTAATGTGTGCATGTGGGGGGGGGGGGGGGGGGGAGATTACAGAATGGTAGAGAATCCATGTGGGGGAAGATAAACGGACATGGAAAGTGAGATAGAGTGCATGGCGTTTGAGGATTTGGAGGGACTTATAGAACCGTGGTGGGGCAGTGAAACATGCAACATTTACATAGCAGAGGATGGGCTAGACCAGGGTTACATAGGTCTAGAGAATAGTGGAGTGGTATAAAGTAGTAGTTTTAGTCTATTGTGGACTTTCTGTTGGATGATTAATGCATAAGCTTTCTATGTTAGTTGTAGGTCAAGGGTTAGTCCAAGATATTTTAGTGCATTCATTAACTAGCTAGGAGGATCATAAATGCCAATGTAAAAGTCATGGAGGCAAAAGGTGTGGGTGGTCTGTCCTATAATAATTATTGCCTGGGTTTTGAAGAGGTTGATCTTGAGGAGCCATTGGTTACACCAGGCGTTAAACTGACTGAGGTGGATTAGGAGAGATTATTGAGATTCTTTTGGCTTGTGGTAGAGGGCAAGGAAAGCGGTGTCATTACTGAAGGTGGTGGACTGGTGTGGAACGTTTGGGCGTGTTGGAAGTGTAGAGGAGACAAAGGAGAGGAGAAAGGAAAGAGCCTTTGGGCATTCCTACAGTGGGATGGAAGGTACAGAAGAGAGAAGTGTTAGGTAACTCAATATCATCACTTTCATATAACTTAGATGATTTGAACTGCGCATGCCAGGAAAGTTCTCAGGAGGCATGAACGTTATCAGTCCCATATTTGATTGGTGTGTGGTGTGATATCTCAGGGCAAAGATGGGAACTGTGAGCTACTGCACTGCTAGATCCGTCAGACTGCAGCACCAGTTGGGCACGAGCTGCTACCACTTGCTGGCCGTGTGACTCCAGCGCCAGTTCAGTTTACTGTGTGACCTTTTCCTGCATTTCCATGCAATACTCTTAAACATTAACTCTGTAACTGTGTGACTTTGTTCTTATCAGATTAATGTCTGATTTATCCTACATTGCAGCTCTTTTAGGTAGTCAGTGGAAGCTCACACCGGCCACCTGGTGACAATAGCCTATTCAAGTGTGGCGCTGCTGTTGGGTGCCCTTATGTGATTCCGAGTTCTGCCCCTCACCGCTAGATGGCAATGGCTGTGTTCTTTTAACTTTATGTCGACTTTTTAACTGTCCCCCATTGTCCCCGTATTAGCGTATCTTTTAACTCCCATCATCTCCATTTACTGTATTTTTAATTCCCCCTTTGTACCCACATTTTTTGTGTAAGAGTTCCCTTGTATTTTTGTTAAAGCCATTTGACTGAAGAGCGATGGACTGTGAAATTAGAATAAAGGAAAAAAAAGTTGCCCCTGCCACTGTCGTTTTACGCAACCTGGATTGTTACAACTGCCCTTCATATACCACATGTGAGATTTTCATATTCTCTCGCTTGTTACACACAGCAAGAGTAATAGAAGTTTTCTGTAGGAAATATAATTAAATTTTTAACTGGGCTACGTTTGCACTACAGGCCATAGTTTTACAGTTATTCAATAGAAACGTTCAAAAGTGACCTTCAGAGGCATCCCAACTCCCTCACTCAGCCGCCATCGCTCATGGTTTCCAAGATGCTGTTCATGGTGCTCCCTCCTACCACTGTACAAAAATTTTCGACTACACGAATTACTTCTCACTTTCGACCTTTTTGGTCTTTATTTACTGATCTTATTATGCCACGGGCTTGGTCAAGCACTTATAAATTTTAAAACTGGCGTTTGTGTAAATTTTACCTAAGAAGTTTGTGAATTTTAAGAGCATAAAGTAAACAAGTGGTTCAAATGGCTCTGAGCACTATGCGACTTAACTTCTGAGGTCATCAGTCGCCTAGCACTTAGAACCAATTAAACCTAACTAACCTAAGGACATCACACACATCCATGCTCAAGGCATAAAGTAAACAATGACATCGCCCTATTCGTCAGACTCTCTGACTACAAAACTACAGTGCTTGTAAGGATTACCTTTGGATCGAACTGTGAATGTAATTAGTTTTAGGGTAACGTTTACAAAAGTCCTGACTGGTGATGGATTAGTGTGGCGGAGGAAGCACGCTTGCAGGTCTATTTACTTGAATAGCTCGAAAACCGTGCCTTCCAGCAAAAAGGTGTCCTAGTACAAAATTTACCTATATTAAATTTCCTACGAAAAGGCGCTGTTCAGTTTTTCTGTAGGACTAATAGTCTGAGCGTAGCGAGGGAGAGTATATGAAAATCTCGCGCGTGGTTTATGAAGGCGAGATATAACACTGCGGGTTGCATAAAACGACGGCGGTAGGGGCAGCTGAATCATCCTGTATAAGTACGGATAGAAAATTTATGCGTATGATTAATAATGAATCAAAATAATCAACACGCTTTACACTCAGTAAGATATGAACCCCTGTTAAATATTCTTTTTCCAGCATCAGACACAGTTCAAATAAATGATAATATATCCCTGTAGCAACTGTCATGCCTTAACAGGTTTAAACATTTCTTGGAGGGTGTGTAGCTAACTGGCGGCAAAACCTGGCAAACAGTGTACATGAGTGTCATAGTGGAGTCCACACTTCCAGCCTCAGTGCCAGGTAAAAGCCGATGTCGCTCATTTATCAGAAATTTTGGCCACTGTCACCATGGTAGTTGGTGCACGGTTAGGATGGGAAAAGCAGACCAGTTAAGACCGATAACTATGTTTTACTTCTGGATAACCGGTATTTTTTTAGTTTCGGTTATAACAATTGCAGTTCTCGCCCTTTAGCGCTGGCTACTTGCAATGTTCAAATAGTGGTATGATCGCCATTTACAACAAGATTTTTGAGCAGAGTTTCAAACAATTAGAATCAATAGGAGAATACTGGTGGTTTTTTGCAATATTCAGGCACTTGCCACTTTTCGAGAAAAGCTGCGAACTGTGGACAGGCTAAGTTTCCTTTTATTTGCCTATTTAATTTCATATTTTCATTCTATGTATCTTTGAGAAAGACAATATATTTTAATCTCTGTGCGATTTCTATGTTTGTTAGAAGAAATAACAGGAATAAAAAAACGAAAATCGGTTTTTTCACAAACCGGTTATTTTGAGCGGTTTTTACAATCAGGTTAAACTGGCTTGAAAAAAAAAAAAAGACATAACTGAAAACCGGTTGTTTCAGGGATAACCACCATCCCTACTCCGCGGCCGCGACGCATGTCCTTCCGCCTCGGGCAATGAGGGGTCAACCGTGCCCTCTTTTTGGCTCAACTGTGTCACTAACACTACCAACAGGAAATTCAAACCCGTGTCTGGGGTGAGGTCGGGTGAGTTGAGCGCCGGTGCAAGCTCGCAGTTCCTCGGTCGCTTGCACGGTGCGCTTGGTGCAGGCTCTCCCGCCGCCGGCGCACTGTAAGGCACGGAATGTCGGGCCAGGGCGTATCGCTTTCTCTTCGAGCGTGCCGGCGACAGGCATGGGGGAGTGATGCGTCATACATAGCCCCTCCTTCCCAAGGGGCTCTTTCCGTCTTCCCGTGGTGCCAGACGCCAAGTTCGGCATTTCCCGGACCTGCCCGAGTGTTGCCTTGCATCAGACGGGAGAGCTGCGACCCAACCCGATGGGAAAGCGACACTTCGCCGCGCCCGTGGGTAACTGGGACGTGTTCTGCCAAACCCAGGAGGTGGTGACGTCGCCAGGTCCAGGTTAGCTGGGTCCACACCGCTGAACGACTAGGTGACCGGCCCACCCTTGGCCGAGAGGTGGAAGCTCGGGCTAGTAAGCGGCGAAGGGCGAGAGGTGCATCCACTTCTCTGGAGAGTGTGGTGTACTTGCCGAAGAGTGCTGGGTGAAATCGTCGATGATGGGACCACTGAAGGGACCAGTACGCGGCAGATCAGGATGATCTTGGCCTAGGGGCGAGGCCGGTGGGCGAGCTGCAGCAGTTCCTCCCCTCCCCCCCCCCCCCCCCCCTCCACCATGCCAGAGGAGCCGGTCTGGGGCAAGAGACATGCTCCCAATCCATTTCGCTTGTCAATTAACAATTAAACATGGCTGAAGAAGAGAAACGAGAATCGTGTGCACCTGCAAGGGGCCTGGGGCAGACGGAAGAGTGTGTCACCGAGAGACATGCCAGGATAACGCAGTACTTGGAGACCAACGTGAAAAATGGCAAGATAAGCCAGGCTGCGATTCTGGCAATAAAAAGTGAACTCACCTCTTCGGCTATTGCTCACGCGAATATCAAGGGGCGGGTCTGGGAACTTGAGAAGGAAAGCGAAAGGCTGCACAAACACCCAGTCAAATCATGGGCAGGTGTGGCATTTCAAGCTGCCTCATACAACCAGAGAGACGATAGTAAAGGTGTCGCAAAGACTGGACACAGTTACCTTCTTGATCCCTTGCTCGGTCAAGACACAAAGAAAGTACAAGAAATTTTACGACAATGATCAACGCTGCCAAAGAAAAAAATAAAGGTCAATAAAGCCAAAGCAACTAAATATGCAGTAATAGTAGATGTTACAACAGAGGAGGACAAAAATAAAATACTAAACAATCAAAAACTATGCAAACTCGTCAAATGTGAACCACCAAAGAAGAAAAATCCTCTTGTTATTATGTACGACATTCCAGTTATCATGGATCATAAGATCATAAAATTTTGATGATATGAGTGCTGAAGAGTTTAAGAATGAATTCAAATTAAGTTTTAAAACCGGACCTAAAGAGTGAGACATGGTTCACCATGTAGCTGAAGCATCTGGAAAAATGTGGAGGAAACCTTACGGCTATGGGCAAGATTTACATTGATTTCCATGCTATAAATGTGAGGGACTATTTGGTGGTACCTCGCTGCCACAATTGTCGAGACTTGCATCACATACATAAGTACTGTGATCGGAAGCCAGTTTGCTCCAGGTGTGGAGCGGAAGATCTTATTAAGAGAAACTGCAGTAGACCAGGAATTTGCATTCCCTGCACTAAGAGGGGCACAAAGACGTGTAATGCCGCTGGGAGAAACTGCCCCACATATAGGATGCTGGAGCAGAGATTAATATCCAGGACCGACTATGGCTGAAACCACAACAGCACACAGAATGCCAAAAAGAAAATCCCCGTGCAAGAGGCGAAGGGACGCGGAAAGGACAGCAAGGTTCAAGCACTTTTTAACTATGGTCACAGAAGGCAGAGCACGAAAGATGGAAATGGTGCACGCATGCGTTCAGACAAACTCTTGTGAACAAGTGGCCGCTCTCTCTCCCTACTGCCGGGGACACAGACTGCCAGAAAATCGGGAAAGGCAAGACAGGGGTCCTGTTGCAGTGGGTCGACCGATGATTGTGCAAGGGAACTCTGCACCAGGACAAACGGTACAGGTTAGCGCAGTTAGCAGCACGAATGCTGAACAACGCCAAGCCAACCACTCATTAGAAGATTGGAAGTAGATCCTGTTAGTATCTATCCCAATCTCGAACATTCCATGCAGCTATCCTGCCTGAAGGAGCCGGCTGTCCTGACCACAGCACTACGACACGTGGTGCATGTAGGACACAAATATTACTGAAAAGTCACCTTCTCAGCCATGAAGGCTGTTGACAGTATATAGTTGAAGACTATTAATCTCCCCACTGACTTCGGTGACCTGCATGACCTTGTGAAGAAATTTTCCGAAAGATGCAATGAAACATTTGAACTATATGAAATTTATAATCAGTCAGTCCTTTCTAATGGAAGAACAGCGTTCGACTGGAGAAAAAACTTTCCAGAATCATACGTGCACACATATTTCCCATGACAACAGGAATACAGATAGGACAGCTAAACCCACTTAATAGTAGACTGCTCATGCTGAAGCTTCGGGGGGTGGTGGAGGAGATGAACCTTGATGTGCTCTGTCTTCAGGAGTCATACTCTCTTGCAGGGAAGATAGCATTTGCCGCTGTAAATTGGCGAGTGGCAAGCTTTGGGGGTGACCCGAAGGCCACCATCATAGTGGTAAACAGAGCATTAAGAATCACAGTGCAATCACTCTTGTCAGATGAACTCTGCAATGTTGTAGAGCTCCAGTCGCCAGTAGTGATCATATATTTGGTTAACAAATACTTCCAGTACAGAACCGATATAGATGTATACCTAGACCAACTAGTACAGGTAACCATGGCGATGAGAGGGCGCAAGATTGTTGTGGTGGTAGATGTGAATGCTAAATCCCCCTATGGCACAGTAGCACCCAGGATGAAAGAGGCAGTAAAATGGAGGCGATTCGGCTTCTGGCCGGGGCGATCTGCTCTGACACAATTGTCCTGGCAGCCAAGGTCTGTGGGTCGTCCTCACATAAGTATGTAGTTGGCATCATGATTGCCAGTGGTGCAATTGACAACCTGTGGTGGCCTTCGCTTTTCTCCTGCTTGCGGGAGAAAGAGTGTTCAGGACTGCTCACCTACACTGACCAGGGGGAGGGGGGGTGAATACACCACCATTGATCTAACGTTGATGACACCAAATATTGCTGGCAACGTCCAAAATTGGATGGTTAGAGACAGGGTCACCACAAGCGACCATAACTTAATCACTTTCAAGCTCTCTGACAAGGAGTGCCGCTGGGATGTAGGGTGGGACGTGCAGCTCAATTATAACAAAATGGACTGGGAACGCCTTGCAAGAGAGTTTGGCTCCCCGACATGGCCGGAAGGGGACGAAGATGTCAACAGACAACCCGAAGAACTGGTGAAGGTACTCACTAAAGCAGTGAGGGCAGCTGTACCAACCAGGAGCAGAGCTGTAACGGCCTCTTCGTCACCATGGTCTGCAGAACTAGTGCTGATGCATCAGTCTGTCAGGAGGGCGAGCAGGTACTACCAGCTAAGTGTCGTCTGGGAAGAGAAACAGCGATGGTTGCAGATATACAGAGAAGCTAAGGAGCAGTTACAGAAGGAGCTGAGAACAGTATGGCTCCAAAGCTGGGAAAGGTATGTGCAGAGCCAACAGGCTATCGATCCCTGAGGCGATCCTTACAAGATAGTAAGTGAAAAAATCAGGTCATCTATGGTGCTGTCCACCATCAGGGATGGGCACCGATTGACAGGACCCTCGCAGGAAACTGCCGAGGTCCTCCTCCGATCCCAGCTCCCTGACGACAACGAACAAAAGGATACAGAAGAACAAAGTCTAATTAGTCAGGAAAATCACAGAGGATACGTGAACTACACTGTGCTGTATCTGTTCTCAGAGGAAGAAGTGGCGCCAGGGAGGTAAGGCCACAGGACCAGACGGCAGACGGCATTGTAGCGGAGGTGGTGCAATACCTCACTCCTCAACTGGTAACACCTTGAACAAGAATATATAATGAGGCACTGCGCCTAAGGCTGTTTCCCTCCATCTGGAAACAGGCCAATGTTGTCATCATTAAGAAGGGCCATGACAAAGACCCAAAAGAATTATGGCAGTCTGAGGAGCTATTGTATGGGAAGGGAGATCTGGCTATCGTTCCCCTAGCGGAAGTGTTGGCGAAAAGATCACGAAGGGGTGTCCGCAGGGCTTGGTCCTGGGGCCACTCTTTTGGGATATAAACATGGAGCCTGTCCTGGACATCCTGGAGAGCAGTGCAGATGTACTAGAGGTGACAGCCTACACGGACGACTTCCTTCTGTAGGTAGGCGGCCACATCCACGAAGATCTAGAGCCCAAGGTGGAAAGGGCAATGACCATTTTGGCACAATGGTGCCAAACAACTAAAATGAAGATAGCACCCAATAAATCGACTTACCAGTTATTAAAGGGCCAACTGGCCAGGAATCCGACAGTACAGATAGAAAGCTCACCAGTTATTTGGCATTGCGAGGCCTGATGCTTGGGTGTTGTCACAGATGGAAAATGGTGTTTTGCCCAGCATATCAATACGGTGACCCAGAGTTCTTTAGTAGTACTAAAGAACTTAATTGCGATCGGACATAGGAGGTTTTACCTACCTGCAGAATTAGTCAAACTATATCAGAACACTATTCTAACCTCCACCGTGGGTGATGGGTCAGGAGTCTGGGCACACAGGCTCACGAGGGTCATGCCTACCATGGCCGTGAGAAGGGTGCAGCGCAACATGCTATTGCGTTCAGTTCGGCCTTACCGACCATCTCCGTGGGGGGAGGGGGGGACATTGCTGGTGCTCATGGGGCTTTGTCCCTTGGACGTAAAAATAAGGGAACAAGTAGCTTGATACTAGGATAAGAAAGGGAAAATCGAAAAGACCGAACAAATTTTGGGGGTTCGTGCAGGGGATAAATTCGCAATCAAAAGAAGGGGGGCAGAACTATGGCAAGAGTATAGGGATAATGAAGACACCGGACGAAGGACTTACCAGCTGCTGCCTAACATCAAAGAACGGTTACTACTCTCACATTTCAAACCAAGTAAAGCGTTTCTGCACTTCCTCACGGGGCACGGACCATACCCAACATATCTGTGCCGGTTGGGGAAGAGGGCTAACCCCTCGTGTGACTGTGGCGCCGAAGAAGGCACTCCAGACCAAGTGATCTACGAGTGTCCTCCTTTCGATGATGTAGCCGCCGAACTAAGACAACAATTACCGAACAGAGACACCTATCACCTGATTAGAGACCAAACCACCTTCACAATCGTCAATAGTCTCGCCAGCGAGGTCTCATCAAAAGTCCTGCTAGAATACCGAAGAGAGAAGTAGTGATCGGTAGGACATAGAATGATATTCTTCGCACGTATCTCAGGTTGCCGGGACATGGACTGGCCGATCGCCGTGACGGTCGTAAACCGCCGCGTCCTGGAACAGAGGGAAGGTGCGAAACTCAAAAGTAGGGTGTAGTCTTCTTGCAAATCTCTTGTAGTACCTGATTTCAAGTTAAGGCCAACCCGGTGCCAAGGGCACGCCCACTGGGGTTAGCTCGGTGGACATGGCCAGATAAAGTAGGTTTGTAGAACCACTGGCACACCTGTAACGTTGCAGGAGTGTAGCTTGGCAGCGAAGTTAACTTAATAATAGTAAAGTGCTGCTAAGAAAGTGTATTGTATTGTAAATGTTTACGACCCACTAATATATACGGTGGTGGATTAATGATGTATTCATATTATTGTTGTTGAATAAAGAATTGGCTCTGAGCACTATGGGACTTAACATCTGAGGTCATCAGTCCCCTAGAACTTAGAACTACTTAAACCTAACCAACCTAAGGACATCACACACATCCATGCCCAAGGCAGGATTCGAACCTGCGACCGTAGCGGTCGCGCGGTTCCAGACTGAAGCGCCTAGAAATGCTCGGCCACACCGGCCTGCAATAAAGAATTAAAAAAAAGAAATTCAAACAAATTCAAACCCGGTAGCACCACTGGAAGGGTGCCGTGTCCATCACAGCACATAATCTCATCAGTGTAAGTATTGTTTTAACTTTCGTAGACGAACGATTTGTTTGCTTCGTCATCGTTTAGAGCCAAAAACATTATACACTATACTCACTCACGGCCGGGGGTTACATTGAAATATATTTCCCCCTCTGGCACAGAATGACTGTTTTCAGGATAAACCTAAACGGATTTTTAACATATTCCTCTTTCAGATCACAGCACTTTGCATAGTTTTTTGTTTCCACAGTGCTGCAAATTCTGGCTGTCAGCTGTGAAACGATCTGTATTGTCTTATTATTTTTCTGCCGCTCATCTTCTTTTGTTGCTTCAAATCATTTGCAGTCGATTTCGAAGCAGCTACGGCTTCATCTTCAGGCACTTTAGCACTGTTAACAACGTCATATGCCACTCCAAATTTATCTTCTTATTGTATGCAACCACTCTCCAGTGTGTCAGGTATAAGAATGTCTTACGATTACCACACTGATGTCAAAACACACGAATGATTTTCAATAAATATAATTAAATATCTTTACAGTAAAATATAATTAAATATCCACAATCCACTTCACTGCAGTTTTCAGTCCTCTTCGTACAATTACGCGCAGCCTTCGGAGTCCTGCCGGCCGCGGTGGTCTAGCGGTTCTAGGCACTCAGTCCGGAACCGCGCGACTGCTACGGTCGCAGGTTCGAATCCTGCCTCGGGAATGGATGTGATGTCCTTAGGTTAGTTAGGTTTAAGTAGTTCTAAGTTCTAGGGGATTGATGACCACAGTTGTTAAGTTCCATAGAGCTCAGAGCCATTTGAACCATTTGAGCCTTCGGAGTCCATCACGATATTTTCTCTGGGCACACAGTTGATAATACGATGTAATAATATGTCTCTTGCGTTTAATTTTATTTCTGTAGACTTCGATTTTAATGCACTCCACACGCAAAAAATCTGATGGTGTACTGCCAGGCAGCACTGGTGCTCAATTGACGAGACAGGTGCAGCCGAGGCACCGGTCAGAAAATGTTAGGGCTGGATTATTTGTTGTCTGTAGGGATTCTGTCATGCTGCAGAATAAAGAGTAGTATTGCGATGAAACTAGGGCCTTGCAATAATATTGACAACTTTTTCCCAGGAAGGCTTCATACGGTAAGACAACATGCAAGCTTTAACTTATAAGCGATCATAGTGCACACTCGTTTACAAAAATAATCTACAGGAAATGAGTTAATGCAAAGGAATGAGACTTTCCGTCGGACTAGCAATGTGCTACAGAAAAGCTGATGATCTCGTTCAAGTGAAAGCAATTTCATTACGATGTAAATTGAATAAATCGGCAATTAACTTCTTGGCATAGACAAAAAAGTTGCAGGCATCGCCTACGTGAAGACGTTGCACACGGCGATGTCGAAAAGAGTAAGTGCCGTATTGACTCTACGTTTGCAATCTTTTTAATGTGGAATTACGCCATGCACGGAAATACACTGGTGTCCAAAATTAAAGCAACAAACGGAAATTTTTCAAGGTTGCGTTTATTTTGCCACAAACCAGTATAAACAGGTGATAGAAAAGTAGAAACAATGTAAATAATACAGAATGTAAACAACTGCAAAATGCATAACGGTAGACAAAAATGTTATTCGTTTTTTCCAACTTAATGGACTAGCGCATACATTCCGACAACTGGTTAATGTGCTCAGTATGGGGTGTGATTACGTTTGGCAGTAATACAGGCGTAACGACGGGGCAGGCTGTGAATGATGTCATCAATCTCATGTTGAGACAGTAATACCCATTTTTCCTGCAGAGGTGCTCCGAAGTCTTGGAGAGTGGTTGGTGGAAGCCGACGTGAAACAACCCGTCTCCCTAGTGCATCCCAGACGTCCCCTGTGGGATTCAAATCGGGAGACCGAGCAGGCCACGTCATGCGTGCAGCCTCTTACGTTTCCAAGAAAACATCAGCCACCCGTGCTGAATGAAGTTGAGCGTTATCGTCCATCAATACAAAGTCTGGATCCACAGCAACTCGCAACAACCGCACGTGAGATCCCAAGATCTCGTCACGAAACCTGACAGTAATTAAACCTTGTCGATTCACTTGTACAATTTTATGTACAGGTGCTCGAGTGGTCAACATAATCCCTGCCCATACCATTAGGCATGCTCCTCGATGTCGGTCTCTTTCCGCAATGGTTGGTTCAAATGGCTCTGAGCACTATAGGACTCAACTGCTGAGGTCATTAGTCCCCTAGAACTTAGAATTACTTAAACCTAACTAACCTAAGGACATCACAAACATCCATGCCCGAGGCAGGATTCGAACCTGCGACCGTAGCGGTCTTGCGGTTCCAGACTGCAGCGCCTTTAACCGCACGGCCACTTCGGCCGGCTTTCCGCAATGTTTGGGTCCCTAAATCGTGTTCCAGGTTCCCTTCAGACGCGAATCCGTGGAGAATCACTCTCCAGACCTAATTGAGACTACAGCAGCTCTCCGACAAATGCCGCTCTGCTGAAGCCTTCTGTACATCGTTTGCCTCGATACAACACGTGCAATGGATACTGCGAGGACAGATGCCAGTTGCCACGCAGTACTAAGGCGGTACCGTCGTCCCCTTACAGCCAAATAACGGTCCTCTCTTTCTGATGTTGAATGTGGTTAGCTCTGTCCTGGTCTTCGGGATACAGTTTCGGTCTCTACAAACTGTCGCCAAATCTGAGAAACAACAACGATTCACATTAAGCCACCTGCGACTGTCCTGCTTCCATTCTCCCTATGGCCCTCCATCGCAGAGAGTCTGGTAAGTGTCTTCTCTGTGACATACTGTACCGACTGTGACTGTGTACACAGCGATTGTGGATGTGGACTATTCAACAAATACTATCCCTTTTGATAGATTGTCCTGACGTCATCGTTGGCGTGGTTGTCCGTTGACCAGAATGCCATCTCCCGTGCAGAACACGATCGTACGGACATCTGTTGACAGTTTGTATCGTGAATTAGACACAGGACGGGGAAATAGCGGTTTGCTGCTTTAATTTTGGACACCAGTGTACTTACAAGGAGAGGCTACGATCTTGAGATCACGGATTTACTTCAAACTTCGTACACCTTTAGTAGGCCACTAAAACTACATCATGTGCAAGTAGTAAGTGCACTACTCCGGCAATTACGAGAAAATCGCAAAAGAAGTTCTACGCGTCTACTATGTAACTGATGTATCTGTGCGTAGGTGCTGGACGTTAGCGTTCACGGTGGTCAAGTGGCAGTCGGCCTTTGGCTGTGGCGAGGCGCACACGCCTTGTTTGCGTCTCGCCTGTTATGCTTGCTAGCGAGCGAGCATTTGTTTACGTCCGCGTAGCGGCTTGTTTCAGAGTCTGATTGCATTGACCGTCATGGCGATTTCTTACCGCTGAGACACAATTAAAGTAACTTTTCCATTAGATCACGAACGACCGAAGGCGTATGAAGTTGAACGTTTTATACGGGATGAAATGCGTCTCCCGCCACAAGAAGTTCAAGGAATACATTTTTCAATCCTTAGTACTACTGTGTACATAAACCTCGCGAATGACGAACTGTGCGCCGACGTTGTGTGGCACCCTCTAACGATCTCAAGTTCGTATACTCTGACGGACATATGGGGACTGTAGTGGTTGATCACGCTGGTTTTGGCCTCCGAACGTTGCGGGTTTTCGAATTCCCGTTGAAGTACCGCCAGACGCTGTGGTGGCCGCTTTTAAACCGTACGGCAACGTTTCCAGTCACTTGGCTGAAACGTGGAAGACGTTCGAAACGTACCATGTCCTCAATGGTGTCCGTCACATAAAAATTTAACTACCGAAACCCGTGCCTCCCTTCTTGGTTACTGCTGGCTGCAGGGCTGTAGTCATGTATGATGGCCAGCAGCGCACTTGTTCAGGTTCTGCCCAGGAAGGCCGTTTCCGTTCCGAATGCCTCCGACGTAGACAGGCTCAGACGCCGACCGGATACGTCGCTCCTCCTGCAGCGCCTACTGTTACCTCTGTCTTATGCACCTGCAGCGGCAATGCCAGCTATGCACCCTATTCCGTGTCGGCTCATCGCTCCTCTTGTGGGGCCCACTGTTACCTCTGTCTTATGCATCTGCAGTGGCACCGCCAGCTATGCTCCCTATGCTGTGTCGGCTCATCGCTCCTCTTGTGGGGCCCACTGTTACCTCTGTCTTATGCACCTGCAGCGGCACCGCCAGCTATGCTCCCTATGCTGTGTCGGCTCATTGCTCCTCTTGTGCGGCCCACTGTTACCTCTGTCTTATGCATCTACAGTGGCACCACCAACTATGCTCCCTATGCTGTGTCGGCTCATCGCTCCTCTTGTGGGGCCCACTGTTACCTCTGTCTTATGCATCTGCAGTGGCACCGCCAGCTATGCTCCCTATGCTGTGTCAGCTCATCGCTCCTCTTGTGGGGCCCACTGTTACCTCTGTCTTATGCATCTGCAGTGGCACCGCCAGCTATGCTCCCTATGCTGTGTCAGCTCATCGCTCCTCTTGTGGGGCCCACTGTTACCTCTGTCTTATGCATCTGCAGTGGCACCGCCAGCTATGCTCCCTATGCTGTGTCGGCTCATCGCTCCTCTTGTGGGGCCCACTGGTACCTCTGTCTTATGCACCTGCAGCGGCACCGCCAGCTATGCTCCCTATGCTGTGTCGGCTCTTTGCTCCTCTTGTGCGGCCCACTGTTACCTCTGTCTTATGCATCTACAGTGGCACCACCAACTATGCTCCCTATGCTGTGTCGGCTCATCGCTCCTCTTGTGCGGCCCACTGGTACCTCTGTCTTATGCACCTGCAGCGGCACCGCCAGCTATGCTCCCTATGCTGTGTCGGCTCATTGCTCCTCTTGTGCGGCCCACTGTTACCTCTGTCTTATGCATCTACAGTGGCACCACCAACTATGCTCCCTATGCTGTGTCGGCTCATCGCTCCTCTTGTGGGGCCCACTGTTACCTCTGTCTTATGCATCTGCAGTGGCACCGCCAGCTATGCTCCCTATGCTGTGTCAGCTCATCGCTCCTCTTGTGGGGCCCACTGTTACGTCTGTCTTATGCATCTGCAGTGGCACCGCCAGCTATGCTCCCTATGCTGTGTCAGCTCATCGCTCCTCTTGTGGGGCCCACTGTTACCTCTGTCTTATGCATCTGCAGTGGCACCGCCAGCTATGCTCCCTATGCTGTGTCGGCTCATCGCTCCTCTTGTGGGGCCCACTGGTACCTCTGTCTTATGCACCTGCAGCGGCACCGCCAGCTATGCTCCCTATGCTGTGTCGGCTCTTTGCTCCTCTTGTGCGGCCCACTGTTACCTCTGTCTTATGCATCTACAGTGGCACCACCAACTATGCTCCCTATGCTGTGTCGGCTCATCGCTCCTCTTGTGCGGCCCACTGGTACCTCTGTCTTATGCACCTGCAGCGGCACCGCCAGCTATGCTCCCTATGCTGTGTCGGCTCATTGCTCCTCTTGTGCGGCCCACTGTTACCTCTGTCTTATGCATCTACAGTGGCACCACCAACTATGCTCCCTATGCTGTGTCGGCTCATCGCTCCTCTTGTGCGGCCCACTGTTACCTCTGTCTTATGCATCTACAGTGGCACCGCCAGCTATGCTCCCTATGCTGTGTCGGCTCATTGCTCCTCTTGTGGGGCCCACTGTTACGTCTGTCTTATGCATCTACAGTGGCACCGCCAGCTATGCTCCCTATGCTGTGTCGGCTCATCGCTCCTCTTGTGGGGCCCACTGTTACCTCTGTCTTATGCATCTGCAGTGGCACCGCCAGCTATGCTCCCTATGCTGTGTTGGCATCTCTTGAGGACGCGCTGGACGTTTTGCCTGTGTCTCCTACACCCCTGCCGTCAGCAGGCACAAGCTGTCTGTTCCGACACCATGGTTGTTGATATTGTAGCGGTACCTACTTCTGCATTTTACCATCTGGCCACATGTTGGACTATAGCCACCCGCCATCCGACGCGGAACAGCATGTTAGGAAGCAACGGTTGCTGAGGAAACAGAAGAGACAAGGCTATACCCCTTCTGATGACTGCATCCATCGGATGTGTGCACAGGATGACGACCCTGCAACTGATGGTGCGCTGTCCTCTGACGCCCTGCCACCTGACGACGTGACGTCCTTCCCTGCATCCATCTAAAGTCAGCGTCCACCTCCGGACACCGACCTTCCACTGCCTGTGTCTGATGCAGATGCCTCCCTTTCTGTGTGTGACAGTACCTGTAGGCGCACCTCTGGTACTGTTCCACTGAACCGGTCTGTAACACGTCTGTCTCCTGGACGGACGACGTCGATGCGGAGGATAGACAATCTGGAGATATACACAGCGATGGACTCCCCTTGGCGGGGTCGGCTCCCTCTCCGTCTCAGAGATGTGCCCTTACCCCGTGTTTGAATAAGAAAAAAAATCAAATGTGTGTGAGATCTTACGGGACTTAACTGCTAAGGTCATCAGTCCCTAAGCTTACACACCACTTAACCTAAATGATCCTAAGGACAAACGCACAAACCCATGCCCGATGGAGGACTCGAACCTCCGCCGGGACCAGCCACACAGTCTATGACTGCAGCGCCTAAGACCACTCAGCTAATCCCTCGCGGCGTGTTTGAATCGACTGTCCTCCTGGCAGTGGCAGCTTTCCAGACTTATCGCATAGCCACGGTCAATGTCAACACCATTCGTGTACGCCACAAACTGGCTTTACTCCATGACATGCTGTAAGCCGCGGACGTTGACGTAGATATCATTCAGGAGGTGCATGTTCCAACTTTCTGTGCTCCCCATGGTATTATTGCACATGTGTCTCATGCTTCCGCCACTGGTAGTGGGGTGGCGATCCTCTTACGTGACGGTATCCTCGCTGATGCAGTTACCTAACATCCTGATGCCAGAGATATGGCGCTCACGTTTAGTGGCGTCAGAATCCTCAATGTCTGTGCGCCATCTGGTCGCCGCCATCAACGTTACACCTTCTTCTCAGAGACAGTTACGCCTCTCTTCCTGGGTCGGCAGGATGCATTGATAATGGGAGGTGATTTCAACTGCACCCAGGCACTCAAAGACCAACTACCACGTCGCTCTCCGTGCGCGGCGCTAGCGACAATTCTCAAGCACCTCAGCATAATAGATTCTTGGGAGCATGTTCATGGCCGGCCGAAGTGGCCGGTTCTAGGCGCTACAGTCTGGAATCGCCCGACAGCTACGGTCGCAGGTTCGAATCCTGCCTCGGGCATGGATGTGTGTGATGTTCTTAGGTTAGTTAGGTTTAAGTAGTTCTAAGTTCTAGGGGACTGATGACCTCAGTCCCATAGTGCTCAGAGCCATTTGAGCATGTTCATGGCGATCGTCTGGTGTTTACGCATTTCACTAGCCATTCATCCAGCCGACTCCATCGTCTTTCCAACTCCTCCTATATTGTCAGTGGGGTGCAGGCTTCTGAAGTCTGGCTCACTGCATTCTCTGACCATGACGCATATATCTGCGCCATCAATCTCTGCCACGAATGGGTGTGGTGCGGCCGTGGACCATGGAAACTGATCACGATCCACCTTACTTCGCCCGACTGCCGGCAGCTCATCGAGACCAAGTGGGCAGCTTGCCGTCGACTCTGTAATGCCTGTGAGTCTGCCCTGTCATGGTGGGTGCTCTGTGCAAAACCTGTTCTACGCAAGGCGTTGATTGGTCGCAAAAAGATGTTCAAATGTGTGTGAATTCTTATGGGACTTCACTGCTAAGATCAACAGTCCCTGAACTTGCATACTACTTAACCTAAATTATCCTAAGAACAAACACACACACCCATGCCCGAGGGAGGACTCGAACCTCCGCCGGGACCAGCTGCACAGTCCATGAATGCAGCGCCTTAGACCGCTCGGCTAATCCCGGGCGGCCACGGGCAGTGTAATGATACCCAGAGGGAAATGGGGGTCTGCCCTCCATGCACATTATGTTGCGCTGTAATCTGTACGTAAACCAGCAGTGTTCTCTCATTTAAATATATGGCCGAAAGAGTCAGCCTACAGGAGTTGTGAAACGAACCCTATCGTCCAGGACCGCGTGCCACAAAGGGTGCAGATTCACCACGAGATGGGGAAATTCACAGGCGTCTATTCTCTATTGAGGCCTAAGCGCTGTAGTGTGGAAGTTAGACTGACGAGAACCTACGTCATAGGAAAACCAAGTAAAAGCCGTTTGTGGTCGAGGAAACGTAGCAGCGTTGAATATGACGGACCAAAGATCGGCTATAAAGAGAAACATTTATGAAAACAATTCTGTAGTAATGCAGGGAGTCAACACACAGTTATTTTAATCTGCCAACCTCCATAAATTTTCATGGTGATCCAATAAAACCTGAATATTGATCATATCTATAATAGTTTAGGATTTACTGTTAAAGTGAAATAACAAGTTCTGTAACGAAGACCTGAATGCTAAAATCTGAACGCTTTGGTCGATCTTAACATCGACATTTAATATAGAGTCGCATCATTAAAATGACAAACGTTGCCGGCCGAAGGGGCCGTGCGGTTAAAGGCGCTACAGTCTGGAACCGCAAGACCGCTATGGTCGCAGGTTCGAATCCTGCCTCGGGCATGGATGTTTGTGATGTCCTTAGGTTAGTTAGGTTTAACTAGTTCTAAGTTCTAGGGGACTAATGACCTCAGCAGTTGAGTCCCATAGTGCTCAGAGCCATTTTTTTTTGACAAACGTTGAAAAGATCAACTCTGTAACTTTATTTGTTCAAAAGATATACAGGGTTATTACAAATGATTGAAGCGATTTCACAGCTCTACAATAACTTTATTATTTGAGATATTTTCACAATGCTTTGCACACACATACAAAAACTCAAAAAGTTTTTTTAGGCATTCACAAATGTTCGATATGTGCCCCTTTAGTGATTCGGCAGACATCAAGCCGATAATCAAGTTCCTCCCACACTCGGCGCAGCATGTCCCCATCAATGTGTTCGAAAGCATCGTTGATGCGAGCTCGCAGTTCTTGCACGTTTCTTGGTAGAGGAGGTTTAAACACTGAATCTTTCACATAACCCGACAGAAAGAAATCGCATGGGGTTAAGTCGGGAGAGCGTGGAGGCCATGACATGAATTGCTGATTATGATCTCCACCACGACCGATCCATCGGTTTTCCAATCTCCTGTTTAAGAAATGCCGAACATCATGATGGAAGTGCGGTGGAGCACCATCCTGTTGAAAGATGAAGTCGGCGCTGTCGGTCTCCAGTTGTGGCATGAGCCAATTTTCCAGCATGTCCAGATACACGTGTCCTGTACCGTTTTTTTCGCAAAAGAAAAAGGGGCCGTAAACTTTAAACCGTGAGATTGCACAAAACACGTTAACTTTTGGTGAATTGTAAATTTGCTGCACAAATGCGTGAGGATTCTCTACCGCCCAGATTCGCACATTGTGTCTGTTCACTTCACCATTAAGAAAAAATGTTGCTTCATCACTGAAAACAAGTTTCGCACTGAACGCATCCTCTTCCACGAGCTGTTGCAACCGCGCCGAAAATTCAAAGCGTTTGACTTTGTCATCGGGTGTCAGGGCTTGTAGCAACTGTAAACGGTAAGGCTTCTGCTTTAGCCTTTTCCGTAAGATTTTCCAAACCGTCGGCTGTGGTGCGTTTAGCTCCCTGCTTGCTTTATTCGTCGACTTCCGCGGGCTACGCGTGATACTTGCCCGCACGCGTTCAACCGTTTCTTCGCTCACTGCAGGCCGACCCGTTGATTTCCCCTTACAGAGGCATCCAGAAGCTTTAAACTGCGCATACCATCGCCGAATGGAGTTAGCAGTTGGTGGATCTTTGTTGAACTTCGCCCTGAACTGTCGTTGCGCTGTTATGACTGACTGATGTGAGTGCATTTCAAGCACGACATACGCTTTCTCGGCTCCTGTCGCCATTTTGTCTCACTGCGCTCTCGAGCGCTCTGGCGACAGAAACCTGAAGTGTGGCTTCAGCCGAACAAAACTTTATGAGTTTTTCTACGTATCTGTAGTGTGTCGTGACCATATGTCAATGAATGGAGCTACAGTGAATTTATGAAATAGCTTCAATCATTTGTAATAGGCCTGTAGTAAATTTAAGTTATTAGTATTTACAGTTGAGCATCAGATCATCATTTCCTCCACACAAAACACGATGAACGATGACAGCGTGACACCTTATTCTATCATTAGGTAATAGAATATTTACTGTAAGGTTTAGTGCATAATAGTTACTTTTGTTCTTTGTTTATGTATCAGAAAGCACATTGGTGCAAGGCTACTGGCCGTGACATTCAAAGTAAAGAAAGAAATTGTATTGCTTTCATGTAAAAGAATTTAACGTTTACTATGTAATGGATATTATTGTTAGAACGTGAAAGTGGTCAAGCTTTGATTATTTAAACATGTTAAAATGTAAAATAATGTAGAATAAGCTGTAGCCAATCAATGGACGGCTTCAGGAAAGGAAACTGCCCGACGGGCAGAGGTGCAGTGCTGGTGCAGACGCGAAAGTGGAAAGTTCGGCTGGAAACACTAAAGGGTACGCGACGCGAAAGCAGAGTCTCGATCTTTAGGCAGCTAGGAAGTGAAACGACTTAGAAACTTTCGCATTATGTGGTATCGCGGAACTTAGTCTCTGACTGGTGAGCAGCCGCGCGCCTGGTGTGAACTCTAACTTTTCGCGGAGATAACTTGTATTTCGCGATGAGATTGTGAATGATCGAACTGTGTCAAATAGATATGCTCTCGAGTGTAACAGTAACTCTAAATACGACCACTTTCGCTATTAGTTTGCTTTCTGAATAAACATTATTCTAACCAAATCGCAACTATGTGACCAATATCATTTATGGGTCGTTAATTTAGTTCCCGATATTATTATTGCTGTTATTATTTGTATTTCGCAAATTTGCCATCAGGCACACAATTTAACCAAAGGGTCACAAGTGTCTAATTTAGGGCATATAATGCAACACGTGAGTAGTGGGACAAAGTTCATGTCATCCCACTCAACATTGTTGCCAGATATATCCAAGATGGCGGGGATGACTTCATCCAAGATGGCGGTATGTAGACTTGGCAAAAGTACATGACCTCATCCAAGATGGCGGCTGTGGAATCATTCAAGATGGCGGATTTTGGCGGAAAGGTAGGACAATTGGGCTACCCCCACTGACCTAACCCTCCTCCCATTCTCTCCCCCCATTAAAATTGCAGGAAATTCAAATTCCAACAGGATAATGCATCACACCACGATTATCTCGACCAACCTAAGAAAATGGCGGGAAAATAGTTCACTTGGACTACCTCTACTAACCTAACCCCCTCCCCCTCCTAGAAAATGGCGGGAAGTTCAAATTACATCAGGACAATGCAAGACACCTAAGAAAATGGTGAGAAAATAGGTCACTTGGGCTACCTCCACTAAATCACCAGACTGCCACTTTCTCGAAGGATTCACGGGAAAAGGACTCAACCAGTACTGGACATAAGTCTTTATTTATGCATTACAGCCATCCAGTGTGTGTGCTCACCACGAGGTGTGGACTCCAACTGACTTAGTACTCAGTACCACCACCAGAGGGCGCTCTCACCCGTGACATAATCCAAGATGGCGGCCATAATGTCATTTGATGATGCAAGTACCGTTATCCAAGATGGCGGCAACAGTGTGTTTGCCACAAGGTCTGGCACTAGTGCACAGTACCACCACCAGAGAGAACTATCGTCCATTCCGTGATGTAATCCAAGATGACGTTCTGGGGTGGGGGAAATGGTGGGAACCAATAGGAACCTTAATCCAGTCACATGCTCAACTTCAGCCAGTAGGATGGTAGTATCTGGCGACGTCATTGTAGGAGATATAGGTGGGGCTCAGCAGCTCTGGGACCTCAGTGTTGTCCAGTCAGTCAGCAGCAGCAGCAGAAGAAGAAGAACCATGAAGCACCAACAGCAGTCGCACTCCAGCACATTCATGCAAAACAGGATTAAACGGAAAAGCAAGTATCCCGTATCACATTTTTCTCTCTGGTTAGCCTTAGTATTATTATTACTATTATTATTCAAAGTTTTCATGTCTTGGCCCATGTCTAATGCTTACAACGCTATCTGACTTTTGTTTACATGAATCCACAGTGAGGCCCAATTCTATTCAAGTAGAATCAACTACGACCAAGTACACCACAAACTATGGTACACTGGAGAACAGACAGCTGTGAATATTATTTAACAACACTACGCTGGTGCAGCAATACTTTACCTTTTCACCTTGATTCAGGTGGCAGCAGAAAACGGTGCGCCTTGGGCGAGGAGTGGCGCGCTGCAGCAGCTGTAATGTTCTGATATGTCCACGAAAATTTGCAAACTACATGGACTGGCGTTCTGATTATTAGAATATGAGAAACTTCCCTGTCAGAGCCCGGAAATCCCGGCAGATTTCAATGTGAGGTGCACCTTTTCGCTGGTCTGGCCAAATCAATATAGCTAACAGGCATGATGGTGCGTGCTGGAATTGTCAAACGTCAGACGGTCTATTCAGGACGAGCGAGTTCATCCTCGTGACACGTGATAGGTCCGAGATGATGTGAAGCTCCACTGTTGGTACAGTAGCAAACTGCCACTGGCTCTCAGTCCACCACAAGTTGCAGACCACAACTCTCACGTACTAGGGAAGGACCTGAAGTTCTCTACCCGGAGAGGACCAGAAGACGAAGACATCAAAGAATCACCACCACTTTCCACCAAGCCTCAGTACTGGAGCCAAATGAGCAAAAACGAAATCGCCTCCCCACTGTACTAACCAGTCGTACTATCCTCTGATCAATGAATCTCCCCCCTTGACTACTCTGTTGGCCTGGTAGCCAATCCAGACACAACAGAGGGGTTCCCACGCTGTGCTTTGCATATCCTGAGAGGAGCCAATCAGCGATTCAAAATCTCTCTTATATGAAAAAAGAAGTTGTTAGACTAGATAGGCATTGTTTCCACGCTAAGCATGGCCACGTTTCGGCAAAAAAAACTTCTCTCTAGACGAGACCACAGTCCCTCATTTATGGAGAGATCTAATCTTTCCAGGCCGACCATTTCCAATTTTTGAAAGAAGTCTGTTAAGCTTCCCATACTGTCGTGCCCGTCAATTATACGTATTTGTCGCTCGCTAAAAGAACCCGACGACTTCCTGGCGTTAGGGGAGTTACAATCTTGTCTCTACTAATCACAGCTGCTCTGTTCGTATCGTCCTAGCTTCTAACATGAGAATGCTCAGAGCCGTATGACACCCCTCCCCCCACCCCCACCGCCATTTCCACAAAAGTTCAGATTACAGCAGTCTGTCTTAAATGGGTTCCTCCATCCACTTTGCCACGGACTGTTGCCTGGCCCAGGTAAAATGTTTTGTGAATCGGCGCCCTCCTGATCCACCCGTAAGAGGAAAGAGGGGAGAGCCACGGACGAAAGTCCCTCTGCAGGTAGAGTCCGTAGAGCACTGCTTCCCAGAATCACTCTCACAGCCTGCAATCCATCTCTCTCCTCGTTCTGCGCTATCTCCACTGTGCCCACAGTTTCCTCGTGTAAAAATGTCACAAACCATGCATAGCAAGTGGGGTGTTGGGAAACACCGAGATCATGACTGAAAATATGAATATTAATCTGTCAGTCTAGTTAAAGCGATAGCGTTTCGTGCCACATCTCAAAATCTGTGTACTGGAGCAGATCTCGAACCTGGGACCTTTGCCTTTCACAGGCAGGTGCACTATGGACTGATCTATTTCTTTAAATTTTTTGTTTAGTCCTTCCATTTTATCCTTCATTCGTGTGATTCTCTCGCCAATATCGCCCTCTTCTGCGCCAGCGGCGAGGTTTCATCTCCTCAAGAAGGGTTCCTTAAGAAGAATCTTTCTTTTATCCTTTTGTTGAAGGTCTTCTTCGTTCTTGGGGCAAACAAAACCGCATGATTCAAAAAGAAAGAAAAGATTTCAATTGTTTATATTGAACTAACTATGAAAGGTAAAAGCACATTGCACATGTCACTGGACAGAGTAAGGTTCAAAGTTTTGACACAGCTGCGCTGTTGTTTGTTTCTAACAACTTGGCGACTACACCACAAGAGACCCAGTTGTGTGTGTGTGTTGGAATTTGGGTGAACTAAATCCACTGTTCAAGTGTAACCAGCATTCCGATGTCGATTCACCACGGAGGCGCGATTGCATATGCAAAGGGAACATCACTGGTCGGCCACGCAAATCTGATGAAAACATCGGGCTTATGCGAAATGCATCGACAAGGACGCCTCGGAATTCCTAAGACGGGCAGATCAGGAGCTTCATCTCCGTCAGAGAACGGTGTGGCGTGCTCTTAAATGACTCCTGCATATGAAGCCTTAAAAGTTGCAGTTGCTGCAGCAACTACGTCCTGACGACCGTTAACAGAAGGTACGAATTTTGTTTTCAGTTCTCATCGGGAATACTCATATTTTCGAATGAATCAACGTTTAATCTGTCGGCTAAAGTAAACCGACAATTGTAAGAATCTGCAGGTCACATATCCTGGCGTCATCGTCGAAGATGAAAGAGACTCACGGAAACTGAACGTATTTTGTGCCGTTTGTGTGCACAAACCTGTATGACTACACTGCTAATTACACAAAGAAAGATGACAGAAATAAAGTATATCTTGGTCCAAAAATACTGGGTAAATCATGGCCAATCCTCTCTTGTATTTATTACAGGATAATTCCCGCCGGCCGCGGTGGTCTAGCGGTTCTAGGCGCTCAGTCCGGAACCGCGCGACTGCTACGGTCGCAGGTTCGAATCCTGCCTCAGGCATGGATGTGTGTGATGTCCTTAGGTTAGTTAGGTTTAGGGGACTGATGACCACAGATGTTAAGTCCCATAGTGCTCAGAGCCATTTGAACCATTTTGATAATTCCGTTTGCTTACAGTTCGTAAATGCTCTAAGATGGAACTTAGATCGATTACGTGGCTTTCAATGTCTTGATACCGTTCCTGATACAGACGTAGTGAGCGTTGCAGAAAAAAAATCGGTAAGGGCGGCTGCATCACCCTGTATAAAAATCGTCAAATGTTTTGTGAAATGATTTGCGTAAAAGTAAAAAAATATTATGTATTAGAGAAACATTTCGTACATCTTTAAATGATGCTCGAACTCATAAACAGCAACTAAGGTGCCAGTCGAGAATTTAAAGTTGAATGTTTAACTTAGAATGTTAAACTGTACCAGAGTGGTCCTTTGCGCGGTCACACGAGCGCGTGCGCGTGTGCACGAGAAAGCTGGTGCCCCGGTGGGTTGATGTTCGTCCTAATCCGTGGGATCACAAGGTGCCGACCAGCGGCGTCCCAACAGGTGCGGGCTAGCGGGAGCTGGTCGATCGGCGAGAGCCGTTAGCTGGACCCCGGCCGGGCATTAATCGCAATCGCCTCTTATTTACGAGTATCCCCGGCGCGGGAACGGAGCCGAGGAGGAAGGCGGCAGCGACGCGTCCTCCGCGCGGCTCAGTTCAGAGCTGTGGCGGCGCGCGCGTCAGGACGGCGACCTTGCGAATTCGTCGAACATCTGTGCCCGCGCTGCCCGTCCGGTCACTGCGGCCGGGATCCGCCTTCTCTCTTTTCGTTTTCTCTGGCGCTCGCGGAGAGTGGGGAGGGGAAGAGGGGGGGAATAAAAAAGAACGCTCTTCGCCTTCCATTCTTCTGGCCTTCCAAGAAGGAATTCCTTAAAAGCTTATCTGACCCCGAAATATTTGTTTTCCACCGAGTGCGTGTAATTGACATGCGTGTTTCTATTTGTGTCTTCCTAATTAGGTAGACTGCGCCAGATCGTAATTCACTCCGCCAGATATGACCCCCTTTCTAGAAAGACGCTTCGTTATTTCTGTATGATTTCGTTGGGAATGAAACATATTTCTGCGTCTCGGACACTTACTTTCACTTTGCTGCAACACTTCTTTGTTTATTTTACTTGCAGTGCCGAGACAATTAATTTCCACATTTATGTCAACGTTATATTTCAGCCTTTTATAACTTCTTTCTTTTTAACGTTACCTTTGCTTCTTCTGTGATGAATGTACTAATTATGTCACAAGTATAGTAAGGTAATGAGGTTGGGAATAAATTTTTACCTAAGGTTATCAAGATTGTGTCAGAGAGATGAGAGATGTAAACTTACTATAACGCCGCAGCGAATTCATTATTTAGTAAGCTGGGAAGCTAAGCAAGGCCTACTTTTAACTGCAACTCATACCTGTTACCCATTGTCAGATATCCTGTAACGAATGTATCCATACTAACATCAGTGTAAATTTAATATTATTAAAAGTGGCAGCAATACAGCCTGGTCGACGTCATGTACACATACATAATTTTACACGTCAGTGTCTTTAAGAGTACATTGTTTTGGTTTTCTGTCTGAGGACTGGTTTGATGCTAGTCTGTCCTCTACAGACCTCTTCATCTCCACCTAACTGCAGCAGCCGACATTCATTTATCTGAAACTGCTTACTGTAGTCAATTCTTGGTCTTCCTCAGCAATTCCCCGTCTCTCCTCCCCTCCTCCCGCACCACTCACACACATTGTCTTCAATTATCAAACTGACATTCCATTATTTATACATCACGATCGCAATTTCGACGTTTTGTCATTGTCAGTTACTATGGAAGCAATCAGCCCCCCCAAAAATTACACAAAGTTTACAAATTAACCATAAAAAAATAAGAATGTAGAATTATTGAAGTGGGGCTACAGTACCCACTGAACAACATGAAGTTGTATGTTATCTGGATACCACTACCTCACATAAGTAATTCTACATTCTTATTTTTCTTTATGGTTTAATTTGTAAACTTTGTGTAATTTTTTTGCGGACTGATTGCTTCCAGACCAACTGATCATCACAAAACGTTGAATCGTGATATACAGGGTGTTACAAAAAGGTACGGCCAAACTTTCAGGAAACATTCCTCACACACAAAGAAAAGATGTTATGTGCACATGTGTCCGGAAACGCTTAATTTCCATGTTAGAGCTCATTTTAGTTTCGTTCTTCCAACTACGCTCAATGGAGCACGTTATCATGATTTCATACGGGATACTCTACCTGTGCTGCCAGAACATGTGCCTTTACAAGTACGACACAACATGTGGTTCATGCACGATGGAGCTCCTGCACATTTCAGTCGAAGTGTTCGTACGCTTCTCAACAACAGATTCGGTGACCGATGGATTGGTAGAGACGGACCAGTTCCATGGCCTCCATGCTCTCCTGACCTCAACCCTCTTGACATTCATTTATGGGGGCATTTGAAAGCTCTTGTCTACGCAACCCCGGTACCAAATGTAGAGACTCTTCGTGCTCGTATTGTGGATGGCTGTGATACAATACGCCATTCTCCAGGGCTGCATCAGCGCATCAGGGATTTCATGCGGCGGAGGGTGGATGCATGTATCCTAACGGAGGACATTTTGAACATTTCCTGTAACAAAGTGTTTGAAGTCACGCTGGTACGTTCTGTTGCTGTGTGTTTCCATTCCATGATTAATGTGACTTGAATAGAAGTAATAAAATGAGCTCTAACATGGAAAGTAAGCGTTTCCGGACACATGTCCACATAACATATTTTCTTTCTTTGTGTGTGAGTAATGTTTCCTGAAAGCTTGGTCGTATCTTTTTGTAACACCCTGTATAAGCGGAGTGGCAACATTTAGTAACTTTACCAAAGCTGTGGACCCAGTCCTTATAAAATTTTGGCAGTTCCTTGATACTTCAGGATGTGTCCTATTAGCCGATTTCTTCTTTTCATCAAGTTGCATCACAAATCTATTTTTCGTCCTGTTTAATTCAGTACCTCTTGATTTGTTTCTCGACTTGCCCGTGTAATTTTCAGCACTGTTCTGCCGCACCACATTCAAGAGTTTCTGTTCTCTTCTTGTGTCCACGTCCTACTTCCATACAATATATACTCCAGACAAATATCTTCAGGCATTTACAATGATTTTATTTAGATGCATTTCCACAAATGAGTTTCTTTTTGTATTTCACTGGGAGTGAACGAGACAATGACAACGCGGGATCGTCTTTCTCTATTGATATGGAGCTTTGCAGTGAAAATCACCGCGATAAAGGGTTACCATATTACCCGTTTTTACCTCGGAGGGCATACATTTTTGAGGCCCTTCCCCGACCCCTCCCCCCACTCAGTTTTGGAATTTTTTGCAAAACCACCCATTTTTAGTATACAATAAAATGTATTATTTATTTATACTTCAAAGGATAAAAAGGACACCTCACGAAGACATTAACCGAATGGGACGACAATCGGTAGATGTAATGTATGTACAAATGATAAGAATTCCAGAAAAATTGAATAGTTTATTCAAGAGAAACTAACTCCGTGCTAACAGTCGTCAGAAGTCCCAACGATACCTACCAACCGCTGTGTCAGTCTCAGCTGATAGGCGCCACTGGATGCGGATGTGGAGAGGCATATGGACAGCACACCGCTCTCCAGGCTGCTGACAGTTTTCGCGAACAGAGCCGCTACCTCTCATTCAAGTAGCTCCTCACAAGGGCTGAGTGCACCACGCTTGTCAACGTCACTCGGCAGACCTGTACGGTCATCCATGCAAGTGCTAGCACAACAGCGCTTAACTTTGGCGGTGTGACGGTAATTTCCACTGTGGCAAGCCGTTTGCTAATCAAGAGAAAAAGTTTCACATATTGAGCGAGCCAATACTGCGTTAATCCACCGTTGGTCCTTGTGCAAGCAGTAATTTGGACTGGCATTGATTGAATTATTCCACGTCCTCCTGAGGGATATTGTGCCAGATTCTGTCCAATTGGTAAGTTAGGTCGTCAAAATCCCGATCTGGTTGCAGAGCCCTGCCCACAATGCTCCATTGGGGAGAGACAGGGCGACGTTGGTTGCCAAGGTGGCATGACGATAAGCAGCAGAAATTCTCGCCATGTGCAGATGGTCTTTATCATGCTGAAATGTAAACCCAGCATGGCATGCCACGAAGGGCCACGAAACGGGGCGTAGGACATCGCTAACATATCGCTTTGCTCTAACGGTGCCACGGCTGACAATGAAAGTGATCCTGCCGTAAAATGAAATGGTACCCCAGACCATCACCCCCGGTTGTGGAGCCATATTGCGGGCGACAATCAGTTTGGTATCTCACCGCTGTCTGGGGCGTCTCTAGACATTTCTTCGCTGCTCATCGAGGCTCTGTCTTATCACTGAAGACAATTCCAGGTCGCAGACGTTTCTGGGGATGTGTCAGACAGCGGTGGGATACCAGCGCGACAATCGCATGCCATACAGCCTGACAACCAGGAGGGTACTATCTTTTCTCAGCAGCACCCCTTTGATTCTCATCAAAAAATGGTTAAAATGGCTCTGAGCACTATGGGACTCAACATCTTAGGTCATAAGTCCCCTAGAACTTAGAACTACTTAAACCTAACTAACCTAAGGACATCACACACACCCATGCCCGAGGCAGGATTCGAACCTGCGACCGTAGCAGTCCCTCGGTTCCGGACTGCAGCGCCAGAACCGCTAGACCACCGCGGCCGGCTGATTCTCATCCGCGACACCCTTACTGCACAACGTTACGTCGACGATATTCTATGCACCGTTTCTTTTTTCTTGCCCTTCATGGCAAGCCATGCTGGGCTTACATTTCAACAAGATAATGATCACCCGCATACGGCGAAAGTGTCTGCTAGCTGTCTTCGTGCTTCCTTGGCCCACAAGTTCACTGGATCTCTCCCATACAGAGAATGTTTGGGACATTACGGGCAGGGCGTTCTAACTACCTCGTGATCTTAACGATCTAACACGTCAATTGGACAGAATTTGGCGAGATATCCCTCAGGAGGACATTCAACAACTTTATCAATCAATGACAAACCGAATAACTGGTTGAGTCAGAGATGGGCCAAAATGTTATTGACTTGCTCAACTTGTGAAACTCTTTCTCTTGAATAAATTATCCAAAATGGTTCAAATGGCTCTAAGCGCTATGAGACTTAACATCTGAGGTCACCAGTCCCCTAGAATTAGAACTACTTAAACCTAACTAACCTAAGGACATCGCACACATTCATGCTCGAGGCAGGATTCGAATCTGCGACCGTAGCAGCAGCGCGGATCCGGACTGAAGCGCCTAGAACCGCTCGGCCAGAGCGGCCGGCGATAAATTATCCAATTTTTCTGAAATTGGAATCGTTTGTTTGTCTGTCCTTGTACATCACATCTAGCGATTTCCATCCCGTGCGGATAATTCGTTGGTGGTGCGTCGTTTATTTATGTATCTTAGAGTGTTTTTTTAAATCCTGGATCTCTGGCAACAGCCATTCGGGAAATTTATCGCAATTTTAGCAGTCCTTTTATAAATATATTTTGCTAAATGTTCAGTGGGCGAATGAGCTGCATAAGCTCCCTGTTGAAAATGTATGCTGTTGTTGATTGTACTGTACAACATGAAAAATGTAAAGTTTGTTTAGTACTATGACAGAATTAACTGCACAAAATATTTCCTAAAAAGTCCAAGGAGAAGAAAAATATGTGAAATAAATCATATTATCTTAAGTCCCCCAGTTTTTGAGCTTTAAAATATCGTAAGTCTCCCCCTATGTGTTAGCCGACGGCCAGCGACCGTGAGAAGTTGGGAGCCACGTTTTCAACAGTCTCGTTCGTTTCACTCTTAGAGCAGGGATATTAATGGAGTAACCATAGTGTACAGTGCACATGATCAACACTGAACGGAAATAGTGATGTCATTCTGATACGAAACTGTTGTTTACATTTTGTGCTAAGACATAAACGTCAATATTCCTGATATTTTCTCTGAATTCATACATTTATTTCTTAGTAACAGCAATAGTGTGAAATTGTTGTTACTACGGATGCGATCCGAAATTTTTTAAAGGAGGAAAAGTTTATTTTCACAAGTAACGTTTAACTCCAGTTAGCAGACTAATAAGAGGTTCTCTATGTGTTGATTAATATCGAGACACTATAATGAAGGCATAAAATGGTAGTTCTCATTGAAGTGACTGTGTTGTCATATATTTAAGAGACAAGTGCTAGGTAAATTATCTAGTGTGGAAATATGCCACCAGTCGATCTGTTCAGTGTATACACATTTCAAGCAATTTTCATCTGCAGAAAATACTTTCGTATTATACAGATCTCTAAACTATTGTGTTTATTTTATACAGTCACAGTACCAGCACCCTAGACGTCACATTTCCCCAGTGGAGTGATCTGTAATGCAGTGTATCACTGAAACTGCATATTTTGGTAATGCGCAAGTATAAACACAAAAATCACCAAATACGAATTGTTGGATCTGCAGACACTTAAATCAAGATGGTTGATACAAGGATTCCTTCTGTCAGCCAATCACACACAGGGCACGTGACCTTACCAGCCAATCACAGCATAGTTCACATGACTGAGGTGACTGAATATATTAATGCTATTGCTGCTCGTTTCCCTTACAGTTACTAAAGCTATGCTGTTAAGTCTCAAACTAACCACAACCTCGGTCACGTGTCCTGTGCTGTAATTGGCTGATGAGATCACGTGTCCTGTGCTATAATTGGCTGTCAGAAGCAAGCGAAACAGCTGTAAAGTTAATTTCAGGGTCTACAAAACTAGCAAGTCATAATTCCTAGTTTTTGTATTGATACTTGCGTATTACGAAAATAAGCAGTTTCAATGATAGACTATATTAAAGATCTCTCCAAAATGCGTCATTTTTGGTTCAAAATGGTTCAAATGGCTCTGAGCACTATGGGACTTAACTTCTGAGGTCATCAGTCCCCTATAACTTAGAACTACTTAAACCTAACTAACCTAAAGAACAGCACACACATCCATGCCCGATGCAGGATTCGAACCTGCGACCGTAGCGGTCGCGCGGTTCCAAACTGTAACGCCTAGAACCGCTCGGCCACTCCGGCAGGCTCATTTTTGGTACGGTTTGTTATGTTAGAGAGTCGGAAAATGTCACGTCAGTCCATAAAAACTTTAATTGCAGTAATAATTAGAAATTGTAGAACTAGTAACTATTACATAGAGAATGAGTTTGTGCGATTGATATTTTAGAGTCCCTAAGTATGAGGGAAAATTAAACGTATAAAAACATATGGAAAGTAAAAACGGAACGAGTTGCTACATGTCATAATTCCAAAGTCGCTGTTTTTCGGGAGACTTTCACTTTGGCGTACCAGAAGTCATTTCGCAATACTGCAGCAGCATAATTTATTAAAACAGAGATGCGCCAATACGAAAAAGTGTAATATAAAGTCCAAAAATGTAGGTGGCTATACCTTCTTTTTCTTAGTGTAAAAAGTAGTGGTGTCTGAGCTGTGACGCTTGTCGTAAACCCTTGCATTTACCTCTCAGAAGCTTTAAGAAAGGTCCATTCCAGATATCGAATACAAATACTCGTAATCAAAATATATATGAAATGCACATACAAAATACATGATACTTTTGAGTGGTATCTGTGTGTACTAGCGACGTAATTACATTAAAGATCTGAAGGGCACTTACCACCAAATATTATGTGACATCAGAATCAGATGACTGTTAGAAACAGTGTATGTTGGCGACTGTGCATCTGAATCTCACCCCATAGAGGTTACTCTATGTCTTTATTGCTAAAATTCAAAAACTGTAATGCGAACACACTGTAATTGTACCGCGTAATTCACCTTAAGAAAATTGGCAGTTGTTGTCTGACTGTAGAGGCAAGTACTTTTCTGTAATAGCAGTTTCTTACACATTATGTTAATGTAGCGTATGAGAACCAATCGGTGTGCATGATAAGGTGCTCAAAAACAGTGTTTCAGAAGAAATATTCCAGGGAAAACATACTTGAAACTATACGTCTTGTTACTGACGAATTACATTTATTTTACATCGATTTCAATGAATTATTGGGAAGACTTTTAGACAAAAGTGAAACAATTCTGCATAGATGAAAACTTGAATTTCAAAGTTCAGTTGTCATAGGAATGAGTAATAGTTGTTTGTAACTGAATAATAACAACACATTTTAAAAACAGCAAGAACATTAGCCCTTTGAGTAGTCTTCTGCCTTCTGTATTGAGACAGAAATGTGAGCGCGCAAAAACTGAAAAGAAAAAATGGAAAAAGAAGAATGTCACGCAACCCACTATATTAATAACTTTGTCACGAAAAAAAATTGATATGTAGAATTCCGTCAGGTTGTAAATCTGATACGGCTACTGTTGAAATCTACGGATACTGGATGACAGAACTAACGTCATACTTGATTTTGAGTAAAGCTAAAAGTAGAGGGAACGACGCTGTAGTTGTAAGATCCAAAATTATCATTTATTACCACCGTAGTTACGAAACTACTCAAGTATGATACTACATAGAGTATTTACTGATATAAGGTAGAACTACGTGAAAAGAAAAATACCAACATTTTTAAATCCAGAAAGAATGATTGTGTGTCTGTCTCCAAAACAGGCTTTGAATTTCCACCAAATGGATGTCAGAATCACAAGTTATAATTCATATTCCCCAGTTTAAACAAATACTTGGCGAATAGTGTCATCTTGTGCGTTTTGTTGACTAATAGTTAACACCAAATATGAAATTTTAATAATAAATAATGTATGAGCTAATTGCAACATTCACAGAGGAATGTCAAAAATGTGTACAGCCGTTTGATTAAAATTCGGGTCACCATGTCAAGTGTCTTCATCTTCTTCAGGAGGAAGAAAATTATAGCAAATAGTTCTCTTTGATTTCTACATTTATGTTTCGCAATCAGATTCATAGCAGCTGCATGAAAATATCTTTAAGCTTACATATCATATGGCGTGGTCTATGCCCAAAATTAAATGTGGAAATCTGCAATAAAAAGTACATAGTTGGAATGCTCACTACATTCATCAGAATGTAAAATGTTAAGTCTAGTCTTATGTGATTCGGAGCACTGACCACTGTTTCCATGCAGTGTTCAGAGCGCATCCACCCTTTCTTTTGTAACTGTTACTGCACATTCTGATTTTCACAGATTCAGACTGAGTCCGAATTGGAGCCAGTTCTGCACTGTTATGCAGAGACCAAAATAAGAGCTTACCGAGTGTCGAACCAGATTTGTGACTGATTTCAGGACTTCCTTTGCAGATAGATCCCAAACATGATTCTTAATGAGATGGAATCAGCAGGTGTAAAAGTAATGTCGAAGGTACCTCAAAAGAATGTTATAAGGGATTTACTGTTTACAGTGTAGGTGAATAATCTAGTGGCTAAAGCCCTATCAGGTTGTTCATGAGCGGTACTGTCGTCTATATGACGGTTACAACGCCAGAGCGCTGTAGCGAACTGCAGCAATACCCGCAGAGGATTGACAAGTGGCGGGGACGACCTTCGAGGAAGGGAAGTTCTGCATCATTGAAATTTATGAAGTCATTAAAATTAAATGAAAATTACAAGGGATGGCCCAGTCAAGCATGAAAGTGAGTATCACACCTCATACGGATATGGGAGTATTAACGAAGGGAGCGAAGAAACTACGAAAGAAACTAGCGGTCACTATACCAATTTGGTTTATTGCCATAACATATCAGATTAATGATTTACCCACTGCAACAACTATCTAAGCATTTAATAAGCGGACGAGAGATAAGAAATACGAACCATAGCCTTGGCGCAGTTCGGTGGACATGTGAAAGTACAGTATGAAACTAATCGCAGAAAAGAGCAACGACTATAAAAAAATGTTAGTGATCTGAAGAACTATCCCCAGAAAAGCAAGAACGGACACCAATATCTTCACCAAAGTCCATAATGGGTGCAACTAGCTAGCTGTGTGGAATGAAACCCCGATGCAAACAGCTTCGAGTTCTCATCTCCTCCGTGACTGCATCGACGGCGCCGGTGGTGGCCGAGCAACTGGCTCCTCACAATACGCCAGTCACTACTCTTGATGACCTGTGGTATCGTGTTGAATCTGCATGGGCAGCTGTACCTGTACACGCCATCCAAGCTCTGTTTCAGTCAATTCTCAGGCGTATCAACGCCGCTATTACGGCCAGAGGTGGTTGTTCTGGGTACTGATTTCTCAGGATCTATGCACCCAAATTGTGCGAAAAGTAATCATATGTCAGTTCTATGAATACCCGTTTATCATCTGCGTTTCTTCTTGGCGTAGCAACTTTAATGGCCAGTAGTGTAGTATACATAGCCTGCTCCTCACGAATAGCAGCAAAGGGGTCGCCAAGCTTATTGTCCCCATCCGACGGTCCGATAACCATTAACAGTGTGACACGCACTCACTTTATGAGACACAGCAGAGAGAGATAGTATTTCAACCATGACATTGGCACATGGTGTGGTGATCTGGAAATTAACGCAACGAGCTCTCGTCTCCTTGCCGGCCAAATATTGGCCAAATATCGATACTGCAACCGATTTTGTAACTATCGAAGATCATCGAACATCTCTGATAGAAATCATCACCGGTCGGAGAACTCTCAGAAGAAAAAGTGACGAATTAATGCCACACATTTTCCCTGCGGCGCGTGGTCAGATTAGTTCCGAAGTGAGTCATCCTTGCGGTGTGTGTGTGTGTGTGTGTGTGTGTGTGTGCCAGCGCGATCTGCGCGACGAAGGCGAGGCGGCGGTGACAGTGGCGACGGTTGGTTGGGGGGGGGGGGAGGGGGGGGGGGCGACGATGGTGACGGTGGCCACGGGGGCGGCGGGGGCGCCGGGGGCGGCGCGGCGGTCCCCGCGCGGCATGTTAATTGGCCCGCGGGCCGCGCTACCTGCGGCGGGCAGCAATTAGGCCGTGATGAAGCGAGTCGCCTCCCAGTACAGCTTTCCGCCCCTCGCCGGCGAGAAACGAGCGTGTAAATGCCGGCCGCTGTCCGCGTCCCACGCGTTTCTGGAAACACCGCCTCTAATGCTTTCGGCGCCGCCAGCTGCTTATACGAATTATAGGTGACATTCATTAGCGCATTTATGCCCGGTGTGCGGGAGGAGCGGCCCGCGCGCCTCTTCTAAACGCTACCGTACAGTCGCCGTTACAGGGACTTCACGGAGAACGAAATCGTCACCGTCGGGTGCGGCCAGTCAAGCGTTTACCGGCGTGCATGTATCGTGAAATTATGGACCGGTCCGCACCGTACGTATCTGGCGGCTACTTATCTCGAGGTACACCAGACAGCCCGGCACGGGTGTGGGTTGATGAACCTGAAGTTCACGAGAGCTGATACTCCATTGCAGACACTACTCATTTTAATTTTGCTTCGTTCTTCATTACAGTGTGGGAGTTAAAATCTCGACAAATTCTGTTTATTCACTAACCGGATCACCAAATGACATCAGAAGGCACCCGATGCGCTGTTAATAGCAGGTCGCTCTCCTGCAAGCTCTGCAGTGTGCGGTGGGATTTTAAATTACTTTTGAATTAATCAGGAAGAAGATTCATACTACCATTCATTTAATTAATTGAAGCCTCTAAAAAGAAATCATATCCTGCGAATATTATCTAAAGCTGCCGTGGAAATTGAAGGTAATCTTGAATTAACCAGGAAAAGGTTCATAGTGACAATTATTTAATTCACTGAAACGACAATTTGAAATATAACGTGCAAATATAATCAAAAGCTGACTCTTAGTATGATGTGTTCCTCCATAGTAACCAGCAGCTCATATAGGGACAAGAGAATGTCACAGGTGTTTTTGAGAACAGCTGACCCAATACATTAAAATCAGAAACATAGAAAATTCTCCATACCATAAATTTCGAAGCCCCTCGCCCCCCTCTCAGACATAAAAATGATGAACTGCCAAAGGTGACTCTGCCGTAAAGTAACCAACAATAACCTTATTTCATGTTTCTAAAACATCTGTCGACGAATGCTTACAACACCATCCATAAGACACCAATACAGCAGATTGTTATTTACTCAACATATCTTTAATTGATGAGAAGGTGCGTCCGGTAAAATTCCACAATTGCATCTCTGAGTGAGAAAATTTCTGATCATGCCATGCATCCAATTCATGAAGAACCGGTAGTCCTTCACTCATAGTACTGAGACACCTCCGTCCTCCCAGCTTGCTGTTCCAAATGGACAAATAGAAGATTGCTAAAAAAAAAAAAATTAAAAAAAAATTGTACGACGCTTGCTCAGTACAGCACTCGCCTAAAGCGGTTCACTCGCTGCGTCGGCAGAGCTACACGAAACGTGAAACTGCCCAGCACTTCCACACCGGACATTGTTCTGAAAACCAAGTGGCAACAGGATTTTCATCAATACGACTCGTATTAGCCACTGGCCACAACCAAAAATATATAAATCGCATAGGGAGAGATGGGGACTGTATGGAGGATGTGTAAGGGCTTACCAGCGAAACTTCTGCGTCCGGCCCTTTCGTTGCTAAGGCAGTTTCGATTAGGCTGCAAAAATTTCTCAGGGAAACCCTTAAACACATTCTCCGTACAATACGATCCCTCCCCATGCGATTTCCACATTTTTCGAGCCCTGAAGAAAGACGTTCGTAGGCGTCGATTTTCTTCGGACGGAGAGGTACACGTCTACAATCATGATTCCGTAGGCGACTACCAAACATTTTTCCACGAAGGCAGTGACTATCTTGTTTCATGTGGGTTAAATGTATTAACAGTTAATGCGATTACTTTTGAAATACGTAATAAACAGTTTACTTACTTTCTTCCATCTGTCTGTCCTTACACATCGCCCTTTTCAGCGGTGCTCAGATAGTGCAGTGGCACCGTTGTCCTGCGAGCCATACCAGCCAATTACTGAAGAGCCCTGCACCACACTCTCCCTCAGCACTTATCCCGCTTTCGGACGTCTCGCCTCCCTTCATTTATTTCTGCCACTTTTTCCTCGAGCTAATTCCGCACTGCGATTATGGCACCGCACTTGACATCCACAAAGGCGATCTTCACCAGTACAGGTCATCGAATGTGGTTGAGGGGAAGTATCCCCATATCGCCTGGCGTGCCGTTTGACGATCGGTGTGCATTCCTTACCTTGACACTGACGTCCAGTCTGCATGGCACCTTCCTGCCAACGGGAAGCAAGTATGACGGTCACGTCTTCACGGGATTCACCTCGCAGACACCCTGTTGTGTTGTCGCCTGTGATGTTTTGGACACGGACGATTATCGTCTGGTTTGCGGATCGGCAAGAGGTGTCTATTTATTGGTGTAACAGATGTTGGCCCTAATTACCCATACGACTTCTCGTCAGATACCTACTCAACGGTTCGAATCCTGCTTCGGGCATGGATGTGTGTGATGTCCTTAGGTTAGTTAGGTTTAAGTAGTTCTAAGTTCTAGGGGACTGATGACCACAGATGTTAAGTCCCATAGTGCTCAGAGCCTACTCAACGGCTCCTTTTTCCGGAGCGAACTCTGTGAAGTGGATTTGTTAACACACATTTCACTTATTGTTTGCTGATGGCGAGGAAAATATCCTTCATGAACGACGCTGTGCAGTTGTCCGCAATCCCAAATACAATTTCCTCTGTAGTGTCTTCTTAACACACCAAAGAGCTGGGGTGTTCCTGCCATGACGAGTTGATCACCACCTCTTCCACACTAACAACCGACATATTCTCCGGTCATCGAAATGGTGTTGTCCTAAGAACTATGCGTCGATAGTCTCAATGAGCCTGATGTCTTGCCGCGTCCTCCCCCTCGCGATATCGTTTTTTCCCGCTATTCTCGGTGGTATTAATGTTCATTAAAATAAAAGGAAAATACACAAAACATCGATGTTCATTGTACCTCTATTGCACGTTTCCTAGGCTTTCCTTGGTTCTCTGGGAGTGGGAACGGGACATGGTGGCCAGACCTCAGGTAGCGACCCCTGTCCACCTTGCCCCCATCCGTCCCGTTGGTCGCCAAGAAGGTTCCTTTGAAGAAGAAAAAAAAGTGATCAGCGTAAGTGGCTGCCATGATGAGGACCAGAGTTCGATTCCCGGTACTGGCAAGCATGTTTGCTTGGTGGGAGAACTGGTATGGAGTGCACCCAGTCTCGTGATGACAATTGAGGAGCTACTTGACCGAGCAGTAGCAGCTCCACGGTCTGGAATGTCTGCAAAATGGCCGCGAGAGCGGTGTGCAGACCACATGCCACTCCATACCGCATCCGCATTACGTCACAAGGCGGAAGACGACACGGCGACCGGTACACATCCATGGGGCCATCACGGCCTGGCGAGGAACTCGTTATACGTACTACGCAACCTATTCTATTCGCAAATGGAGAGAGGGAAAAACAACTGTCTATATGCGTACGTACGAAACCCAATTTGTTTTCTGTCGCAGGGGTTGTTGGGTTGTTTTTGGGGAAGAGACCAAACTGCGAGGTCATCGGTCTCATCGGTTTAGGGAAGGACGGGGAAGGAAGTCGGCCGCGCCCTTTCAAAGGAACCATCCCGGCATTTGCCTGGAGCGATTTAGGGAAATCACGGAAAACCTAAATCAGGATGGCCGGACGCGGGATTGAACCGTCGTCCTCCCGAATGCGAGTCCAGTGTGCTAACCACTGCGCCACCTCGCTCGATCTGTCGCAAGGGAATTTATTATATTCGAACACAGAATATGCTCAATACTTCTACAGTAAACCGATTTTAAGCATTTGGGTGTGTGATTTTGTGGGTCCGTTCTTTTACCCTTCTTATACACAACTGTTACCTGCACTTTCTTCCATTCCCTTGACAGTTAGTGCTGGGCGAGACACTCGCGATATATGCAAGCTGAGTAAGGAGCCAATGCCGTGGAGTGTTCTCTGTAAAACCAAATGGTTATTCCATTCGGACCTCGTGACTTATTTGCTTTCAACTCTTTCCGATGGTTCCCTACGCCAGGGATGCCTGTTACTGTGTCCTGTAGAGCAGAGTCTGTGCGATTATATGTCTGCACGATCCTTCTGCGTATATGATCTGTTAAACGCGAAATTTAAAATTCAGCTTTCCTTTTGCTATCTTCTATTGCCACAGGAGACTGATTGACGAGCGTAACGGGACATCAGCTTCACGTTATCTTGCGACATGAAATCGAGCAGAAGAACTGTGAACATTATACGAATAACTGAGCGCATTCTAATCGCTACTTTAGGTCGTCAGTAGCAAGAGCCCAATAGTTAAAACTATACTGATATTGTATTTCGTACACGGCCCATTACCAGAATATCAGCATTCGAACGATGAAAGCGTTGTAATTCCGGGCGAATAAGCGTTCACTCGAGTTGAAGTTGGGGCGACTTTCCCCGATCTTGCTGCATGCTGAAGTGCTTTACTTTATGGTATCATTAGTTCATCACAGATTTAGGCTAATTAACTTTGGTTTGTGGGTGGTGTGTTGTATGCTTGTGTGATACAATATGGCTCTGAGCACTATGGGACTTAACTTCTGAGGTCATCAGTCCCCTAGAACTTAGAACTACTTAAACCTACCTAACCTAAGGACACCACATACATTCATGCCCGACGCAGGATTCGAACCTGCGACCGGAGCGGTCGCACGGTTCCAGACTGTAGCGCCTAGAACCGCTCGACCACACCGGCCGGCTGAGTGATAGAAGTCGTCGGCTCAGGACGACGGAATAAATGCACTGTAAGTAGTAGCATCCCACATCCCCCATGAACCATGGGCGTTGCCGACGATGGGGTGGTTTATGTCGGTGATATTAATAGCCGTACCGTCGGTGCAACCACAACGGAGGGGTATCTTTTGAGAGACCAGACAAACGTGTGGTTTCTCAAGAGGGGCAGCAGCCTTTTCAGTAGTTCAGTGGCAACAGTCTGGATGATTGACTGATCTGGCCTTTAACATCAACCAAAACGGCCTTTCTGTGCTGGTACTGAAAACGGCTGAAAGCAAGGGGAAACTACACCCGTAATTTTTTCCCGAGGGCATGTATGGTTTAATGATGGCATCCTCTTGGGTAAATATTCCGGAGATAAAATAGTCCCCCATTCGGATTTCCGGGCAGGGGCTACTTCGAAGGGTGTCGTCATCAGGAGAAACAAAACTGGCTTTCTGCTGATTGTAGCGTGGAATGTAAGATCCCTTAATCGGGGAGACAGGTTATAAAATTTAAAAAGGGAAATGGACAGTTTCAAGTTAGATGTAGTGATAATTAGTGAAGTTCGGTAGCCGGAGGAACAGAATTTCTAGTCAGGTGAATACTGGGTTATAAACACAAAATCAGGTAGGGATGATGCAGGTGTGGGTTTATTAATGGATAAGAAAATGCGGTTAAGCTACTATGAACAGCGTAGTGAGCGCATTATCTTAGCCAAGACAGACAAGAAGCCCAAGCCTACCACAGTAGTACGACTTTATATCTCTACTAGCTCCGTACATGACGAAGGGCGTGAAGAAATGAATAATGGCATAACAGACATTATTCAGATAGTTAAGGGAGACGACAATTTAATTTTTATGGGTGACTGGAATTCGACAGTCGGAAAAGGAAGAGAAGGAAAACAATAGGTCAATGTGGATTCGGGGAAAGGAATGACAGAAGAAACAGCCTACTAGAAATTTACACAGAGTATAATTTAATCGTCGCTAATACTTGGTTTAAGAATAGTAAAGGAAGATTGTATAGGTGGCAGAGATCTGTAGACAACGGAAGGTTCCAGGCTGATTATATAATGATAAGATTCAGTAACCAGATTTTAAACTTTGGAACAGTTCCAGGAGGCAAATGTGGACTCTGATCATAATTTATTGGTTATGAACTATAGATTAAAACTGAAGAAATTGGAAAATGTTAGGAAATTAAGGAGATGGAACCTGGGTAAGTTGAAAGAACCAGAGGTCGTTGAGAGCTTCAGAGGGATCAAATAGCTAAAAAGACAGGGGCTAGTAGAAATCCTTCGATAACACAGGAGATATTGCATTTAACTGATGAAAGCAGAAAATTTAAAAATGCAGCAAATGAAGCAGACGAAAGGGAATATAAACGTTTAAAAAATCAGATTGATAGGAAGTGGATAATGGCTAAACAGGAATGGCAAAAGGACAAATGTTTTTCGACGTACATTTCACTAGTGGAAAGATACATACTGCCTACAGGAAAATCAAAGAAGCCTGTGAGGAAAAGGGAAGCAGCAGTATGAATATTAACAACTCAGATGGAAAACCAGTCTTAAGCGAAGAAGGGAAGGTTGAACGGTGATAAGAGAATGTAGAGAGTCTACGCACGAGAGATGAACTAGAAAGCAATATTATAGAAAGGGAAGCGGGCGTAGTTGAAGTTGAGATAGGAGGTACGATACTGCGAGAAGAATTTCACGGAGCTCTGAAAGATCTAAGTCTAAATAAGGCTCCTGGAGTAGACAATATTCCGTCAGAACTACTGATAGCCTTGGGAAAGCCAGCCATGACAAAACTCTTCCATGTGGTACGCGAAATGTATGAGGCAGGCGAAATACCCCCCAAACATGAAAGGAAAGCAGCAGTTGAGAAGGGAGTGAGACAAGGCCTGTCTCAGATGTTATTCGATATGTACACCAAGCAAGCAGTAAAGGGACCTAAAGCAAAATTTAGATTCGGAATTAAAATGCAGGGAGAAGAAATAAAAACTTTGAGGTTTTCCGACGACATTATAATTCTGTCAGAGACAGCAAAGGGCTTGGAAGAGCAGTTGAATGGAATGGACAGTGTTTTGAAAAGAGGGTATAAGATGAACACCAACAAAAGCTAAACAAGTATAATGGAATGTACAGGGTGTTTCAAAAATGACCGGTATATTTGAAACGGCAATAAAAACTAAACGAGCAGCGATAGAAATACACCGTTTGTTGCAATATGCTTGGGACAACAGTACATTTTCAGGCGGACAAACTTTCGAAATTACAGTAGTTACAATTTTCAACAACAGATGGCGCTGCATGTGATGTGAAAGATATAGAAGACAACGCAGTCTGTGGGTGCGCCATTCTGTACGTCGTCTTTCTGCTGTAAGCGTGTGCTGTTCACAACGTGCAAGTGTGCTGTAGACAACATGGTTTATACCTTAGAACAGAGGATTTTTCTGGTGTTGGAATTCCACCGCCTAGAACACAGTGTTGTTGCAACAAGACGAAGTTTTCAACGGAGGTTTAATGTAACCAAAGGACCGAAAAGCGATACAATAAAGGATCTGTTTGAAAAATTTCAACGGACTGGGAACGTGACGGATGAACGTGCTGGAAAGGTAGGGCGACCGCGTACGGCAACCACAGAGGGCAACGCGCAGCTAGTGCAGCAGGTGATCCAACAGCGGCCTCGGGTTTCCGTTCGCCGTGTTGCAGCTGCGGTCCAAATGACGCCAACGTCCACGTATCGTCTCATGCACCAGAGTTTACACCTCTATCCATACAAAATTCAAACGCGGCAACCCCTCAGCGCCGCTACCATTTCTGCACGAGAGACATTCGCTAACGATATAGTGCACAGGATTGATGACGGCGATATGCATGTGGGCAGCATCTGGTTTACTGACGAAGCTTATTTTTACCTGGACGGCTTCGTCAATAAACAGAACTGGCGCATATGGGGAACCGAAAAGCCCCATGTTGCAGTCCCATCGTCCCTGCATCCTCAAAAAGTACTGGTCTGGGCCGCCATTTCTTCCAAAGGAATCATTGGCCCATTTTTCAGATCCGAAACGATTACTGCATCACGCTATCTGGACATTCTTCGTGAATTTGTGGCGGTACAAACTGCCTTAGACGACACTGCGAACACCTCGTGGTTTATGCAAGATGGTGCCCGGCCACATCGCACGGCCGACGTCTTTAATTTCCTGAATGAATATTTCGATGATCGTGTGATTGCTTTGGGCTATCCGAAACATACAGGAGGCGGCGTGGATTGGCCTCCCTATTCGCCAGACATGAACCCCTGTGACTTCTTTCTGTGGGGACACTTGAAAGACCAGGTGTACCGCCAGAATCCAGAAACAATTGAACAGCTGAAGCAGTACATCTCATCTGCATGTGAAGCCATTCCGCCAGACACATTGTCAAAGGTTTCGGGTAATTTCATTCAGAGACTACGCCATATTATTGCTACGCATGGTGGATATGTGGAAAATATCGTACTATAGAGTTTCCCAGACCGCAGCGCCATCTGTTGTTGAAAATTGTAACTACTGTAATTTCGAAAGTCTGTCCGCCTGAAAATGTACTGTTGTCCCAAGCATATTGCAACAAACGGTGTATTTCTATCGCTGCTCGTTTAGTTTTTATTGCCGTTTCAAATATACCGGTCATTTTTGAAACACCCTGTACCTAAGCCGTGGCTGTTTTCTCGCAATGTATCGATTTCACTATTCAGATGATCTCTGAGTAGTATGTTGCCGTTGGGACGCAGCACCCTCTGGTGTGGCGGCTGTGGGAGTGGTGGCCGCGTTTCGGGGAAGTACGAGCTGAGGAACGAAGCTGTAACGAGCTTTCCGGGGATCCCCTTCGCCGTGGTGTTAGCCGTCGGCGGGCGACAAATATTGGGGTGGTGTGACCGTGTAACTTCCGGAGTACCGACGTGGCTTGTGTTGTCATTAATCAGAAGGGCGCCGAGTTGTTGGGGCAGTGTTCACTGTCAATTTCGTCTGTCTTCCTTCTGTTTGTTGTGTGTCCATGGTATTTGAAGGTCAATGTGATTGCAAGATCAGGTAGACATTTTAAACTAATTCATTGGCAGATATCTTATTATAATTTGTTTTATGTATTAACCTTATGTATCTCCAATGCTCGTGATTATCGAGTGTTAAGCGCCGTGTTCCACAAGAAAGCTCATTTTGAATATTGGGGGTGTGCATTAATATATGCGTTACCTATTCTTGTCCGCCTTGCCTCAGTTCTTCTGATTTTTAAAGTATATGATTGGTCATGTAATTTTTAATTGGAGGTTCAATGAAATGTTTATATTACTTGTTACCGCGGATGATCAATTGTTCTTGCCAGAATGTGTGTCTGTTTTGGCGTTTTATCGGCCTATTTGTAAATTGTTTTTGTTTCTTGAAAGCTAATGCCAAAGGTCTATGCTGTGTAAGAAATTATATACCTCGTCTGTACTATTTAAGTAGCTCAGATAAATTTATTCCAAAAATGGTACAAATGGCTCTGAGCACTATGGGACTTAACATCTATGGTCATCAGTCCCCTAGAACTGAGAACTACTTAAACCTAACTAACCTAAGGACAGCACACAACACCCAGCCATCACGAGGCAGAGAAAATCCCTGACCCCGCCGGGAATCGAACCCGGGAACCCGGCCGTGGGAAGCGAGAACGCTACCGCACGACCACGAGATGCGGGCATAAGTCTATTCCAGAACGTATTTGTTTTCTCCTAACTGCTACGGACTAATGTGTGTTCTGATAAGTTCTGAATGTCATGTGAATGTTCTTGCGGCTGCTTTAATGGTTTGGTAGAAAGGAAAATTTTTCTTGTATTAATATCTTATTCCTGAAATTATTTCTTAAAACTATTTGCAGCTGGTTTATTAGAGCCTTTGGTTGATTTGTTAAAAGCCAGTCAAGTTGTCATCCTTTTGATAAGAATCCAGATTAATTAATTCTACCCTAAGACTATTTATTTGGTGCATGGCTGTGTTTTGAAATTATGTCTAAGATTATTTGTGCTACAGGAAATTGTCGTTAATAATCTCTTGTAGTCCATTGCTGGGAGCGTCAGCTACGATCGGGCCTCGGCTGTTGATGTCATTTGGGGTGCATCGTGGCCGACGAAAGAGACAGGCCCCGATGCATACGTAACAAGCTAACTGTCACGTGGCCAGGGTAGGTCTGGGACCGCTGGCTCCGCTCAGCAGTCGAATCACATTTCTAAATCTTTTGACTCTTAACTGGTCGTTTTCATACAAACTAGAAATGAGTTTTCTGCTAGATGCCGCTATTTTGACTCTTGCTGATTACTATTACTGCAACGGAACACAACTTTGCAGTATAGTGTAATTTAAGGTGTACACTCAACATAAATGATATGACCGCATGTTCTTAGTTTTGAGTCTCTCCTGCTGAACAGTCCTTATTTCATACTAGATGTAATGCCTCATAGAATTCATAATCCTTTCGCAATGTTTTTTATTTTACATAGCAAACACATGACAAATTATTAATGGGTCTCTAGAATTCTAAATTTTCCCAGCATAAAAACGCAAGATAAATTATAACTTTTGCGCATCATTGAGAGAATTCTCATACAGAACGTCATTCGTCTATTTTACGTTAAAGATTAGCTACCTGACGTAAATATGAACCAAACAACATCACAAATCAGGTGTATGAACTTTATTTATCTTGTAACTGTAACTAGAACAAATACAGAAAAGATTGTTCACTGTTGTTGTTGTGGTCTTCAGTCCAGAGACTGGTTTGATTCAGCTCTCCGTGCTACTCTATCCTGTGCAAGCTTCTTCATCTCCCAGTACCTACTGCAGCCTACATCCTTTTGAATCTGCTTAGTGTATTCATCCCTTGGTCTCCCTCTACGATTTTTACCCTCCAATACCAAATTGGTTATCCCTTGATGCCTCAGAATATGCTCTACCAACCGATCCCTTCATCTTGTCAAGTTGTGCCACAAATTTCTCTCTCTCCAATTCTATTCAATACCTCCTCATTAGTTATGTGATCTACCCATATAATCTTCAGCATTCTTCTGTAGCACCACATTTCGAAAGCTTCTCTCTCTTCTTGTCTAAATTATTTATCGTCCACGTTTCACTTCCATACATGGCTACATTCCATACAAATACTTTCAGATACGACTTCCTGACACTTAAATCTATACTCGATGTTAACAAATTTCTCTTCTTCAGAAACGCTTTCCTTGCCATTGCCAGTCTACATTTTATATCCTCTCTACTTCGACCATCATCAGTTATTTTTCTCCCCAAATAGCAAAACTCATTTACTATTTTAAGTGTCTCATTTCCTAATCTAATTCCCTCAGCATCACCTGATTTAATTCGACAACATTCCATTATCCTCGTTTTGCTGATGTTGATGTTCATCTTATATCCTCCTTTCAAGACACTGTCCATTCCGTTCAACTGCTCTTCCAGGTCCTTTGCTGTCTCTGACAGAGTTACAATGTCATCGGCGAACCTCAAAGTTTTTATTTCTTCTCCATGGATGTTAATTCCTACTCCGAATTTTTCTTTTCTTTTCTTTCCTTTACTGCTTGCAACCACTGCTTCCCTTTCATGCCTCTCGACTCTTATAACTGCCTTCTGGTTTTCTGTACAAATTGTAAATAGCCTTTCGCTCCCTGTATTGATAAGATTGTTCTCTATAAATCGGAATTTATAAACCAACAAGGGAGGAGTCACTAATTCTAATAAAGGAAATATTATATCAATCACCGTCCGCCGCTCGTGGTCTCGCGGTAGCGTTCTCGCTCTCCGAGCACGGGGTCCCGTGTTCGATTCTCGGCCGGGTCAGGAATTCCTCATGATTCATCCCCATTCCGGTCGGAGGAAGGCAAGGGAAAACAACCTCCATTAGGACTTTGCCTAGTACGGCGGTGCGGGTCTCCCGCATTGTAAGCCAACGCTCGGTCAAGAAGCATGGGACTTCATTTCCATACCAATCATCAAAGAAGTAGGTCAGTACTATAATAAATACATTCTTCATCCCCAGTTTCAGTTACATGAACTGGAGCTACTGGGATGAAACAAGGAATCATGCCTCTGAGGCCACGTTTGACATTCATAGCTGATTAATTTGATAAGAAACTGACTTACAGAGATTTTATAATTTCTTACGTAAATCTGGAGCTTCAGCTTACTTTCTTGATTTACAAAACCGAACAACAAAAAACTAAAATAATGTGGTACCCTGCATTTCTTTAACATTTCAGCCCCGTGTATAAGAGATCAAATTGTGGCTGAGGTAGGTAGTTAACTCCCTTTAAAGTAATTAAGTGGCGGAAATCTCTGACAAAGTTACAGCTTGTTCACAAGTTAGAGAAGAGAAATGCAGTAAACACACTATCACTTCAGGGTATCACCTTGTGTATAAGGATTCGTCTTAGTAACAGGGCCTATTTTCACTTTTTACGTAGTGTCAAGTTTGCTTCTCTTATTCCCGAACATCTCACACCTTGGATACGACGCCTTCTTACGACGGCAACGGCTGTCTTTGCAGGAACAGCACCTACGCTCTTTCACGAGCTCGACGCTTTGTATTTCCACTCCCCTTCATTTGTCGTCTCTTTCTGCACATCGCAAAACAGCGTGCAAGTCACAACAGTGGCTTCGCCGAATGTGCACGGAGCACAGACTCGAACACGTGGCTTCAGGGCGTCCGAGGTTCTATGTTGTAGCCGACTGTGGGCAGACTCAAAGCATCGGTTTCGGTAGAACTGTTCTCTACAGTGTCGCAACACATTTTCAATCTTTTAGAGACGCCACGCTTTGTCCGTTCGGCTTCGAAGCCGACTGCCTGCATGACTTCTCCACCTTGGTAAAGAAAACCCTTGAAGACCCATTATGTGTATTAATGTAAACTGCTAAGACAAAAAAGATATAAAGCACTTAGCGGTAGCTACTGTCATGTACACCTGAACGAAGGCGAAATTGTAATTAAAGAACAAATTTTCCAAATTGTCAGCAGGAATATTAACCAATTTTCTACATAAATTTTACCTTGCAGGAAATAGCAAATTATTTTAATTCACAAGGTACTGAACTTTCTTAGACTAATAAGTTGTATCATGGCCGTGCGGTTAAAGGCGCTGCAGTCTGGAACCGCAAGACCGCTACGGTCGCAGGTTCGAATCCTGCCTCGGGCATGGATGTTTGTGATGTCCTTAGGTTAGTTAGGTTTAACTAGTTCTAAGTTCTAGGGGACTAATGACCTCAGCAGTTGAGTCCCATAAAAAAAAAAAAAAAAAAAAAAAAAAAAAAAAAATTGTATCAGAGATTATTCCAGTGTACTACATTTATAATGAATTTCTTCATCACCAAAGGAGTTCATAGGGTTTTAGGTTTCTACATTCTCTGCAACACTCAGGGGCAGAAATATTCAAGGAAGCACAAATGGCTGTCTTTGTTGTGGGTCTCAGAGTGCATACGCTAGGAAGCTCTCACCGCTGTCGGCCTTTCGCGCTGTTTCCTCCAACTGCAGCCGCACTACTTGATGTTCCTGTTCAAGTTAAGTTTATATGTGGAATAATTCTAAATTTGTGTCCGTTAGCTTGTGGCCTTTATCTTACGCAGATTTTGATGTGTATTGGGATCCTAACAAATATCTTAATCTTTGTGACTTAATTATTGTTGTGTTACTGGAAAAAAGGTTTGTCTTGCTCTGTTTTTAATGTTTCCTTTACTCTTGTAATGTTTGTCAAATGAATAAAGTAGTATGTTCGAGTGCAACTGACAGCTTCTCATTTTGGCCCCTTTCCACAAATTAAACTATCTGTCCTGTCCTGCAGGTATAGCAGGGGATCTCAGGTTTTTTTAAACAGTCAAGTTTAAATCATGTTTTATTCGCATCCATTTATATTTAGAGCCATTCTGGTCTGTTCGACAACTGCTGTTTAGAGTTACGTTTGCCTTTGTTACGCCTTTAGCCTTAATACATTCAGAGCCTTATGTAGGACGTGCCTTTGCCTGAAGGAATATTAAATTTTTTGTGGGTTAAAAGCAACTTTAAATTTTTCTGTAAATTATTTAAGTTGGCACTGAATTTTAAATGAGTTTCTAATTGCTTGGCATTTTAATTAATTAAAAAGGCTTAATCGGCTGCTATGTGCTTGAAACTATGTAAAATAAATTTGTGTTCTACCAGCGAATGAAGTGTGTAAAATCCCCACTGGTCCAGTCCTTGCAGGGTTTCCTTCCTAATGAGGATGGTTCAGATGGCTCTGAGCACTATGGGACTTAACATCTGAGGTCATCAGTCCCCTAGAACTTAGAACTACTCGAACCTAACTAACCTAAGGACATCACACACATCCATGCCCGAGGCAGGATTCGAACCTGCGACCGTAGCGGTCGCACGGTTCCAGACTGAAGCGCCTAGAGCCGCTCGGCCATACCAGCCGGCCCTAATGAGGAGTTGCTGAATGGAATTGGGGAGAGAAGAAATTTGTGTCACAACTTTACCAAAAGAGGACATCGTTGACAGTACACAATTTGAGACGGCAAGTGATGAACAGTTTGTGATGGGGAAGTATGGGCGGTAGAAATTGTAGAGAGAGACCAAGAGATGAATACAGTAAGCAGATTCAAAAGGATGTAGGTTGCAGTCGTTATTCGGATATGAAGAGGCTCTCACAGGATAGAGTAGCATGGAGAGCTGCATCAAACCAGTCTCCAGACTGAAGACCACAACAACAACAACAAGAAATAACTTGTATTTTTCTTCTTTGATCAGTCCAATCACCTCATTTGTATAAACTGTTTTAGCTTTCAGGCAGAGTTTGGTGGCGACGCCTCTGTATTGCCGAGGGTTAATACGTTTGGTTTTCGGGATCTCGCCTTTGGAAAAATCCGTTGCGTTACTGAGGACAATGTGACAGATTAATGAGGTGCTACACTTCATGTAAACAGGGGACACTCGTATGCGCAGGAGGGGAAATGCAAGGAGGGGAAGAGGTATTGCAATGTAGAGGACGAGCCAAAGGGGTTAGTGGCGGCGCGGGCATACATAATAAAATGTAAACGGGTTTATTTTTACAAGCATAGCCATGTGAAACGTACAACTTGATCGCAAATACTAGCTTCACTGTTAAGAAGACGTTCGCAGATCTTTAGAGTAATTGCAGGTACAATTACTCGTTACAGACAATACAGTTCATCATTCGACATATAATCCTATGAATTTTCATTGTTCTCACACACCACATTTACAAATTGCTCCAGTCTATGTTTCTTCATTGTCAGTAGCGATGCCTCACTTACACTGACAGTGTCAGTCGATTCACTATCGCCTTCACTTACGGAATTAGTACTGCTTTCATCAGTATGACTCTAACTATTCGAGTCTGCATCACTTTCCACATCCATGATCATCTCTAGCGCTTGGTCCAGTAAACCTTCACTTGAAATATACTGCTCTTCAATTTTCTTTACGTATTCACAGCGTTTCTTCCAGTCAACTCATCACGTACAGTCTCAAAGGTAACAAACGCTCACGACTGCTACAGCGCGTATTAAAGCCAAACTGATTTGCATCCTCTTACTGGCGCCATTAGCGCCACTCTTATCTGACTGCCGCCAAATTTGAACAGACATCATCTTTCGGATGTATAAACATGTTTACCCACTTTCATTTATCTCGCACAGTTCCTTGTTGGTGTGGCGATTTTTTTTCCTCCAGTGTATATTTAAAATAACCTTTCACAGTACTAACAATAGTCCTTGTATCTAACACCCATAGCTATTAACTCTTGCCAACCGGAGTGGCCGAGCGGTTCTAGGCGCTTCAGTCTGGAACCGAGCGACCACTACGGTCGCAGGTTTGAATCCTGCCTCGGGCATGGATGTGTGTGATGTCCTTAGGTTAGGTAGGTTTAAGTAGATCTAAGTTATAGGTGACTGATGACCTCAGATGTTAAGTCCCCTAGTGCTCAGAGCCATTTGAACCATTTATTAACTCTTGAATAACAATCAAATAACAACAAGTCCTGACAAACCTAGTATAAGTGTAATACGTGTAGGCTCAAACTCGCAAGAAACAGTGCTGCTGACGGAAGCCGAATCGAACAGAATTAAGCAAAGGTACAGCATCGAGTATGGCGAGTTACAATACTCACATAAAAAATACTTTGCCACAGTCAATCAGCAGGATAAGACCAGCTGTGCCACTCATCTCGATTCTTTCTTTACACACCGGTTGTCAATCGAATAAGTGACCAATTTAAACATAGGTCAAATAACATTTATTTCCGACTCATAACAACGATAACAAATTAACGGGCGGAAGCAATTTAACATCAGACACTGAGTAATCAATTCTTTTCAAGTCTGTCGGAATCAATAACAGAAACCAAGTAAGAAACAACATCAATCCAATGAGGAGTGAAGTTCCGGCAAATATCAGTAAACAGACTGGGCAGTTTGTTGAAGTTGGCTCTGCGGCATAAGCGCACAACAACAGAAAATTTTCTAAAACGTGCTCACCAGGTTCAGATCTTTTTGGTTGAACATGAGCTGTCGTAAATGGTAACTGGTACATTGACCTTCCTTAGGTCAGTCCCCGTGACTCGACAATACCTTCGCTCGATGTACAGCCACAGCGTCCAGTCTGCACGTTAACATGGCACCGAAGCCGGCATCGTGCACTCGGTCACTCTCTGCTCTAAGGGCTCCCACTCAGCTTGTCCGCTCGGAATGGACTCGGCGTTCTTGTTGCCATGTGGAACCTTCCTTGTTCGACCGCCACGCAGGGACACTTCCACGCGAACCCAATACGCCTATCAAATGCTCTGAAGTCGCCGTGCGCGCCCTCTCGGGCGTCACGCCCGAAGCCGTTGCTGGGAAATAGCCAGAGGGGTGTAATCACGCGCAGTGCCGATAAGAGCGGACATGGCTCACACATAGCAGCGCTGTAGGATTCATTTATGGGCAGCATGGAGGAAGTCGTAACAGTGTATGACCACGTTTGGTTAAAATCCTGTCTATTTTACAATTGATGTCTGATTTTTTCACTTTGATCAATGAATAAAACTGGTGTCTTAGCATGTCTTTGTGGAAAGAAATTCCCTTTTCTGTCAATCAGGACATCATTTTTCTCCTCTTGGATTTTTCTGTGGGAGCATGAGTCACTTGTTTACTATGGCAATGGGCGTTAACTACAACGAGGACAGTATTAGGCAGTATATTGTGTATTAATCTCTCCCTGAGCCACTTGTCATTATTTGTGAAGTCCCATGTCTTTGTGATAATTCCCTCTTTTCTGATCCGATTTAACCCTTACATAGGCATTTGGTACAAAAGCGTCCTCTCTGCCAGCTTGGATGATGATAATTCTGCTCCCTTTACAAACTTTGTGTGTGTGTGTGTGTGTGTGTGTGTGTGTGTGTGTGTGTGTGTGTGTAGTCGTACTACCAGCTTTGTGGTTGGAATACCTGTGTGGTTAATGTAAAGATAATGAAGGCTCTTTGGCTCTTAATAAGGACTGTGGGTTCCTGGTCTTCTAGTTCGTATGAGGTGTTGGTTCTTCTGATTTTTAGTTACTGTGGAATCTCGACGATTGCTCTTGGCACGCTCACCCGGTGCCGGAGTTGTGGTGCGACGGATCCTGTGTATTGAAGGTGTCGTGACGTACAACGCAGGCTTCAGTATGTCGAGATGTTTTTCCATAACTTCGGTAATGCACTCCCGAATCAAGGGTTGACTAAGCTCCTCTGCGCGCCCAAATGGGGGCCCCAAGGATCAAACGTAAGTACCCGCTTTGAGGAGTTTGTATCAGTGTGTTACTTGTTCCCATTGTAGAACAACCATATAGGATAGCCGGGAGAAATGTTGCTCTGTGTAATTTCAGTTCTGTTCGTAGGTGCATGTGGGAAGTATTCAGTGGAAGGTATAGCTGTGTGATTAGGCGAAATATCTTCACTTTCTTGTCCCATATTTGCTGCTTCAATAATAGCTTATTGTCCAGGGTGACTCCAAGGTGCTTAATGTAGTTATTCCAAGTAAATGCCTTGTCATGAAGTATCAGACGTCGGCCAGTAAGCATAACAGCACGTGCTTTGTCAGCGTTAAGGGCAATGGTATTGTTCTTTGCCCACTCCTCAGTCAGCGTAATACGGCGTTGCACACACCCGACAATGGCGTTCGTCCTCCGACCGCTACTTACGAGAGTGACGCGTGGCAGTACCGGAAGATTGTTCACGTATATGACACACAGTGTTGGTGACATTACGGATCCTTGAGGAATGCTATCGGTGAGTAGTTTCATGCTCTCCAAACGGGTTTCGACAAATCCTGTAGTGGAATGCCGCGCGGGATTAGCCGAGCGGTCTAGGCGCTGCAGTCCTGGACTGTGCGGCTGGTCCCGCCGGAGGTTCGAGTCCTCCCTCGGGCATGGCTGTGTGTGTTTGACCGTAGGATAATTTAGGTTAAGTAGTGTGTAAATGTAGGGACTGATGACCTTAGCAGTTAAGTCCCATACGATTTCACACACATTTGAACATTTGAAATCCTGTAGTGAATTGTCACTCGATTCCTACGATGCTGTGCAACAAGTGTGAATTATGTCTCACGTCTGTACTTTCGGATGTTTTTAAGTAAGCAGTTCGTTTTGCCCTGACAATAATTAGTTCCTGGAGAACTTCTAGTTATTTTCAGTCTTCTTCCACCTAAATACTAGAGTACGAAGAATTTTACTAAGTGTATTTATACCTACTTCAAAATTTATTAAACTCAGTAACTTTTTATGAATTTCCTTCAAAGTGGGCCTTCTTTTATCTATGATGTGGAAATTGTTAACTACTCGGCGAACGACCTACTCATTAAAATTATGGAAACTGGCCTTTCAAGATCTTCTGGTCCTTTCCGTATAAGGTGCTGAAAATGTCAAAACTTCACCTTCCTTGATTCTGTCAAATTGTCTCTTGGTTCGCCCAACGGATGTAAAACGTTAGTCCAGTTGCTTCGGCCACTCGTTTCAGTGTGGATTTAAGTTTCAATGGAGCACCTAGCACAGCTTCTTTCTTCATAAACTGGTAGGCATTTGCAGCCATCTCCCGTGTTCGACTACGAGGAACTTTACCCTTTGAGTTACTTTTGTACTGATGAACTGATGGCATCTTCAACTTAGCATGTGTTCTCCCAGAGTCTTCACTCGTGGAGCGCTCCACTTGATAGCAACACGTCCGATGGCTTGCTCAAAGGGAGTATGATTTTTATACGCAGACCAGGAAACAAGTAAAAGCAAGTTATTTTGACCCACTATTGTCTAAAAGCAATGTTCGTATCATAATTGCAGTTCTCTTACGCCCGTTTTTCCGCCCTTGCTTGTTGTGACGTGAACATTCCTTTCTGCCCTTGGAACATTACGCATATGAGAATGAATCGTGGGGGGCAGAGCACAATAAATAACTTTCCAGCGAGTCTACCAGCCAGATTAACAGTTGGCATAATAGTATACGAATGCGGCGTCAAGGCACTGATGTTAGTTGATGTTGATACAACTCCCGTGGTACCTCTGATTTCCGGGATTCCTTTCATATACATTTACTCTTCAAATAACGATTGGTCGGAGTTGAAAACAAATTCTTCGCTGAACGATGGGATAAGTTTGTTCATCTCATCTACAAATTTTCGGGCTGATTCCGCAGTTTGCTGTGCATCGTCAAGTTGACGCTTTGTTTGAAATTTCGTTACCTTACGTCTTCCAATTCTGTAGCACTGGTTGAAGGTATGCAACCATTCACTGCCCCCCTCGAAATCACTGTAATCTATGCCGCGCGCAGTTTGATGCGCATAACGTAGTCTGTCACAATCATGAACGTCTCGTAAATTGTACTGAGCATCAAAAATGCTTCAAATGGCTCTGAGCACTATGGGACTTAACAGCTGTGGTCATCAGTCCCCTAGAACTTAGAACTACTTAAACCTAACTAACCTAAGGATATCACACACATCCATGCCCGAGGCAGGATTCGAACATGCGACCGTAGCAGTCGCGCGGTTCCGGACTGAGCGCCTAGAACCGCTAGACCACCGCGGCCGGCTACTGAGCATCCTTAAAACGCGCAAACACGAGGTTTTATAACAATTGTCGCTTTCTTCCCATGAATATCCGTAGTTTGCCTGATGCACTTATCGATCATATTGCTGCGGACTTATTCGAAATCTGCACATAATTTTTATTTATTTATTTTTTTACTATACTGCGGGTGATCTTCCATGTACGTAATTACCGTTAGTACCCGCTCCTTGGACAACGATTGTCCTTTACAGCGGTTGTCTGGAGACGGGATTTGTGGATCCTTTCCGTCAACCGCACGGCTTGACACCTGTTTCGGTACCTCTTTCGCTTGTTAAGCTCATATTATTGTCGTTGTAGTCCTCATGTACAATGTCCGCACAGTCGAGCGTATACGACACCGCACATTCCACTTACTCATCTTGCAGAAACGTTAATATTTCATCTGCCATTTCTTTCTCGTTCTGCGAAATTCCTCGGATTCCTTTCTCAAGAAATGTCAACTTCGGCAGGTGTCGTTTTGGATATTATGCAATTTTTTCTTTCTTTATCGTTGCCATTTCTCTGCTCTGCTTCACCACCACTATCACTGTAGCAGTGCTGTTTGTTACTCGTCGACTGAGCAGTTCAACTACGCCCTACAGCCTCATGACGTGCTCACTATTAGATACCTCCAGTCCCGCCCCTTGTCGCTATTAGCAGCCAAATATTGTCGTTACATGGTAGCCAACATGGGGTGTGTCGTATGGCCCTAGACATCATAGGCATTTTGGGACCTCACACTCAAAGGGTTCCTGGTCAGCTGACATGTGAAACCCAAATTGTTGCATAATCTATGTTATGTGTATTGATCGATTGTGACCCCACTTTCAAAGTCCGTTGACTTACGACGTTACTATCAGACATCGTCCGGAATAGACTTCTCAGAGAGCGTGTTTACTACACCTGCGCCATACGCCATATCTAGCTGCAACATTCTGGAGACATACACGTCTCGTCTCCAAATGGGTCAACCCGCCCCGTGACTTGTCCACTCAGTTTATCTGCGAAACGATAACGTTAGAAAGGGAGACTGACGGCTCGTCGACGACAGGTCATTGAAGAAGGGGCACGAGCTCGAGAGCACGAAGATGGAACTCCATCGTGTCGTTTCGAAAGCCTAAATCAAGATGGCATGACGAGATTTGAAGGCCTGTCCTCTAGAATATAAATCGAGGGAGCTAGCCACTGTGCCGCCTGTCTCTAAATAATGAAAAGTGGGAAGACGCGATCACTGAGCAGATATATTGAACGGAGATTCGCAAGTGATGGTTATACTGGAGCAGTTTCTAAAATTCGAACTTTGAATACGTATTTGAGAGCAGCGCGACTGGATGCATCGTCGGCAGTCACGATTTAAGTACTCAGTTGTTCCCTTTTCTGTCTATTAGACTCGGTCATTATGCGAAGGTCTAATCGCATCTCACACGGAGATAATAATCGTCTGTGGTCAGCTAAGATGTAAAGAGGTGTGACCTTTAGAAAAAGCCGAAGTCGAACGATAATAGTTTCTACGGTCTACAATAGAATCGGTGTACTGCTGATTAGTTTTTTAGGCCTGTGAAACACTAAAATATCTTATACGTTGACTCATGGCTGACATATAATTTTATGTTATGGGATTATAAAAATATGGAGTATATTACAAGTTGTATTTTGGGTCATTATAAACTGAATGTGAACAAAATATAAGAATATGATTCAAAATCCTTTGACGGAGTTACAGTCAGTGGGATAACTAGGGTTTCACAGCAAGTGGGTATGCCCTGGGTGCGCCGTGTCCGGCGGAAGGGGGTTGCGGTAGGAGGGGGGGGGGGGGGGGGCAGGGCGCAGTTTTGAGACGGACGAAAAATAATGAGTAAGGGCAAAAGGAAAGAGCAAGAGGTGAGGGAAAGGGGGGGGGGAAGAAGAAGAAGAAGAAGAAGAAGAAGAGGAGGGGAAGATTGACCGACGGCAAAGCAAAGATGGTGGAGAAGTATGATAAGAAATTATGAGGAGATTCGAATTGGAATGTGCTGAGTGACATTTGCACGAAATTTATTAATAACTGATCCAGTCGCTAAAAAGTTCTTTATTTTAGTACACGGCCGGCTTTGTCTTTAATCTTGAAGTCATTTTCTAGTAGAAACTGACATTGTAAATGAAACCTAACATTATGCATAATTATATAATTAATGTTTAGATAATTTACATAGCAGGAATGAGGAGTAAAACAATAAAAAATATAGATTTCTTTGTGCTGTGGCGTAGCAAAGTCAAATGATTAAGGAAGTAAGGATCGAGTAGATTTAAAAGTCACATACTCAGTAATATAGTCGGAAGAATGGGCACTTCATTTTTACAAAACTAAGGATTTTGATACATTAGAAGTATTGACATGCTTTAGCATTAAAAATGACAATACTTTTGTAAGACTGAGAGCGAGGAGCTGGAAGTGGAAGTGTTATGCTAAGAAAATATTTATTCCAAAGATAAATTATTTTATTTTTAAAGCCTGTACTGCAGCTAAACGATAAAAAGTGCACAGGTATCGCCGTTGAGACTTAACAACAAATAAAAGTAATTAGTCACTTACAGAAGTGACACTTATAACTACATGTGTTAACGCTGGCAACTTACAGTCGGGATGTGGCCTAGTGTCACCAACACTGGACACGTATACCACCTAGCAAGACAATTACACGCAGTATATTGGCCGCACATTTTATCTACAACGTTAAAAAAGTTCTCATAAAACATGAAATGATGAAATATACATAATAGTAAATACATAAAAACAGACTTCAGAATACCAACAATCAGAGCACAGAATAAAAATTAAGAAAAATCTGGTAATGTTAAATAAAAGAACTATTAACTTCGAATATGCATAGCTTAGGCAATAATTAACGCCGGAACCAAGACGTAATTAAAATGATACGTAACCTAGGGTGAATATACATACAACAAACCAAAGGACACTGATCTGCAACTTTATAGTGAAAACACAACTAGAACCAGTCCACACTGACACGACACTGAAGAAGTCAATGAAGGTGGGCAAGAAAAGCCGAAAGTGTGTGTTTTAAGAGGTTTCTCACCCAATTAATTACAGCTAGTTCGTTTGGTGCAGCTGGCCTCGATATATCATGAGCCCAACTCTTCCGCTTAGCCGGCCGGTGTGGCCGACCGGTTCTAGGCGCTTCAGTCTGGAACCGCGCGACCGCTACGGTCGCAGGTTCGAATCCTGCCTCGGGCATGGATGTGTGTGATATCCTTAGGTTAGTTAGGTTTAAGTAGTTCTAAGTTCTAGGGGAGTGATGACCTCAGATTCTAAGTCCCATAGTGCTCAGAGCCATTTGAACCATCTTCCGCTTATAGCGTCTCCTCCTGTGGGCTGGTGTAGACAATGTGGCGCACCGCAGCGACTCGCCGTGTTGCTGTATCCACTGGTCAGCGGCAGCACCATGACTCCAAGGCACTCGACGAGGAATACACTGAAACGCGTTCGTAATTAATTTGAAAGACATACGGAAATGTATGTCTGGCGTTCCGGTGTTCTGATTGAGAACAAGTACAAACCGAAGTAATAACGGGAATATTAATTACTCTTCCCAGTGAATTATAAAGATTCAATTTTCAACCACCTGACCGCGAGTTTTAAAAATATCCTCTAGCGTCGCCAAACAACTGCTCTCCAATGACTCTGAATGCAACGGATAACTTACCCCGTTTTGCTGCTGCAACTGGGTGATCAGCAACATGCTAAAACATTTCAAAAAGCAATACTGCGATCCATGTAGAATGCATTGCATGGACTAACTGCAACAATTACTACCATGCTTTTATACATAGAAATTGAATGATCAGGAGGGGTTGGGTCAAATAACCCTAAAGGACGTAAGGAAAAATGGAAGAAACTAACAGGAACTTTCAATTTGCTATAGTCAGAAAATTGATGATTTAAATGCTGACAAACTTTACTCAGACTTTTAATTATTCCACAATGTCTACACTCAATAAACACGTTTCTGGCCACAACAAAGATACGAATATTACACACAAACCTGACAAAGTCCCTCCAGTGCGCAAGCAACCAACAGCTACGTGCAGCGAAAAGGCAAATTACTAAAAATCCTCATTTAATACCCAAGTCTCCTCCGGCGCTATTACCACGATCACTGCAGCCTGCGACCTCTCATGTCGCGCGGCGTACCTCCCCCGCACCCTGCGTCCGACCACTTCCGACTCGCCTCGACAACTGCTCGCTCGCTAGTACTCGCGATAATAATATCGAGACTCAGAGTTTGTGTAGGCACACAGCAGAATCATAGACGCCCAACTTTCAACACTGCGAGCGAAAACTGTTCACTGAGGCGGGGCATGGCGGGCCCTCTGGTGTGACGCTAAGTAAGGCGTCAAAGTTATTATAAAGCGAAGATTTTCCATAGATACAGTATACAGAATACCGGTTGCATAAGTTTACTGTAAAAACTTCTGACCAGGTTTCAGTAACACTAGGAGCATCTTGAGAAAGTTGGTCATCCACAATGTTTTAAACTTTTGTACAGTAAACGAATAAAAATTTAACATTGAAATAGAGTACATGGAATACAGGGTGTTTCCGTAAGAGCGTGCAAAAATTTAACATGACATAGAAGATGCTCCACTGAACAATTTGAGGAAGCGAACTTGTGGTCGGAGAAGCCAGCTTAAGGAGATAACAGGAATAAAATCACATTACTGTGTACGCTTTTATTTACACTAGTTACAGCTAACTGCAAGTATCATCACTGAAACAATGAACGTACAACTTGTACTGTATCTTATAAAAATGTGCTGAAGCTGACGACCAACAACCTCAATGTAAGCATGACATCGGCGAACAAGTTTCTGAGGCTCCCTGACAAATATCCCTGGTGTGTTTCGAATCACATCACAGGCCGCTACAACTCTGGCAACTAATTCCATATCCGTATCCACTGGGTTCTCATACACAACTGACTTTAGGTATTCCCATAGGAAATAATCAAGGGAATTCAGGTCAGGTGAAATGGTTCAAATGGCTCTGAGCACTATGGGACTTAACTGCTGAGGTCATCAGTCCCCTAGAACTTAGAACTACTTAAACCTAACTAACCTAAGGACATCACATACATCCATGCCCGAGGCAGGATTCCAACCTGCGACAGTAGCGGTCGTGCGCCTAGAACCGCTTGGCCATCCCGGCCGGCCCAGGTCACCTGACCTCGCAGGCCACGGAATAGGACGTCCCCTTCCAATGCAGCGACCATGAAACACAGCACTGAAATGGTTGCGGACATCCACACTGAACTGAGGCGGTACACCATCATGTTGTATCCACCCGAGTGCTGCAACGCTCAATGTTTGACCGGTCATGGCTCGCCTGTTGACGGGGGTGGGGGGGACCGAGTCGCTCGTGTCCGGCCCCACACGACTCGGCTCGGTCACGTACTCGCCCCATGTCTGTTGTCCGGATTCCGGACTCACTGGTAACCGAGCATGACTGGTCACCCTTGACGTCTCACCTCGCCTCGCCCCGGCTCGCTGCGCCGTACTGTACAAATCCAACGCCTCTCTGTCTCTCTCTCTCTCCCTCTCTCTCTCTCTCTCTCTCTCTCTCTCACACACACACACACACACATACACACAATGTATATATCTCTGTCTCTCTCTTCTCTTTTAATACAAAACTAACGTTTCCAAGAACGGTTACGTGACACAACTAAATTCATCAAGCACTTGGAAAGCAAAATATTTCAATACAATCGCGGATAGAAGACGAATCTAATTTCCAATCAGAAGATACATTTTTCCTTTCATTAATAGGAAACATTAAATAAGTGCTGTCCCTGTAATCTAGAAGACAACCATCTTCATAAAGAAAGCATACAAAGAATATTAAACATTTACAGACGCAACTTGTCATACTTTTCACTTGTTTGCAACAGAAACAAAATTATAGTTATTGTTGATCAACAGTAAATCACTAACGCGTTCCGGATTTAATTGGCTGCGATTTGTTAGGAACATGCCGGCTTTACTGAAGCATCTTTCACTAGGTGCGCTTGTTGTTGGGATACATAAAATACGTCTTGCAACTGCAGCCAGGCCTGGCAGATCTGTTTCATGTCTGCTCCACCACTTTAAGATTTCATCATCATCTCCAGGATGCATTAAAATGTAGAGATCTACTTCATCTGCTGCGGATGATCTGTTATTCCTCCATTCCTTGAAACGATATCTTTTTCTGGGTGGTGATGACACAGTACTTGAAGGATCTACGATAATAAACAAAAGAGACAAGTAATACAGAACTGGTGTGGAAATCATCGAAACGTCCCCGTAAAAACGAGGTGTTTTACGTTAATGAAATATTATACAAATTATAACATTCCCGTTTCTCCATAATACACTATCCACTAACTATGCAAAAGCGATTATGTTAATGATTGCAAGTTTTACCTGCGTAAGTAGCACACATTTGTCGCACATTTCTAAGAATTTCCTGCTTTTCATTTATTTCAAGAATATTAAGATCACGGAAAGGCGGCCAAAGAAACGTAGCAATTTTATGTCTGAAAGTAATCACAATCTTCTCACAAATGTAAGTCAGGACTTAATTTTTAATCCTTTGAACCTCCTGTTAAAAAATACATATCTGTTAGTACACATCAACTACGCTAGTTAATTATAAATCTATCGCGTATCATAATGAAACAGTGCTTTTAACTGCAGTAATTACTCACCTGACAGTCAGTGTCATTGACACTGCAAACTTGATGCAGTATGTGAAACCAAAGAAGAACTAACTGGACTGTAGGTTCTTTTTCGCCTTCTAATTCACCTGTGGCCTCTTTAAATGGTCTCAGAAATTCGTAATTTTTCCTGCAAGCTCATTGTCGCATCCTTGCAATCTGTAAGCGGAGTCCTTTTCCATCAGCAAAGCAGCAACTTCGTTATACTGAGTGTGTAAGGATTCCAGTATAGTGTATAAGCTGTTCCAGCGTGTGCAGACCTCTTGTTTCAACAATGATTTCACAGACGAGCAGAGGCCACTTTTCTTAATGTACCTTACAATGCACTTTGCAGTATTTATTGTTGATGCGATGTTCGGGGCATTATTTAACAAGACGTTATCTTCATCGAAAGTATGCCTAAGTGTTGTGTTTATACAATGAGCAACACAACGAATCCTTTCGTGATTTTCCAAAGCCTTTATTACATTGGCACCCTGGTCGGAGACAAAAAACAAAACTGTGCAACATGGCCGGCGAAATGTCCCAATCAGCCATCCTCTCTTCAATTTCTTTCATAATATTTACTCTCATCTTCTTAACGTCCGGGAATTTTGTTGTAAATAAAACATTGTCCACAAGAGACCAATCTGTGTTAATGTAATGTGTTGTAGGCGTCAAATAGTGCACCTGATTATGCGAATCAGTCCACATATCAACTGTCGCAGCACATGTTTTATTAATAACTTCCGCAATAACAGAAGGCATTATTCTGTTTCGTATTGCATCAGCTTGTTGTTTGACATGTCTGCTTACTGTAGAGGGATGTGGCATGACATCTGCCACGTTAACTTCTCCATAATGCGCACCTAGATGTATTAATTCTTGGCCTAGTTCTCAGAAACCTTCTCCGGAAACATCATTAAAAGGCCTCATAACTTTACCACACAATGCAACATACTTTGCTGTATTATTTTTTATTACTGCCAGTATCCCTGAAGGAGCTGTATCTTTGTGAGGTTTCTTGCAACTGTGTTTCTTTAAATGAGTGGTTCCCGGCTGGAAAGACAATAATGTGGAGCAGTTTTGCACGATACGTACACATTAGACGCACTGTTTTCGTCTACAACTAACAGAAATGTGCTCCATACTTGGCTTTTTTAGATCTTCCTGTTACTTCAATGAGCAAATATTGGTCTCAGTCTTACGTCTTACTGCACTGGCTTCCTCACGCTGCATCATTACAGAGAGAGAGACACACAAATGAGAAGCCCGTACTGACTGCAGTCTCACACGTGTAATGTGTTTGCAAGTTACGGGCTACGTATTCGGTCACGGCTTCTATGCTCGGTCACGAGAACTAGTGCGGGCAGCCTAACCAGTTAGGATGTGCTAGCCCCATCTTGTATTTTGTGCTCGCTTACTCGGTCATGGAGGACTCTAGTATCCAAATCCTGTCACAAACGCCGGCCGGAGTGGCCGAGCGGTTCTAGGCACTACAGTCTGGAACCGCGCGACTGCTACGGTCGCAGGTTCGAATCCTGCCACGGGCACGGATGTGTGTGATGTCCTTAGGTTAGTTAGGTTTAAGTAGTTCTAAGTTCTAGGGGACTGATGACCTCCGCTGTTAAGTGCCATAGTGCTCAGAGCCATTTGAATCTCTCACAAACAGCCAAGGATACTGTCTCCAACAACTCAGGTAGAACTCTTTGCACAAACCACAAGTACAGGCGGCCATTCAGACCGTTAGGTAGAAGAAATGCTGGTTCTCCTTGTTTCCTTGCAGGAAATAGAGAATGTAGATATAAATAAACAGCACAGTACGTGTAAACTTGCAAGCATGTTAGTTGTAAATAACCTGGCAAACAGTAATGTAGGCAAAGTGGTAGACAAGTTTACTTCCATATCTGCATAAGCTGGCTTCTCCAAGCCCAGGTTCCCAACCTCAAATTGTTGAATGGAGCATCCTCTATGTCCTGTTAAATTTTTCTACGCTCTTACAGAAACACTCTGTATAAATTACATGTCGTTAAAATTGTAAACATACATGATGAGCTAAGAGGCTCAAGTCAGACAGCAGGAAATATGGAATGTTCAAATGTGTGTGAAATCTTATGGGACTTAACTGCTAAGGTCATCAGTCCCTAAGCTTAGACATTACTTAACCTAAATTATCCTAAGGACAAACACACACACCCATGCCCAAGGGAGGACTCGAACCTCCTCTGGGACCAGCCGCACAGTCCATGACTGCAGCGTCCTAGACCGCTCGGCTAATCCCGGGCAGCAAATATGGAATAAAGTTCATATTTTCAACTGTATGACTTACGAGAAGTAAAGTGGTGTCATAAAAGTAAAGCACTTTTAACTTTTGTGGCATGGCTAAAGGTGACGTCACTCTAGAGTTGCCACAAAGAAATTTGGTTGTTTCCACACGCAACTTCCGTGTGTCACTCGATTGGCGGCCGAGTGGCGTCATTTTTCTTGTATGTGGCATGTTGTGGCATGACTAAAGGTGACGTCACTCCAGAGGTGCCACAGAAATTTGATTGTTTCCACACGCAACTTCCGTGTGTCACTCGATTGGCGGCCAAGTGGCGTCATTTTTGTTGTGTGTGGAGAACTGGCTTTATCCGTAGTGGTAGATGTGTCGGAACAGTGTCGCCCGCGGGGCAGACCGATCTCTCCGCGGGCAGCCGGCCGCACCTGCGACCCGCGCGGTATGGCCGGCATCCGCCCCTCCTGTGGGAATGCCGCACCGCTGGCGACACGGGCCGAATCCCGTCCATTGTACGGTTTTGAGCAGAAATATTTTAATGAGCGCGCGGCGGACGCCCCCTCGGCGGCGCGGGCCGGTTTTTTGTTTGAGGTGCTCGGCGTGTTGTTTGTACAGCGGGCGCCACTCTGCGGCCTCGGCAGCGGGCCTGCGCGCTCCTTCTGGCCCGTCGCTTCCCGGAACGGGCTGCCCAGGTACGGAGCGCCCCTGACGTCTGTGTCAGCGGCCTCGCAGGCCTGCCGGGAACTGCTCGTCAGCGACGACCAGGACAAAAGCAGGCTAATTCCATCCAGGCACTGAGCATTTGATTCCTTTTTCTGTTTGCTGATGATGCTGTGGTGTACGGGAAGGTGTCGTCGTTGAGTGACTGTAGGAGGATGCAAGATGACTTGAACAGGATTTGTGATTGGTGTGAAGCAGGGCTTCCCAACGTGTAGTCCGCGGACCACTTAGGGGTAAAATAACGAGTAAAATTATTGAATAAAAATGTGAAAATCAAATTCATCATTATTATCATTATTTTTTTTTCGTTTGAAAAACATGTGTACTTTTACTTCAGGTCGTATTCCCAAGCAGCCTTTGCGGTTCCTAAGTGAGAACGAATACACAGTTTAGTGCTGGAGAATGTGGATTTTCTGATCGACTGTTTGGCAACAATACGGGGGTCGTTTATGCGCCGGCTCACGGCGCTAGATGCGCTGAAACCTTTTACGCATGCGCGGAGCGAGCTTTGTCGGATTTATTATGTGAAAACGCTCCAAGTACTCCATTGGTTGCAATATCCTGTGGAAGTGGAATAACCAAGAAGCGTAAGTACAACGAAAGCTATTTAGAAATGGGCTTTATGGAGACAAAGAAGGGTAAAGCTCAGTGTGTAATTTGTGCGCGAGTCCTTCCGAACAGTTCAATGGTTCCAGTTAAATTGCACAGTCATTTTGAAGGTACTTACCCAGATTTCCAGGCTAAAGACATCGATTTTTTCAAAAGGAAGAGTGCTGAACTAGCTGCTTCTCAGCATTGCATGAAAACTCATGCAAAATCAATTAATAAAAAATCATTAAAAGCTTCTTTCTTGGACTAGTTATCGAGTGGCAAAAACAGGCAAACCTCATACAATTGCAGAAAATCTCATAAAGGCGTGTGTTAATGATATCGTTTCTTGCATGCTAGACTAACTGGGAACATGGCGCGTGCATTAAGAAGCTTTCAGATCCCATGGGTTTCGCTCTGAAATTTAAAGTTACTGTGCTCTTGACTGACGAGGGGTCCGCCATGGATTTTCGACTGAAGACGAGGTCCGCCAACTGAAAAGGTTGGGAAGCCCTGGTGTAAAGAATTGCAGCTAACTCTAAATTTAGATAATGTAAATTAATGCAGATGAATAGGAAAAAGAATCCCGTAAAGTTTGAATACTCCATTAGTAGTGTAACGCTTGACACAGTCACGTCGATTAAATATTTGGGCGTAACATTGCAGAGCGATATGATGTGGGACAAGCATGTAATGGCAATTGTGGGGAAGGCGGATAGTCGTCTTCGGTTCATTGGTAGAATTTTGGGAAGGTGTGGTTCATCTGTAAAGGAGACCGCTTATAAAACACTAATACGACCTATTCTTGAGTACTGCTCGAGCGTTTGGGATCCCTATCAGGTCGGATTGAGGGAGGACATAGAAGAAATTCAGAGGCGGGCTGATAGATTTGTTACTGGTAGGTTTGACCATCACGCGAGTGTTACGGAAATGCTTCAGAAACTCGGGTGGGAGTCTCTGGAGGAAAGGAGGCGTTCTTTTCGTGAATCGCTACTGAGGAAATTTAGAGAACCAGCAGTTAAGGCTGACTGCAGTACAATTTTACTGCCGCCGTCTTATATTTCGCGGAAATACCACAAAGATAAGATAAGAGAGATTAGGGCTCGTACATAGGCATATAGGCAGTCATTTTTCTCTCGTTCTGTTTGGCAGTGGAACAGCGAGAGAAGATGCTAGTTGTGGTACGAGGTACCCTCCGCCACGCACCGTATGGTGGATTGCGAAGTATGTATGTAGATGTACTCATTTTATGTACACATGTGATCCTTGTCTTGCATTGCAGGAAACATCGCATATTAAAAAAATTAGTGAAAAAGATGATGATGATTGGTTTGGGGGGCGCACAACTACGTGGCCATCAGCGCCCGTGAAAAGTCCCAAGTTTTTCACCCTTCAATTTTTTACGCACTCCAATCTAGCCACTCTCACGAATGGTGATGATGGTGAAATGATGAAGACAGCACTAACACGCAGTCCCCGGGCAGAGAAAATCCCCAACCGAGCCGGGAATCGAACCCTGGACCCCTTAATGAAAAAGAGGAAAATACGTGATTTAATGTCGTAATGTCGCAGTGGACATGTGAAGGATAGATGAAAACTTTACCAAAAACATTCACGAAATGAGGGGATTTATACGTTTTGAGGAGACTGGTGCCCCTGTAGGGTTAGATTATAAAAGTCAAAGTCTTAACCTACACAAATACAAATGTAAATGTTAGTGTGTTCAAAATAGCTTATCTCCGAAAGTTCTTCTCCCATTGCTTCAAAATTGTGACACGACTTTGCATTCGAATAAGCGCGCGCTTTTATATACCTATTTTGTGATATATATAATATATAAATAAAGAGGAAATGCTTTTACAAAAATTCTCGAAAACTTCTTGACCTATTTACTTCAGAGTTTTACCTTTACTTCTGATTAATATAGGCTATATACGATATTACAGTTCCTGTGTTATTCTGATGACAATGCACTGCGGCAACCACAGCCGTTACGAAACACGTCAGATGAATTCACAATTGCGAATAATGACTACCACCAGCTGTAGAAAGGAATGACGACAGTGAAAATTTGTGTCGGACCGGGACTGGAACCGCTCGCGGTAAGCGAGAAACCCGGGTTCGAGTCCCGGTGCGGCACATATATTCATTGTCGTCATTCCATTCTACAGCCGATGGTAGTAATTATTCGCGATTGCGAATTCATCTGACGTAGGCTATATAGGGTGTTTCCGTAGCTGCATGCAAGAATGTAACAGGATCTAGAGAATGCTCCACTGAGCAATTTGAGTTAGGGAACCTGGGGTCGGAGAAGCCAGCTTAAGGAGACATGGAAGTAAACTTGTCTACCGCTTTGTCTAGCGTTACCGTTTTCCAGCTTATTTACAACTAACATGCGTACAAGTTTACACGTACTGTACTGTTTATTTACTTGTTCATTCTTCATTTCCTGCAAAGAAACAAGGAGGACAAGCCTGATTACTAGGAAGTCATGATACAGGAATTTTACTTGCCCATGAGGTGGTTCTGTTGCACCGTTTTTACATTGACCCATGAATCAATGACAGGCCCATTCATTACTCACAAGGGAACCTCCCCATCGCACCCCCCTCAGATTTAGTTATAAGTTGGCACAGTGGCTAGGCCTTGAAAAACTGAACACAGATCAAGCGAGGAAACAGGAAGAAGTTGTGTGGAACTATGAAAAAAAAGCAAAATATACAAACTGAGTAGTGCATGCGCAAGATAGGCAACACATGGACAGTGTAAGCTCAGGAGCGGCGTCGTCCCGTGGTTAGCGTGAGCAGCTGCGGAACGGGAGGTCCTTGGTTGAAGTCCTCCCTCGGGTGAAAAGTTTACTTTCTTTATTTTCGCAAAGTTATGATCTGTCCGTTCGTTCATTGACGTCTCTGTTCACTGTAATAAGTTTAAAGTCTGTTTTGCGACCGCACCGCAAAAGCGTGCGATTCCTTACAGTTCGGAAAATATTCATTGACCGTGTTATTGAAGTCGCGAGCTATATTTGCTGGATTCATATTGCCCACGGAATACATCTCACGTATTTAATACACTCTCGTCCAAAGTAGCGAACAGTCAACTGATTGCCAGGGAGCCTCGTTAGCAGGAATACTCTCTCGTCCGTGCGCTGTAGTCGACTGACGTCATGTGTTTCGATGTTTGTTTAGGTTTAGCGTCCCCATACTACAGCGCAGTTACCTCGCATCGGACGGACGGACGGACAGATAATAATTGTCTGAAAATAAAAATTTAAACTTTTCACTTGAGAGAAGACTTGAACCAGGGACCTCGCGTTCCGCAGCTGCTCACGCTAACCACGGGACCACGGAGTTCCTGAGCTTGCACAATCCTTGATGTTGCCTGTCTTGCGCGTGGACCACTCAGTTAGTATATTTTGCTTTTTTTTTTTTTTCATAGTTCCACACAACTTCTTCCTGTTTTCTCGATTGATCTGTGTTCAGTTTTTCAAGGCCTATCCACTGTGCCAACTTATAACTAAATCTGAGGAGGGTGCGATGGGGAGGTTCCCTTGTCAGCGCTATTCAGAGAGGTACAATACAATAGGGTGGAGCAGTACCGATACAGTTTTGCAGAACTCACTGATACGCATCTTGTGTACGGGAAGTACGTTGCAATGCTCTCACTGCTGAAAGGCTGTGCAGGAAACGATTTTCTAACAGGCATCATCCGTCACGACGAGTGTTTATTTATCTCTATCGACGAATGTGGGAGACTGGTCGACGAATGCGGGAGACTGGTTCATTCGAAAGAAGAAACGAGGGACCTGGTAACATGAGGACCACACTCACTCCAGATTTTGAAGAGGAGGAGCTGGAATGCGATCCAACGCACCCCACTACAAGTACTCGTCGTATTGTACGTGAAATGGGTGCGCACATACTAGCGTGTGGTGAGTACTCCACGAACAATAGTTACACCTATGTCACCCACTAGTCGATGCAATTCTTTTCACCAAGGGTGGCATTGTGTCAGTGGTTGCTCCTACAGTGTGTTGGTCGACCAGATTTACACCAAATCGTTCTGTTTACTGACGAGGCCTCCGTGATGGTACTTCGAATAGCAGGAGTAGCCATGTATGGGATGAGGAAAACACTCACGCTGTAGAAGAGTCACATTTGCTGTGAATATCTGGGCCGGAAATGCAGGCGACAGTCTCACTGGGCCGTATCTTCTAACTGGCCGTCTGAATGGCCGCCTGTACTCGAGGTTCGTGCAAAGAGTACCTGAGTTGTTGGCGAACGTATCCTGCGCTGTTCGTGAGAGGATGTGGATACAACGTGACGGCGCATCGCCTCACATCAGTGTGGATATCAGCAAACATCTCAATGCTGTATTTCCTGGTCTTTGGTTTGGAAGAGGAGGTCCTATTCCATGGCCTGCGAGGTCACTTGACCTGAATTCCCTTGATTATTTCCTAAGGGAATACCTGAAGTCAGTTGTGTATAAAACCGCAGTGGATACGGAGATGGAATTAGTTTCCGAAATTGTAGCTGCCTGTGATGTGATTCGAAACACACCAAAGATATTTGGCAGGGTGCCCAGAACCTTCTTCGTCGATGTCATGCTTGCGTTGAGGTTGAGGTCAATTTCAGCACATTTTGTATGATGCAGTACAAATGGTATGTTCATTGTGCCAGTGATGGTATTTGCCGTTAACTAGTCTAAATAAAAAAGTACATAGTAATATGATTTTATTTCTATTATTTCCTTAAGCTGGCTTCTCCGACCACAAGTTCGCTACCTCAAATTGTTCAGTGGAGCATCTTCTATGTCCTGTTAAATCTTTGCACGCTCTTAGGAAACACCCTGTCTGTATATGGGGAAACATTGCTTTCAAAAATTTCAAAAAGTACTGTAAGGTGGGCATGTCATTTTGATTTTTGTAAGTTATCGATGTGCACGTTAGAGAGAGAGAGAGAGAGAGAGAGAGAGAGAGAGAGAGAGAGAGTAAGTTATGTTACTGTTAAACAATCGTTGGTCTTGTTGTGGCACAATCTTTGCCTCTGAGCAGTCTGATACATTCTTAGTTGAAGTGTGGTAGGTGATGGATGTATTCAGTAGTGTTGTGCTGACTTGCGATGGTGCTTGTTAAATGAAGAAAGATTTATTGTAAAGGGCGCAAAGGAAGTATATGAGGCATATACTGAAAGACGAAAAGAATATAAGTTTTGAATAATGTTATTTATGTGAAGAGAAGGAGTTTGAGGTAAACTGCGAAGCTAGTTTTTCGAAATGATTATTGTCAACTAGTTAGCTTTTTTCACCTGCTCAGAGCTGAGAGAGAGCCACCCGACTTCCCTGAGTCATGTATTAACAGATCACCTGTGTAAGGTGTTTGGTTTTTATTGAAATTCTCTGTTAACATTGTATCCTTTTAAATCATTGTTCACTTTGTTAGGCATAGTATTGTTCAGACCAGTGTGATGTGTGAATATCACACGAAGTTTTAGTCTGTCTTTCTGAACACATACTTTATTCTAAAATCATTGTCTTGTAATATTATTTCCTAGGAATAGCTACTCTTCCCATTCCACTGTTTACAGAAGTTTTAACAATACGGATTACCACATTTCACCATATGGTATGCAACAGTTTGAATATTGTTTGGAATTTTTATTTAAAAACAGAAACCTAACTTAGCCGCTGTCTGCTTGTTGTTTGCTGTTGTACTTCCGAGAAATCTGCAACAATGTTGTCAAGAGGTAAGTGGAAAGTTTTTTTAGGGCCAGATAATTGTTTTGCTTCAGTTGCGCATTTAATATAAAGACAGGTTGTATTCCGACCAGTTACAGTTCAGTTCAAATTAGGTTCTGTTTAGTCGAAGATTGAAACACCAGAATACATCGAGCAAAAGGGGAAAAAATTTAAATAGTTGGTATAATATACACTACTGGCCATTAAAATTGCTATACCAAGATGAAATGCAGATGATAAACGGGTATTCATTGGACAAATATATTATACTAGAACTGACACGTGATTACATTTTCACGCAATTTGGGTGCATAGATCCTGAGAAATCAGTACCCAGTACAACCATCTCTGGACGTAATAACGACCTTGATACGCCTGGGCATTGAGTCAAACAGAGCTTGGATGGCGTGTACACGTACAGCTGCCCATTCAGCTTCAACACAATACCACAGTTCATCAAGAGTAGTGACTGGCGTATAGTTGCTCCGCTACCATTGACCAGACGTTTGCAGTTGGTGAGAGATCTGGAGAATGTGCTGGCCAGGGCAGCAGTCGAACATTTTCTGTATCCAGAAAGGCCCATACAGGACCTACAACATGTGGTCGTGCATTATCCTGCTGAAATGTAGCGTTTCGCAGGGATCGAATGAAGTGTAGAGCCACGGGTCGTAAATGTAACGTCCACTGTTCAAAGTGCCGTCAATGCGAACAAGAGGTGACCGAGACGTGTAACCAATGGCACCCCATACCATCACGCCGGGTGATACGCCACGCTTCCAATGTGCGTTCACCGCGATGTCGCCAAACACGGATGCGACCATCATGATGCTGTAAACAGAACCTCGATTCATCCGAAAAAATGACGTCTTGCCATTCGTGTACCCAGGTTCGTCATTGAGTACACCATCGCAGGCGCTCCTGTCTGTGATGCACCGTCAAGGGTAACCGCAGCCATGGTCTCCGAGCTGATAGCCCATTCTGCTGCAAACGTCGTCGAACTGTTCGTGCAGATGGTTGTTGTCTTGGAAACGTCCCCATCTGTTGACTCAGGGATCGAGACGTGGCTGCACGAGCCGTTACAGCCATACGGATAAGATGCCTGTCATCTGGACTGCTAATGATACGAGGCCGTTGAGATCCAGCACGGCGTTCCGTATTACCCTCCTGAACCCATATTCTGCTAACAGTCATTGGATCTCGACCAACGCGAGCAGCAATGTCGCAATAAGGTAAACCACAATCGCGATAGGCTACAATCCGACCTTTATAAAAGTCGGAAACGTGATGGTACGCATTTCTCCTCCTTACACGAAGCATCACAACAACTGTTGACCAGACAACGCCAGTGAACTGCTGTTTGTGTATGAGAAATCGGTCGGAAACTTTCCTCATGTCAGCACGTTGTAGGTGTCGCCACCGGCGCCAACCTTGTGTGAATGGTCTGAAAAGCTAATCATTTGCATATCACAGCATCCTCTTCCTGTCGGTTAAATTTCGCGTCTGTAGCACGTCATCTTCGTGGTGTAGCAATTTTAATGGCCAGTAGTGTAGTTTTGAAAACTTACATTCATAGTGTGATCGGTTTGTAGTGTACCGTTCCAATCTTACCAGGACTAGAATTAACATAAGTTTGGAAAAATAATCTTTGAAGGCTATCAAAGCACCTGAAGATGAGCCCCCAGGGCTCGGAACGCATCGTGCATTGAAATAAAATCACAACTCTGACTGAGAGTGGTTGTTTTTTATTTTATATGGAATAAGAATTGGTACAGCGTTGCTGAGAAAATGGAGTACCTGTTACCATGAGGCATGGCCTGTGAGATGGTATACGTGTAGATGCGGTGGGCAATGGTTGCCCCATCCGGTCTGTGTGGTGGATTTCACAGTCGTCGTTGGACATCAGTTGTGCGTTACAGAATGGCTCCATCCTTAATCTGGAAGTATTTTACGAAGTATGTTGTGAAATAAGTACAGTGCTGCGTTTGCTTTAAAGGATTAAAAACCTTAGGAGCAACAACAAACTTGCAATATAATGTAAGGCGAAAACTTAAAACTTAACAGTTCATTGATAGTTTCCAATAAACATAGAAAGCAGCTGATCTGCTGGATGTGTCCACGTAACACACATAGCTTTGATCAGCTTGTAACTCTTGAAGACGGGCAAATTAACATGAAATATAGAGTGTTTCAAAAAATTTTTGGAAATTTGTGGTAAGATCCTATGGGACCAAATTGCTGAGGTTATTGGTCCCTAAGCTTAAACACTACTTAGTCCAACTTAAACTTACGCTAAGTACAACTCACACACCCATGCCCGAGGGAGGACTCAAACCTCCGGCGTGGGGAGCCGCGCGGACCGTGACAAGGCGCCGTAGACCGCACGGCTAACCCGCGCGGCAGAGTGTTGCAGTATCAGTTTTCACCCTTTAGTACCGACTATTCGTAATGTCCCAACAGTTGTATGATCCACGATTACGACATGATTTTTGAGCAGAGCTACAAAAAATTAGGAAACTGGTCATTTTCTATTCGAGTCATCCACTCGTCACTTTTCGAGGAAAGCAGCGAATGGTGGACGGATTAAGTAAGCTTTCTTTTATCTGCCCATTTTTCAATATTGGCTCGATTTCTACCGTTCTTAGACGCAATAATAGGAATAGAAAACCTAAAAATGGTTCAAATGGCTCTAAGCACAATGTAACTTAACATCTGAGGTCATCAGTCCCCTAGCCTTAGAACTACTTAAACCTAACCAACCTAAGGACATCACACACATCCATGCCCGAGGCAGGATTCGAACTGCGACCGTAGAAGCAGCGCGGTTCCGGACTGAAGTGCTTAAAGTCGCTCGGCCACAGCGGCCAGCTAGAAAACAGAAAATCGGTTATTTCAAAAACCGGTTGTTTTGTGCGAGTTTAATGGTCCTGTTAATGTTGTTATTGTTGTGGTCTTCAGTCCTGAGACTGGTTTGATGCAGCTCTCCATGCTACTCTATCCTGTGCAAGCTTTTTCATCTCCCAGTACCTACTGCAATCTACATCCTTCTGAATCTGCTTAGTGTATTCATCTCTTGGTCTCCCCCTACGATTTTTACCCTCCACGCTGCCCTCCAATACTAAATTGGTGATCCCTTGATGCCTCAGAACATGTCCTACCAACCGATCCCTTCTTCTGGTCAAGTTGTGCCACAAACTTCTCTTCTCCCCAATCCTATTCAATACTTCCTCACTAGTTATATGATCTACCCATCTAATCTTCAGCATTCTTCTGTAGCACCACATTTCGAAAGCTTCTATTCTCTTCTTGTCCAAACTATTTATCGTCCATGTTTCACTTCCATACATGGCTACACTCCATACGAATACTTTCAGAAATGACTTCCTGACACTTAAATCAATACTGGATGTTAACAAATTTCTCTTCTTCAGAAACGCTTTCCTTGCCATTGCCAGCCTACATTTTATATCCTCTCTACTTCGACCATCATCAGTTATTTTGCTCCCCATATAGCAAAACTCCTTTACTACTTTAAGTGCCTCATTTCCTAATCTAATTCCCTCAGCATCACCCGACTTAATTAGACTACATTCCATTATCCTTGTTTTGCTTTTGTTGATGTTCATCTTATATCCTCCTTTCAAGACACTGTCCATTCCATTCAACTGCTCTTCCAAGTCCTTTGCTGTCTCTGACAGAATTACAATGTCATCGGCGAACCACAAAGTTTTTATTTCTTCTCCATGAATTTTAATACCTACTCTGAATTTTTCTTTTGTTTCCTTTACTGCTTGCTCAATATACAGATTGAATAACATCGGGGAGAGGCTACAACCCTGTCTCACTCCCTTCCCAACTACTGCTTCCCTTTCGTGCCCTTCGACTCTTACAACTGCCATCTGGTTTCTGTACAAATTGTAAATAGCCTTTCGCTCCCTGTATTTTACCCCTGCCACCTTTAGAATTTGAAAGAGAGTATTCCAGTCAACATTGTCAAAAGCTTTCTCTAAGTCTACAAAAGCTAGAAACATAGGTTTGCCGTTCCTTAATCTTTCTTCTAAGATAAGTCGTAAGGTCAGTATTGCCTCACGTGTTCCAGTGTTTCTACGGAATCCAAACTGATCTTCCCCGAGGTTGGCTTCTACTAGTTTTTCCATTCGTCTGTAAAGAATTCGTGTTAGTATTTTGCAGCTGTGACTTATTAAGCTGATGGTTCGGTAATTTTCACATCTGTCAACACCTGCTTTCTTTGGGCTTGGAATTATTATATTCTTCTTGAAGTCTGAGGGTATTTCGCCTGTTTCATACATCTTGCTCACCAGATGGTAGAGTTTTGTCAGGACTGGCTCTCCCACGGCCGTCAGTAGTTCCAATGGAATATTGTCTACTCCGGGGGCCTTGTTTCGACTCAGGTCTTTCAGTGCTCTGTCAAACTCTTCACGCAGTATCATATCTCCCATTTCATCTTCATCTACATCCTCTTCCATTTCCATAATATTGTCCTCAAGTACATTGCCCTTGTATAGACCCTCTATATACTCCTTCCACCTTTCTGCTTTCCCTTCTTTGCTTAGAACTGGGTTGCCATCTGAGCTCTTGATATTCATACAATTTGTTCTCTTATCTCCAAAGGTCTCTTTAATTTTCCTGTAAGCGGTATCTATCTTACCCCTAGTGAGATAGGCCTCTACATCCTTACATTTGTCCTCTAGCCATCCCTGCTTAGCCATTTTGCACTTCCTGTCGATCTCATTTTTGAGACGTTTGTATTCCTTTTTGCCTGTTTCATTACTGCATTTTTATATTTTCTCCTTTCATCAATTAAATTCAATATTTCTTCTGTTACCCAAGGATTTCTACTGTTAATATGCCGTTGAAAAGAAATGATATAACCGGAAACCGGTTTTTCAGCGATAACTGACATACGTAGGTAATTCCATTCCCAGAGATTTTTCCTTGCTGAGAGGACTGGAATGAGGTGCACTCAGCCGCATGCCGCTCAGCTAGTCGACCGATTAGTAGTGGTTGCAAGGTCAAGAAACCCGAGAACAACCGGGTGAATGGTGTGCTGACCAATGACCTTTCGTACCGCATCCAATGACGGCACTGGCAGGGGACTGACCCGATTGGACCATCTAGGGCCCAGACGCGGATCTTTAACCAAAAGAAATACTTCTACATCTACATCTACATACATACTCCGCAATCCACCATACGGTGCGTGGAAGAGGGTACCTCGTACCACAACTGGCATCTTCTCTCCCTCTTCCACTCCCAAACAGAACAAGGGTTGGCTCTGAGCACTATGGGACTTAACATCTATGGTCATCAGTCCCCTAGAACTTAGAACTACTTAAACCTAACTAACCTAAGGACATCACACAACACCCAGCCATCACGAGGCAGAGAAAATCCCTGACCCCGCCGGGAATCGAACCCGGGAACCCGGGCAGAACAAGGGAAAAATGACTGCCTATATGGCTCTGTACGGGCCCTAATCTCTCTTATCTTATCTTTATGGTCTTCCCGCGAAATATAAGTTGGCAGCAGTAAAATTGTACTGCAGTCAGCCTCAAATGCTGGTTCTCTAAATTTCCTCACTAGCAATTCACGAAAAGAACGCCTCCTTCCTCCAGAGACTCCCACCCGAGTTCCTGAAGCGTTTCCGTAACACTCGCGTGATGATCAAATCTACCAGTAACAAATCTAGCAGCCCGCCTCTGAATTTCTTCTATGTCCTCCCTCAATCCGACCTGATAGGGATCCCAAACGCTCGAGCAGTACTCAAGAATAGGTCGTATTAGTGTTTCATAAGTGGTCTCTTTTACAGATGAACCACATCTTCCCAAAATTCTACCAATGAACCGAAGACGACTATCCGCCTTCCCCACAACTGCCGTTGCATGCTTGTCCCACTTCATATCGCTCTGCAGTGTTACACCCAACTATTTAATCGACGTGGCTGTGTCAAGCGCTACACTACTAATGCAGTATTCAAACATTACGGGATTGTTTTTCCTATTCATCTAATTTACATTTATCTATATTTAGAGTTAGCTGCCATTCTTTGCACCAATCACAACTTGACTGTGAACCTAGAGGGACAAGACAGAGCAGAAGCCTACGGAAAAGACGGCGCAGTTTGTCAACCGGAACAGGTGATAGCATCTAGTCCGTGAAGGGAGAAGAAGAAGAAGATGAAGACTGAAATAGCAAGATTCCGTTTTTCCATTATGAATAATGTTTTCATAAGTAAAAAAGACCAAAAGGAGTGGAAGATTTGCTTCCTTTGCGCGTAGGTCAAATTGCTGAGGGTGGCTTCATCTCTCCCTACTAGTGTCGCAGGCAGCGCGCCCTAGTTGGCAGGTTACGCGACTGCGACGGCGACGGCGACGGCGACGGCGACCCACCGCCGAGGCGCGGGCTGACAGCGGCCAGCTGTATCTCTCCATCGTGGAGTGCAGGGCCGCGTCCTGCGCCGCTACCAGGGGTGAGTCCTGGCCGCCCGGGACACGGTTTTTAATTAAGGACCGCGGCTGCGGCTGCGTCCGCACTTTATAGGCGGGCGGCCGACGCCGCCGGAGATGGCCGATACGTCCCAAGATTGATCGCCAGCCCGACCTGCCCCCACGCCGAAGAAGTCGGTCGCGCGCTTCCAAGCCGTGTTATCGGCAGGCGCGTGCACAAAAAACGGCACCGGTCCCACAAACCGACCGGCCGAGGGGAGCGCAACCCGCCAATTACTACCGCAGCGCCGCATCGCGCCACGCCGCCGAATTAAAACTTACTCCCAATCTGTGGACTCATTCCAGCCGCGCAGGTAGGCACACCTCCAACTGCTTCTCCCTCTCGCCCGTGTTGCGTGGACAGGTCGTTTGTCCTGTGCTCTGCTTATTAGCGCTGTTTTCCTTAGTTCACGAGGCAATGGCAGCATGACTGTGTTTTATTCTTCCGTTCTCCAGCGTAAATTTGATTCAACTAAATAAAAAAACTTAATTCCTCACATGTAAACTCTCTCCGTCCCTACCTGCATCCAAAATGTTGCTCTGTTTACTTAAGTACCTGTGATTCTTTCTAAATTCTATACTTTCTTTTAGCACAACTGCTGAGGTGTGTGCTGGTTTATTGCCGGTCCAATCACCAGCGTTTTTCTTGCAGCTCAGTTTTCAAACGATCCAATAACGTTGAATAATATTCACCTGTAATAGTTTTACGCTTTTCCAGATGGTCAATGAGGATTATCCCTTGGGAATCCCAAAACACAGTCGCCATAACCTTTCCAGCCGAAGAAATGGTTAAAAAAAAATGGTTCAAATGGCTCTGAGCACTATGCGACTCAACTGCTGAGGTCATCAGTCGCCTAGAACTTAGAACTAATTAAACCTAACTAACCTAAGGACAGCACACAACACCCAGCCATCACGAGGCAGAGAAAATCCCTGACCCCGCCGGGAATCGAACCCGGGAACCCGGGCGTGGGAAGCGAGAACGCTACCGAACGACCACGAGATGCGGGCGAAGAAATGATCTTCGCCTTTTTTTGGTGCAGATTCTCCCTTGTTAACCCATTGTTTAGATTGTTGTTTGGTCTCAGGACTATATTAATGTATCCATGTTTCATCCACAGTGACGAAACGACGCTTAAAGTCCTGCAGATTCTTCCTGAACAGCTGCAAACCATCCTTGCAACACTTCACACGATTCCGTTTTTGGTCAAGCGTGAGCAATCGCTGAACCCCTCTTATGAATAGCTTTCTCATGTCCAAATGTTTATGCAAAAAATTATGTACCCATTCATTGGAGATGCCCACAGCACTAGCAATCTCACGCACCTTAACTCTTCTGTCATCCATCACCATATCATGGATTTTATCAATGATTTCTGGAGTCGTAACTCCGTAGGGCGTCCAGAACGTGCAGCATCACTTGTGCCCATATGACTACTCCGAAAATTTTGAAATCACCTATAAACTGTTCTAATCGAAGGTGCAGAGTCACCGTAATGTTTATCAAGCTTCACCGTAACCTTTATCAAGCTTCTTTTTAGTCTCCTGAGGTGTTTTGCCTTTCATAAAGTAGTGTTTAATCACCACACGAAATTCTTTTTCGTCCATTTTTTGACAGTCACTCGACTTCCTTGATTCACACGAATGCCAAACACAAATAAATAGACAATATGGCTCAAACTTTGTGTGCGTTCTTTCCAAAGATGCTACTAACTAAACATGACCTCCATACGTGCCGGTGGTGTCATCTCTCGGACTTTGCGCGGACTTTTGAAACGCGCCTCGTATATACAGGCAGAGTTATAAAACTACTGTAGGCTATAGTAGACTATCACAAGTAATCGTAGACTGTGATAGTTTTCCTAGTAGCCTTGCTCAGTTAAGATCGTAAACGTTTTACCAGTGCGTTAGGTGTGTTGTATACCAATCGGGCGTTACCTCACTTCGATCGCTTTGCTTGCGCATGCGATCAGTGACTGTCTCACTAGATTCCCCTAGAAACAGGAAGTCGTGAACCATTTAGAAACTGAGTGAAGATATACACTGACGTAAAATAATCGCAACACCAAGAAGGAACTGTGTGACATAAACGAAAGTTGGTAGGCGCCTTTCTTCATGTGAAAGATGATGTCTATTCAGATTTCGTGCCAGTCGCATTCAAATGCCGCTAGTAGCGCCAGTAAGAGAAGACAGATCAGGTTGGCTTTAAATATACGCTTTAAACGTCCTGAGCGTTAGTTAGCTTTGACATTGGACGTGGTGAGTTGATGTTCGTCAAGAATGCATTTGAGGTGTCGAAGATTCCATTCTCCACACCTCTCTGAGGTCGTGTAACAGGGCTACGAAAAACCAGATGTTCTTCTGCGATCTTGCAGAAAGGCTTGGCAGTATTGTGGCCGCTGTACATAATCGCTGGCAGCAGTGATCACGAAAATGTACGGTCGCAAGAAGACCGGGTATCAGAAGGTCATGTGGTACTACCGAGAGGGAAGACCATCATATTCGGCGTATGGCTCTGGCGCATCATATTGTACCTGAAACAGGAATTTGAGCAGCAGTCGGCACCACAGTGACACAACGACCTCCTAATTCAAGGACAGTTCTGAGACACACTCTCTGTAGTCTTCATTCTACTGACCCCGATCCACCGTCATTTGCGACTTCAGTCGTTTCAAGCGAGAGCTCATTAGAGGGCAGGGTCGATGTCAGTTGTGTTTTCTGATGAAAGCTGGTTCTGTCTCGGTCCCGTGTCTTGTTTCGAAGGAGGCCAATGGAGGACCTGCAACCAACCTGTCAGCGTGCTAGACATATTGAATCTATACCTCGAGCTATGGTCCGCGGTGCGATTTCGTACGACAGCAGTGGCTATCCCACGCACCCTGATTGCAAGTTATATATCAGTCTAATGATTCGACCAGTTGTACTGCCATTCATGAACAGCGTTTTCCAACAAGATAACACTCGCCACACACCGCTGTTGTAATCCCTCACGCTCAGCAGAGTGTCGACATGTTCCCCTGGCCTGCTCGATCATCAGATCAGCCTCCAGTCGAGCACAAACTGGACATCAGACGAAAACTCCAGCGTCATCCACAACCAGCACTAAAAGCTCGCGTATTGACCGAGCAAGTGCTCCGGGCATGGAACTCCATCCAGTGCCTGTACAACACAATACAAGCACGGTTATATGCAACATTCTGACGGTTACACCGGTTATTAATGAGCCTGCATTTCACATTTGCAATCATTTATCTTGCGCTTGTGTGAATTTGTGATCTTGCAGTGCTAATCACTTAAATATTTTACCTAGACAAATTTATTCCCGAAATTACGTTACTCTACATTAATTAATTTTTTTGGTGTTGAGACTTTTTCCCGTCAGTGTATAAAGGGCCTCGTAACCCATTGAACAATTTTGTTCTACATAGTTATCCTTCGGTCTGTTACTTAAAAATAAACAGTATTTACAGAAAAATTGATATCCTTAATATTTAATTCAGGCCTTGTTCGAAAATTATTGATTTGTAACGTGAAACACAGTTACAGTCTGCAAAGCAAAATTTATGGGAAAAGTTTCGCAGCTTTTTGAAATAAAAACAGGTGTACGATAAGGTAACGGTCTATCCCCAATTCTTTTTAGTAGTGTGATAGAGAAAACAGTAAGATTCTGGAACGAAAAACTTATTGAACTCAACATCTCGCCTATAGGTTGGGAAGAGGAAGCAAAAAGATCGAAATCAACTGTCTTGCATTTGCAGATGATTTTGCTATACTTTCTGAAAATGTGGTATCTGCTGTAACTCAAATAAATCTCCTGGAAGAAATGGGCAGCCAACTGGATTGAGAATTTCTGCAGAAAAAAACAAAATTTGTGACAAATGTTAAGGATTCCTGGAAACAGATAGTGGTCAAATAGAGAGGGTAGAAATATATGAATATCTATGGGAACTAATCCAAGAAAATGCTTTGGAAAAACTTGCAGTAGAGGAAAGGATGCATAAAATGGGGAGAGCATATGGTATCACCAAAGACCTCTACAATAAAAGGTGCCTGTACAAAAATGCAAAAATAATTTCAAATATTTATGGGGTAAAAAGTCCACAACAAGCTGGATCAACGAAATAAAAAAGCATTTAGAAAGAAACAGCATAAAATCACAAGATACAACCAACAGAGAAGCATTTCGGGAAAAAGTATTGAAGATGGAAGATTCCAAGGCAGGATAGCTAAAAAGATTGGTTCCAAATGTTCTGAAGACAGAAATAAGAAACACAATGAACAGATGAAAGCGTACTGGTAGAAAAGAAAAGAACAAAAAACGAAGGATTGAAACTGGAACGTGGTCCTCAGATGGTCTATTCGCAGAAAAACACATATATTTGTGTATACGCATTGTAATTGTAGGTGCAACTAAAGTAATTGGTTTTGTTACATAAAAGCATAGTAGTTACGAAACCAACTAATTTTTATTACTCATAAAATAGCATTTATGTTTTGTAGGGATTTCGAATACACATGGCCTAACTCTGAAGCATGTTCGGTAGTAATTATGTGAAAAAAAACCCAGAGAAATCGTCCGCTCCCAGTTTCTCTCTCACACATTCATTTATGTTTCTTTCCCTACCAATCCTATCTGTACTACTGGTAATCCTACCATTTGCTACATCATTCATATATTGTACCAAAACGACCCTCCAGTAGTTTTCGTAGAGCGCAAATCTGTATACAGGGTAGGTGGGGGTAAAGCCCCGTCACTTTCAGTTCTTCTGATATTGTGGCCAATGAGAGGTAAATTTGGCCACGATTTCAAACTGAAGTCATAGGCTGAATGTTACCTATAACCCTCGAAATTCCAGTTCTGTCTGATTATTACTTACTGAGAAATTTACAATTTAGGTAAAACAAAAACTGCAAGGCTTTATATCACACGCCCTGCATTGGGGGGACTGGCCTCATTTCAGATAAACGTGGACAAAAATTGATGTATGCATAATAAAAACACTGTTGTATAGCAGCCGAGTTATCCAATACAATATTGAACTAAAATGTCTTGTAAATTTGAACATAATGCTTAAAAATACTTACACAAAAATAATAATTTCGTCTCCAGGAGAGGAAGGTTGGTAGGGTAACCCGAAAGAGTTCAGTCACTAAGGCTAAGTTATCTAGGTTCCTAGTAAACAGTGTACTTTGTTAGGTCATCTGATGCCTTTTTGAAGTCCCAGGATCTTGTTTCTTGTTCGTCTTCTTCGTCTTCTTCAGATACTTCTTTACCAAATAGTTAAGTTCATATCTATATCTGAGCTATGGTTATGATGTGAGAAGTCTGAATCTGAAGAATAATCAACTGGCTGTTTGATCTGTTTTCTTCCTTCTTTGGCACTGGTGTAATGAAATCTAGCTTACGTCGTTTTATTTCTGTCACATCCTCTTTTCTTTCTTTGGCACACTTGCTCTCAGTAGCAATCTTATCTTTTCCCACACATTCTTCTTCCATTCGTTCTTTATTGGGTGTCGACATTACAGGTACAGATTTCAATATTTTGTCAGAAAGTTATCCTAAATTTTTATTTTATTAATATCACGCTATTTGTATTAAATGTCATATTCTGCGGGGGGGTCATCACTTAAGAATTGCCGTCACATTATTGAAGCTGCGATGATTTACCTCAAAACACCTGCGGGGATTTGTTCAGTTTCGCCTTTTTGCTGACAAATATGCCATTGTCGATTTTGGGTACAACCTGCAAGCTTAAATGCAGAAGTGTCGATGAGTAGTTCGTTGATTTTTCTTTTCAATCCCTGTATTATATGATGTTCTAGAAAGGCATCATAAAAGTTACATGTAAGTAGTAAAAAATAAACTTGCCTCATTTTCTCGCCTATGGAGTGACCTGCCGGGACAAAATTTCATGGGACAATAAGTTACAATAAAACGGACCTGCCACCTGGTGGTCAACTCCTGAATCGGAGGTAGTCAATCAAAAAACTCGGTGCGTGATTTTATCCCACGCGGGGCTTTACCCTCACCTATCTTACTACATGGCCATTATTAAGATATGTGTTACTCACATACATTGTCCGTCCAAAAAGTTCCAGAAGTGATTTTATTCCTGGCGTATAAGCGACGTCAGAGCAGTAATTGCGGTGGTAGCTTGAAATGACAACTGTACCGACTTGCATTCGATCAGTCACTTGTGAGCAGCCAGTGTTAAGCTGTGATTGCATGGCCGTAATGTGTCAACATTGTTGTATCACAAATTGCAGAAGAGCAACGAACTGAAAATCTCTAAATCAAGTTGTAAACTGTACACCCTCCAGTAATACAGGGTGGTCCAAATATCTCACGAAATAAGCATCAAACGAAAAAACTACATAGAACGAAACTCATCTAGCTTGAAGGGGGAAACCAGATGGCGCTGTGGTTGGCCCCCTAGATGGCGCTGCCATAGGTCAAACAGATATCAACTGCGTTTTTTTAAAATAGGAAACCCCATTTTTATTACATATTCGTGTAGTACGTAAAGAAATATGAATGTTTTAGTTGGACCACTTTTTTCGCTTTGTGATGGCGCTGTAATAGTCACAAGCGTGTAAGTACGTGGTATCACGTAACATCCGCCAGTGCGGATGGTATTTGCTTCGTGATACATTACCCGTGTTACAATGGACCGTTTACCAATTGCGGAAAAGGTCGATATGGTGTTGATGTATGGCTGTTGTGATCAAAATGCCAACAGGTGTGTGCTGTGTATGCTGCTCGGTATCCTGGACGACATCATCCAAGTGTCCGGACCGTTACGTTATTTAAGGAAACAGGAAGTGTTCAGCCACATGTGAAACGTCAACCACGACCAGCAACAAATGATAATGCCCAAGTAGACGTTTCAGCTGCTGTCGCGGCTAATCCGCACATCAGTAGCATACAAACTGCGCGAGAATCGGGAATCTCAAAAACGTCGGTGTTGAGAATGCTACATCAACATCGACTGCACCCGTACCATATTTCTGTGCACCAGGAATTGCATGGCGACGACATTGAACGTCGTGTACAGTTCTGCCACTGGGCGCAAGAGAAATTACGGGACGATGACAGATTTTTTGCACGCGTTCTATTTAGCGACGAAGCGTCATTCACCAATAGCGGTAACGTAAACCGGCATAATATGCACAATTGGGCAACGGAAAATCCACAAGTGGAACATCAGCTACCTTGGCGGGTTAATGTATGGTGCGGCATTATGGGAGGAAGGATAATTGGCCCCCATTTTATCGATGGCAATCTAAATGGTGCAATGTATCCTGATTTCCTACATAATGTTCTACCTATGTTACTACAAGATGACAGAATGGTGATGTACTTCCAACGTGATGGATGTCCGGCACATAGCTCGCGTGCGGTTGAAGCGGTATTGAGTAGCATATTTCATGACAGGTGGATTGGTCGTCGAAGCTCCATATCATGACCCGCACGTTCACCGGATCTGACGTCCCCGGATTTCTCTCTGTGGGGAAAGTTGAAGGATATTTCCTATCGTGATTCACCGATAACGCCTGACAACATACGTCAGCGCATTGTCAGTGCATGTGCGAACATTACGGAAGGCGAACTACTCGCTGTTGAGAGGAATGTCGTTACACGTATTGTCAAATGCACTGAGGTTGACGGAGATCATTTTGAGCATTTATTGCATTAATGTGATATTTACAGGTAATCTCGCTGTAACAGCAAGCGTTCTCAGAAATGATAAGTTCACAAAGGTACATGTATCACATTGGAACAACCGAAATAAAATGTTCAAACGTACCTACGTTCTGTATTTTAATTTAAAAAAACCTACCTGTTACCAACTGTGTCTAAAATTATGAGTCATATGTTTGTGACTATTACAGCGCCATCTATCACAAAGCGATAAGAGTGGTCCAACTAAAAAATTCATATTTCTTTACGTACTACACGAATATGTAATAAAAAATGGGGGTTCCTATTTAAAAAAACGCAGTTGATATCCGTTTGAATTATGGCAGCGTCATCTAGCGGGCCAACCATAGCGCCATCTGGTTTCCCTCTTCAGGCTAGACAAGTTTCGTTCTTTTTAGTTTTTTCGTTTGACGCTTATTTCGTGAAATATTTGGCCCGGTCACGATCAATGGACCACCCTGTATAACGACGCGACTAAACTAATGTACTGCAATTTTCAGAAACGGCATCTATTCCGAAGAACTTTGTGCCGACAGAATGCATATAAGTGTACTACTGACAGTTATCATGCCAACGAAACGCTTTGCTCTGGTAACGATCTAAATCGAAAAAAGCGTGTAAACGTGTTAATTGATTTAGCAACACCGCAGTTGTGCAGTGAAATGACTCGGTCGCCAGTCCGTTACGGACAATGGTTATCAAACTATATTGAGTGAAAATATGAGTTTACGTAATAATTACTGAAACTTTTTTATCCAGCTATGATACATGATGTACTGCTTTAGACAAGCCATGTTAGAGAGCTCTGTTGACATAGCAAGATGTCATAAAACGTTTGAAAGTAATTTTACATGACGTTGAACACTTTGCAGTATTGTAATTCAAATCAAAAGTAATTTACTAAGTGTAACACATAACGTTAGTTCACTATAGTTTTCACTGTCATTAGGTTTCACAAACCATTTCCTTTCCGTAAACAAAACTCATTAAAAACAAAACAAAAATGACTCTGAACACTATGGGACTTAACAGCTGAGGCCATCAGTCGCCTAGAACTTAGAACTACTTAAACCTAACTAACCTAAGGACATCACAAACATCCATGCTCGAGGCAGGATTCGAACCTGAAACCGTAGTGGTCGCGCGGTTCCAGACTGAAGTGCCTTGAACCGCTCGGCCAATCCGGCCAGCTCATTAAAAACACATAATGACTGAACACTGATTACGTCACAACAGCAATTAGAACAGGCAACGCAGAAAGTACGAAAGCCAAGAACACACAACACATGAATATATAAATTTATAAAATACTGTTTAATTATGCTCTGTTATTTCACCATACAGATTAATTATGTGGACTAACTTGTTTCCTTTTCAAAAGGATAACGATTGCAGCTAAATTTGCAAATTATTAATTATACTTTCAACGAACTTATAAAATATATATACTTTCATATTAGATAATTAGAATATTCAGTAAAATGAGCGTACTACGCTGGCAAATCTTACACATTTGTAAACTTCTGAACTCTCACAATCTTATTTTGAGTCTGAGCTACTGTAGACGCGACATAATGATTTGATGACAACAGTTATTAGGCAAAAGGCTCTTCTCCTCTTTACCTAAATATATTTGGGCACAAAGTACTCTTCTTCCATTAATATTCTTGGAAATCATCCCAAATATTTATCGTACTGTAGCCCATACTATTGCTCGTTGTATTCACAATACCTCGCTTGACATTTTGGCACCGCGAAGTTCACACACTAAGTTTGGCGAGCACTTTCGCAGTGACTCGCGTTGGACGTCACACGCTGGCGGCTCCTGGGTATACGCGCTCTCGCGTACCAAATACACTCCTGGAAATGGAAAAAAGAACACATTGACACCGGTGTGTCAGACCCACCATACTTGCTCCGGACACTGCGAGAGGGCTGTACAAGCAATGATCACACGCACGGCACAGCGGACACACCAGGAACCGCGGTGTTGGCCGTCGAATGGCGCTAGCTGCGCAGCATTTGTTCACCGCCGCCGTCAGTGTCAGCCAGTTTGCCGTGGCATACGGAGCTCTATCGCAGTCTTTAACACTGGTAGCATGCCGCGACAGCGTGGACGTGAACCGTATGTGCAGTTGACGGACTTTGAGTGAGGGCGTATAGTGGGCATGCGGGAGGCCGGGTGGACGTACCGCCGAATTGCTCAACACGTGGGGCGTGAGGTCTCTACAGTACATCGATGTTGTCGCCAGTGGTCGGCGGAAGGTGCACGTGCCCGTCGACCTGGGACCGGACCGCAGCGACGCACGGATGCACGCCAAGACCGTAGGATCCTACGCAGTGCCGTAGGGGACCGCACCGCCACTTCCCAGCAAATTAGGGACACTGTTGCTCCTGGGGTATCGGCGAGGACCATTCGCAACCGTCTCCATGAAGCTGGGCTACGGTCCCGCACACCGTTAGGCCGTCTTCCGCTCACGCCCCAACATCGTGCAGCCCGCCTCCAGTGGTGTCGCAACTGGCGTGAATGGAGGGACGAATGGAGACGTGTCGTCTTCAGCGATGAGAGTCGCTTCTGCCTTGGTGCCAATGATGGTCGTATGCGTGTTTGGTGCCGTGCAGGTGAGCGCCACAATCAGGACTGCATACGACCGAGGCAAACAGGGTCAACACCCGGCATCATGGTGTGGGGAGCGATCTCCTACACTGGCCGTACACCACTGGTGATCGTCGAGGGGACACTGAATAGTGCACGGTACATCCAAACCGTCATCGAACCCATCGTTCTACCATTCCTAGACCGGCAAGGGAACTTGCTGTTCCAACAGGACAATGCATTGTTTTTACACATAGTAGAGGCCCTTACTGTACCAGCGTGTCTACTTTCTTTCCAACATTGGTTTTAAATGATGTGAAATAAGTTCGTGTTACAACATTTTAAATAATTAATATTGACAATAAAATGATAAAATATGTATTAATGATCTGAAATTACTTTAAAAAATGCGAAAAGAAAAACTTTAAAATTTATGGAGTATTGTATTTTAGAGCTATAAAGTATTCAAGGCATTCTCTAGAATGTTAGAGGAAGAGCGAAGTGTGTACAAAGTCCCCTCCCTCCAACCCCCCCCCCCAAAAAAAAAGCCTTCCCATTCGAACAAAAACGACACCCGGTCGACTGATGGGAATGGAATGAAACACGCAGACACTTCCTTCTTGGAAAAAATCATCACGGATGACGAGACTTGATGTTATAAATACGAACCTGCCACCTGGTTTGCCGATTTCGCCAGTCACAGAACGCTTCCACAGCCAAAGAAAACAAAACATATGATAGCGTCTCGCATCATCAAAACAAACAAAAAGAAGTGTACCTGTATGTTTACGACGTGAAGACGTAGATCTATTCTGTATCAGCCAATGTAGTGCAATGTTCTACAAAATCGCGCACCTATTGTGGACGAACATTATGACGAAGCAGAAGCAAAAAATTTCGAGTAATAACTGTAATTTAATACTATTTAATAGTACTAATACTTAAGACACCTGTTTCAGAAACAGAAATAAAGCGAAATGCGGATGGTCTAAATAAGACTTTTGCTACATTAGAAAAGGTGATCGTAACCTATATTTCTCTTTTTAAGCAGGTATAATCAGAAAAAGGAAGAACTACAATTATATCAGTGATGAAATTCATACAGAATAGAGAGGCACTGCAGTGGTGGAAAAAGTGACTGGGTGCAAGGCAGTGACTACAGGAACTAAGAAACAATGCTCGGCCGAGAAAAACTGTACGTACGAATTATTAAAGAACGTTAACAAAAGGAAATAAAAACTGAGGGTGAGAGAGAGATGGGGTCTAAAGACGGCACACGACATTAGAACTTGGCAGATTACATCAGCGGTGGCAAGGGGGCGTCGGTGGCCCCTTTGCGATCGTATAATTTCAGATGGTCGGACTGTCGCAAATTGTGGGCTTGATTCTCCGACTAACCGGTAGTACTAGGCCGACCTCCTGGTGCCTGTAGCACTCAGTTAAACTATCTCTCCGTGGTACCTATCTCTCCATGGTACCAAAAAAACGGGAGAACCATGTGATCTGGAGACTAACTGTAGTAGCCCTGGGAACGCGAGTAGACTGCAGAAAAATTCGGGTTCGAATGAGGCCGTGCACTTGCTGTGGGGGCTATTTAACACCTCGGGAAAACAGCCGACTGTGCGGGAGGATCTACTTTTCACAGCCAAGCAAACAGTGTTCATCTGCAGGGTTTCGGACGCGCTACAAAGGTATGTTGGCTGGCACCGCCTTCCTCTAATGGTCAGGTTCGCTCCTCAGGCGCCCTTGGCGTATCCATGCGCGATGGATCGTTCAAACTAGGTACAAAGGCCTCTTTTCAACGGAAAGCGCCATGTTGGCGAAGATTACCAACTGTTAAATTATTAGCAACCACGATCTACAAAATTTACGGACGTAATCCTATACTGTGGAGTCATCACTATTTGGTATCTATTGTTCACCCACGCAACACACATACAATCACAAATAAATTATAGTTAATACAACCAGAAAGCCCTCGATTCTTCAAAGAATCGAACTCAAATGCATAAAGCAGGTTGAAACATCTGATTACTTCACAAATGAGTTAGTGTTCAAGCACGTAAGCAATAAAAAGTTTAGAAAAGGTTTGAAATTATGTTTAAAGTTGGTTGGAAATCCCTACTGGAATTCTAGGTAATTTGCGCTCTGTTTTAATCAAAAGCTAGTTTTTCACGCATATCAATATTTATGACGTCATATCTCCTGAACCATGTGTCGTACACTGATGTAATTTTGCACATACACTACTGGCCATTAAAATTGGTACACCAAGAAGAAATGCAGATGATAAACGGGTATTCATTGGACAAATATATTATACTAGAACTGCAATGTGATTACGTTTTCACGCAATTTGGGTGCATAGATCCTGAGGAATCAGTATCCAGAACAACCACCTCTGGCCGTAATAACGGCCTTGATACGCCTGGGCATTGAGTCAAACAGAGCTTGGATGGCGTGTACACGTACAGCTGCCCATGCAGCTTCAACACGATAGCACAGTTCATCACGAGTAGTGATTGGCGTATTATGACGAGTCAGTTGCTCGGCCACCATTGACCAGACGTTTTGCCGGCCGGAGTGGCCGTGCGGTTCTAGGCGCTACAGTCTGCAGCCGAGCCACAGCTACGGTCACAGGTTCGAATCCTGCCTCGGGCATGGATGTGTGTGATGTCCTTAGGTTAGTTAGGTTTAAGTAATTCTAAGTTCTAGGCGACTGATGACCTTAGAAGTTAAGTCGCATAGTGCTCAGAGCCATTTGAACCATTTGAACTAAATTTTCGCTGAACATGCAGTAAAACTGCCGCATCAAGTACGATTTCCATACTACTAACTGTATTCGCAACACATTTAGCAGAAAGTGTGCACTTATAGCGCTGCCCGAGGCAGGATTCGAAACTGCGACCGTAGCAGTCGCGCGGTTCCGAACTGAGCGCCTAGAACCGCGAGACTACCGCGGCCGGCGAAAATTTAGTAAGTGATAAACATTTTGTACGTGATGTTGGCGAGAAAAAGTTTTACGAAGGTTTGAAACTATGTGTAAAGCTTGGTGCAAGTCAGTAAGTGCTCTCATTATGAAATACTAGATGAATATTTGGTTATTTGCGTGTGATGAGTTACGTTGCCTCATTAACTGTAACCTTTCTCACTGTGTTCAGTCAAGATTATACAGTAACTCTTAATGAGTGGAATATGTTAGCATTTTAAATTTTTACCGTTTTATGATTCACGGATGTGTCAATGTCATGTTCCCCCCTCCCCTTCCCCCTCTTCACCGCGTTCTCACTTCTCAGGAATGCACGAATTAGGAAGGGCGAAAAAGCATAAACACCCTTCATTGCTTCGGATCACGTTCAGATTTCGTCGAATGGTTTTGAACAGTCCCCAGTGGTTGCTCCCTGTATTACAGAGCAAAAATTGCGGTCGCGATATACTTCAAAGGTTTGCTATCACGTCCAGTGGGGCTGCAGCCTCACAATATCATTAGATTATTTCGTTCGGGGAGTGCCAGCAGTGTTGTCAAGATCTTAGTCCTGTTTCCCTTCGTACTGCGAACTGTCGTTTTAGACCGCAAAAAATCAACACCCTTTAAGCCACCCCGGAAGTGCTTCACGTGCCGATATTGAGCGGGGATTTCACCGCTGGCCGTCGGTTCCGACCTCCATGGCTGTGGCGTCAATGAAGTGGTGAAATGTGGGTGAGAGAAGGGTGTTACGACCATCCCATCTAGTGACAAAAACTTCAGAACTCTGGATCTTTTTTTTTCACGTATCTCGACACCTTGCTGTTTGAAGCGTTGCCGCGCCAGAGGTTGACGTAGCAGGGCGCCACACTTTCGCACGATTACAAAGGAGGTTGTAGGCAGCTTTCAGCCAAGTTTCATACTTCTGCGTCGCAATGGGAGACAATTACAGGGTTTATAAAAATGACCATTTAATTGCGTTGCATAGTGTCGACTGGTAATTTTAATGTCGTTGATGCATAGTTCGTAGCGTTATTCCGTAAGTTTAATAGGCACAACAGATACATACACTGAAGCCCCAAAGAAACTGGTATGGGCATGTGTTTTCAAATACTGGCAGAATACGTCTCTGCGGTCGGTAACGCCTATATAAGGCAACAAGTGTCTGGCGCAGTTGTTAAATCGGATACTGCTGCTACAATGGCAGGTTATCAAGATTAAAGTGAGTCTGAACGTGGTGTTATAGTTGGCACACGAACGATGGGACATAGCACCTCCGACGTAACTATGAAGTAGCGATTTTCCCGTACGACGATTTCACGTGCATGCCGTGAATATCAGGAATCCGGTAAAACATAAAATCTCCGGCATCACTGCGGCCAGAGAAAGATCATGCAAAAACGGCACAAACGACTACTGGAGAGAATCATTCAATGTGACAGAAGTGCAACCCTTCTCTAAATTGCTGCAGATTTCAAAGCCGGGCTATCAAAAAGTGTCAGGATGCGAACCATTCAATGAAACATCATTGAATGGGTTTTCGGGGCCAAAGGCCCAATCGTGTACCCATAATGACTCCACGACACAATGCTTTACGCCTCGCCTGGGCGCGCCAACACCAACATTGGACTGTTGATGACTGAAAACATGTTACCTGGTCGGACGAGTCACGCTTCAAATTGTATCGAGCGGATGGACGTGTACGGGCATGGAGACAGCCTCCATGGACCCTGCATGTTATCAGGGGACTGTTCAAGCTGGTGGAGGATCTGCAATGGGGTGGGGGGGGGGGATGTGCAACTGGAACGTGATACATCTATACACGACTCTGACAGGTGACACGTACATAAGCATCGTGTCTGATCACCTGCAGCCATTCATGTCCATTGTGCATTCCGACACACTTGGGCAAGTCCGCCGGCCGCGGTGGTCTAGCGGTTCTAGGTGCTCAGTCCGGAACCGCGCGACTGCTAGGGTCGCAGGTTCGAATCCTGCCTCAGGCATGGATGTGTGTGATGTCCTTAGGTTAGTTAGGTTTAAGCAGTTCTAAGTTCTAGGGGACTGATGACCACAGATGTTAAGTCCCATAGTGCTCAGAGCCATTTGAACCATTTTTTGGGCAAGTCCAGCAGGACAATGTGACACCCAATACGTCCAGAATTGTTACAGAGTAGCTCCAGGAACACTCGTCTGAGTTTAAACACTTCGCTGGCCACCAAACTCCCCAGACATGAACATTATTGAGAGTATCTGGGATGCCTTGCAACACGCTGTTCAGAAAATATCTCTCCATCCTCTCGTACTCTTACGGATTTATGGACAGCTGTGCAGGATTCATGGTGGCAGCTCCCTCCAGCACTACTTCAGTCATTAATCGAGTCCATGGCACTTCGGCGCGCTCGCAGGGGGGAGTGTATAAAGGTCTTTAGTCATCAATAATATATTCTCCTGCTAGCACTGGTGCAACGTTTCGATTCCATGATTGCAGATATCGCTTGGTTTGAGGCGAAAATCTCGTCGAGCCATTTTAGGAGCGCATTTTCATCCTCAAAGGAAGTTCCTTGAATGTTGTTCGAAAGAAAGCGGGAAAAGTGAGAATATGAGAGCGCAAGATCAGGTGAATAAGGTGAGTGCCAAATGACTACCTCACCCAACTCCTAATTTTTTTGGTCGTTCTAGCAGAATGCTGGTGGACGCTATCGTGGGGTAGAATTACTTCTCGCAGTCTTCCTGCTCGGTGTCCTTGGACTGACCCTGCAAGACGCCTCAGTTATTGACAATAAATGTCAACAGTGAAGCTTACACCACGAGGAAGCAATTCGTAGTACGCCACACCGTCGCTGTTACAGTAGATGCATAACATTATCTTTTATCGATGTACGAAGGTCCATGTACGGGGATTTGCTGTTTCGTTCGGGCTCAGCCATTCCTTTTTTTAGTTACGTTAGCGTGAAGACATCATTTCTCTTCACCAGTAACGACACAGCATAGGAATGGTCGGTGTTGTTCACGAGCCAGTTGACGACCAGCAAGCGGAGATGTACATACGGACATCCGCTGATTTTTGTGATACTGACTTAGAGCATACGGTACCCGTACATCTGACTTTGAACTTTTCCCATCACACCCAAATGTCGTGCGATGGTGGACTGATCGCAGTTCATCACATTTGACCCTTCGCCAATACAGTGACGTGGCTCTGTGGGGATTAATGTATTTAAACGATCTTCATCAAACCCCGAAAGGTCTTCCTGAACTTGGAGAGTAATATTAAAACGACCCTTCTTAAAAAGAAAAAGTCATTTTCTTGCCGTGCTCTGTCCAATGACATTTATCGCCATACATGGCGCAAATGTTTCTGGCTACCTCCGCTGCTGTCACCTCTCCATTGAACCGACACAGAAGAATCTGTCGGAAATGTTGCCATTTCTCCACTTGGAACTCCATTTTCAAGTGTCCATAGCTCCAGATGACAAAATGACAATGTTGGTGTTGTTGTTGTGGTCTTCAGTCCAGAGACTGGTTGGGTGAAGCTCTCCATGCTACTCTGTCCTGTGCAAGCTTCTTCATCTCCCAGTACCTACTGCAACATAAATCCTTCTGAATCTGTTTGGTGTATTCACCTCTTGGCCTCCCTCTACGATTTTTACCCTCCACGCTGCCCTCCAGTACTAAATTGGTGATCGCTTGATGCCTCAGAATATATCCTACCAACCGATCCCTTCTTCTACTCAAATTGTGCCACAAATTTCTCTTCTTCCCAATTCTATTCAATACCTCCTCATTAGTTATGTGATCTACCCATCTAACCTTCAGCATTCTTCTGTAGCACCACATTTCTAAAGCTTCTATTCTTGTCTAAACTATTTATCGTCCACGTTCCACTTCCATACATGGCTACACTCCATACAAATACTTTCAGAAATGACTTCCTGACACAAATCTATACTCGATGTTAACAAATTTTTCTTCTTCAGAAACGCTTTCCTTGCCATTGCCAGTCTACATTTTATATCCTCTCTACTCCGACCATCATCAGTTATTTTGCTCCCCAAACAGCAAAACTCCTGTACTACTTTAAGTGTCTCATTTCCTAATCTAATTCCCTCAGCATCACCCGAATTAATTCGACTACATTCCATTATCTTCGTTTTGCTTTTGTTGATGTTCATCTTATATCCTCCTTTCAAGACACTGTCCATTCCGTGCAGCTGCTCTTCCGGGTTCTTTGTTGTCTCTGACGGAATTACAATGTCATCGGCGAACCTTAAAGTGTTTATTTTTTCTCCATGGATTTTAATTCCTACTGCGAATTTGTCTTTATTTTCCTTTACTGCTTGCTCAATATACAGATTGAATAATATCGGATATAGGCTACAACCCTGTCTCACTCCCTTCCCAACCACTGCTTCCCTTTCATGCCCCTCGGCTCTTATAACTGCCATCTGGTTTCTGTACAAATTGTAAATGGCCTTTCGCTCGCTGTATTTTACCCCTGCCACCTTCAGAATTTGAAAGAGAGTATTCCAGTCAACATTGTCAAAAGCTTTCTCTAAGTCTACAAATGCTAGAACCGTAGGTTTGCCTTCCCTTGACCCATCTTCTAAGATAAGTCGTAGGGTCAGTATTGCCTCACGTGTTCCAACATTTCTACGGAATCCAAACTGACCTTCCCCGAAGTCGGCAAACTCAAATAGCAACAGTAAGCTACAATTAAAAAATAACAGTCGATAAATAAACCCATAGAATCCGGAATGCAAAACAAAAGCGGTACGAACTTATGCACCAGCCTAGTACACAGAAATATCTTTGATAGCGTCATAAGTTTGTTACGCTGTAATCCAGTACGACAGTCTGCCTTACCTCGAGCGTGTAGCATCACCAGTTCTCTTCATTTCGTATGCTGAAACCTGAACGCGCTTTCACGCAGTTGCCCGCAAGCTCAGCGCGTCGCTCCGGCCTGGTGCGTTCCACTCCGGCGAAGGGGGGGGGGGGGGGGGGGGGGAGCGAGCATCGCAGAGTCGTCAGCGCGTGGACGGTGACGCGCGGTGACGGAGATTTGTTCCTGTCGCGGCAGCAAGTATGCGAGAGCGCGTCGCGGTTTACGAGGCAGCCGCAAATCAGAGCAGTTTATACGCAGGGGTGGCTCGCCGACAATTGAGGCCGCGGGCGGGCATCAGATAGCGGCCGTCGCTCAGCGGAGACAGTCCGTCACGGGCCGAGCGAGCGAGGGGTCGCCAGTCGCCGGTGGCGGGCCGCGGTCCGGGCCCGCTGGCCGGTAATTGGCCGCTATCGGCTCGCGCCCATCGCCGCGCCGGCGTCCGCTCGCCTCCCTTAATCAAACTGCCCCGCCGCCTCGCCGCTGACTGAATTTTTGTCCATTTGAGTACTTGAAAGGATGCGCTCCTCCGCGGAAACAGAATCGCCTTTAATTGGCGAGGCTTTTTGCTTCTCGTCTGTTTCCTCTCCGACAGCTGTCAACTGCCAATGAGCGTCGCGCATAACGTACGCTGAAAGTAGCGGGAGTGTTATCAGCTCATGTAGTCGGTGTCGTCTCACGAGTGACGGACGTCTGGCTGGCGGATCGTATTTGTTTGTTTTTAGTTCCGGGAAAGGAAGTGACTGACCTGCCGGTTTGTTTCTGGACATATGCATCTTACTGCTTTAATACGAGGGCCGTTCAATAAGTAATGCAACACATATTACACTGAAGAGCCCAAAACACCGGTACCCCTGCCAAATATCCTGTAGGACCTCCGCGAGCACGCAGAAGTGCTGCAACACGACGTGGCATCGACTCCAGTAATGTCTGAAGTAGTGCGCGAGAGAATTGACACCTTGAAACGCATCCTAGATATGCTCCATAACGTTCATGCCTGGGGAGTTTGGAGAGCGGAGGAAGTGTTTAAACTCAGAAGAGTGTTCCCGTAGCTACTCTGCAGCAGTTCTCGACATGTTGGGTGTCGCATTGTCCTGCTGGAATTGGTCAAGTCCGCCGGAACGTACAATGAACATGAATGGATGTAGGTGATCAGACAGGATGCTTATGTACACTCTTTGACATAAAACTCGACCGGCGGCCGGCCGCTTCAGAGGCTAAGTCCGCGCCGATCGCGACATGGGACAATGAAACTGGCCAACGCGCTAATTCTCTAAGTCCGGTTATCTGCACAATCTGGCAACACTGCAGACTGTGGCACTTCCTGGAGGAAAACTTGTCCCATGATAGAGAAACACTAGGCTGATTACGCCTGTGGTCTAGCGGTATCGTGCGTTATTTCTGTTCGTAATGTCAGTGGATCGAGAGCAGTCAGTCGGCTCGCAGCCGTGCTAGCGTGCGGAGCTGCTCCGCGCGGCGTCCGACGCTCCGCTCTCGGCGGTGTTTACTTCCGCGTCACGGTGTTTGTGTGTATCGAGTCCAGTACTAACGTACACCATGGCGCACTCGTACCGCCGTGCAACGATCAAAGTAACGTTTCAGGCCGAACATCCACGACCCAGAGCTTTCGAAGTCGAACAGTTCCTACGTGAGGATCTCCGTTTGAACCCCCAGGACGTAATCGGCATATATTTTTCCATCACTGGAAGTGTTGTCTACATCAAGATGTCGACGGAGGAAATTTGCAATGACATAATTCACCGTCATGCCACCGGACTGAAATTTAAACACTCTGATGGACATATGGGTGCTGTCACAGTCGCCCATGCTGGATTCGGTCTCCGGACATTGCGGGTGTTTGAGCTCCCGTTCGAGGTGCCTCAGGATGTGGTCATTGCCGCTTTCCAACCATACGGCACCGTCCTGGGTCACGTCGCGGAGAAGTGGCAAACATTTACGACCTACCCCGTATTAAATGGCGTCCGGCAAATAAAAATTGAGCTGACGAAACATGTCCCATCGTACCTGCTGATTGGCGGTGTGAGGGCCTTCGTCATGTATGATGGACAGCCACGAACGTGCGCAGGATGTGGCCAGGAGGGACATGTACGTTCCGAATGCTTACACCGCCGTTTAATACAGACGCCGTTACGTGAAGAGACCCAGGCTTCGACGGTCACGTCCTTACCCATCACCTACGCCAAGGTTGCACAGGACCCCGTCGTACCAATCTCGATTGCGCCAGCAGCATCATCAACGCCACCCGCCGCAGCACAACGCGCCGAGGATACAAGCACGGCGTCACCTCCAGTGCTCGCTTCAGGACCGGCCGGTTTGCAGACCGAAACCGATGTTCCTGTTGGAACCATGGACGTCGACCTCGGTGTCGTGCAGACGTCTGCCTTTGTCCGGACGGGTTCGGCGTCAGATGACGGGCGAGCACATTCTGATTCAGAAGGCCACATCAGAAAACAGCGGTCGCCTCGCAAACACAGGAAACGACGACGAACGCCTTCCGATGACGCCCTTTCTCAGACGGCCCCACGAGATGTCGACCTGATGTCTGACGGTGATCTCCCACATTGCGTCCAGTCACGCGATGTGGCAGCAACAGGCGCCCCTCCAGTGACGCCTACTCTCCCAGCCAGGGACGTGTCCTCGCCGTTGTCAACGAATGATGACGGCGGTCCCCCTGCCACTCATGTTGCGGAATCCACAACACCCGTTCCGGAAGTACGTGACCGTCACATGTCCACGTCGTCAGCTTCCTGGGCCGATGACGTTGAAGAAGAAGCGGAACAGACTGCCAGCGTGTCTGCACAGGAGTCCACCTCGGCGACACTGGGGCTGGCGCCCCGCCAGTAATTATCACCACTGCAGGACCACCGGCGGGTCTCCACCTGCCGGCTACTTCTACCGCACGTTCTGCAAATACTGAGGATGGCCGCACACAGCAATATCGTATCGCCACGATGAATCTTGCCACCATTCGTGCCCCCCCATAAACTGGCCATGTTCAGAGACACTATTTACTCTGTCGATGTGGATGTAGCACTATTACAAGAGTTGTTTGTGGCTGACTTCCTAGTTCCCACCGGATACAACGCCCATGTTTCCCCCGCATCCGATACCGGTAGCGGCGTCGCCATCCTGCTACGCGACGGACTCCCTGCAGAGGACGTCATCTACCTCCCCACTGCGCGAGGTATGGCCCTCACACTGTTCGGCGTGCGTATTATTAATATCTACGCTCCGTCCGGCACTGGCCGCCGTCATGACCGACATCCTTTTTTTGCCGAAAGCGTCACACCCCTCTTCACCGGTTCGCAGGACGATTTGGTACTCGGTGGGGATTTTAACTCGACACAAGAGCCCGCGGACCAACTCCCGCGACATTCCCCTTGTGCATCTCTCTCAGTGGTCATCGACCGTCTCCGACTTGTTAACACATGGAAGAAACTCCACGGAATTCAACCGGGCTATACATTCTACACCTCTCACTCGTCAAGCCGCATAGATCGCATCTACGTTACCCGCTCCCTTGCTGATGGCACACGTCATGTGGAAGTCTGGCCCTTGGCCTTTTCAGACCATGATGCGTACCTCTGTGACGTCACTCTCGCCCGACAGCAAGTGTGGCATAGTCGTGGTCTGTGGAAACTCAATGTCGCCCACCTGACCTCCTCAGACTGTCGCCGTATGGTCGAAGGAGCGTGGGCACGCTGCCACCATCGTCGAGAAGCCTATGACTCCACCTTATCATGGTGGCTCTCCTGTGCAAAGCCGACCCTCAGGAAGACTCTGATGAGTTTTGGGAAGGAAATAAAGGCGTGGCAAACTAATACCCTGCACTTCTACAACACCATTATACGTGACTGTACGACGATGCCTTTCTCGCCAGCCAGGCAGCGATGGTCCATCGCACGAAGGCGCAGATCTCCTTGATCATGCGGCGTAACTTGGAAGGCACTGTAGTCCGTTCTCGAGCTTCTAATCGAATCCCTCAAGAACGTCCGTCGATGTACCACCTCCTTCAGGAAAGACAACGACGACGACGAGCTCTGATCCAAGTCCTCACTGATGTGGAAGGGCGCCGGCACGACACCCAACAAAGCATCGGTCGTGCTCTCCATGCTCATTTTGCCGGGCTATACGCAGCCGTACCGCATTCTGCAGCACTGATCACAGAAGTCGCTCAGCTTACTACTATGAAACGTCCCCTTTGAACAATTATACATGACTGTGCTTAACCTGACACACAATATTTTTAGCGCAACGCAATCTGACTTTCAAAATTCCCTACAAAAGAATGGCCCTGACTAACATTAAACTATACCTTTCACAAATCACTTACCTCACAAAAATCTTCGCTGCTCAAGCTACTGCTATACAGCGAGTGCCACTACTGCCAGCTAAATAAAAGATTCAAACTACGGAAGGCACTAACTACTGATAGGGATAGTTAGCAAATGAAAGATATTAATAGAGAACAAACAATGTATTTACCTTGATATCATCATATATAAATATAGCAGTTCATGACAAATTTCAAAACTCCGCCATCTTTCTCCCCACATCCACCACTGCTGGCGGCTCACCTCCAACTGCACAATGCTACGCGCTGTTCACATCCAGCTGCCGCTGCCCAACACTACAATGGCAGACAACAATGCAAACTAGCCACAGACTGCACACAGCACAGCCAGTGATTTTCATATTGAGCGCTACGTAACGTTGCCAATAAGCAAACATAAACAGCCTACTTACATAGAGAAAACATAAACAGCCTACTTACATAGCCCCCATGCTCCCCACAAAAAATTTTACAATTTTTTTTTGGGCAGTGGCCAATAATGATTTGATAAAATTTTTCATAATTACAATAACAAAGAAATCAAATGCACACACTTATTGATACAATGTTGGTCAAAAGCTAAAATTTTCTCACAGTCCATAAAGATAGTCCTGATCATTCATCATAATAGTAATTACAGGTTTTTTTTCACAAAGTCTCATTAGTAAAAGAAATTGCACACAGAAGTAGTGGATTTCCATGCAGTCTTGAAGAAGTAGTGTTGTCCTTCCAACGGAAAGACAGTGCTGACTCTTGACATGCTGACAGGTAATGGGCCACAATGGAGCAAACCCACAGCAGAGTCATTCGAAGTTTTGAAGAATATTGGTAGGTAGGTCATCACAGAGCAGACCCACTGGAGTCCTGGTAGAGATTGTGGTATTGGTGGGCCACCAGAGGTGCAGACCCACTGCAGTCCTTGTAGAGATGGCCAGCAGCCATCTGTTGCGATTGTGCAGGTGCACATTCACCATCAAAGAGTCTTGCGGAGAATATAGCAAGTCCATAAACCACCACTTGTGCACTCACAAAGTTTTTGGAATTGTCCTTAGAACCAGCAATGCTGTTATCCAGTCCCTTGCTGAATTAGTAACACACGTGCAAACACTCACAGTCCCAACTTCTCACATATTATCCATATACTATGACCAACAGAAACGTGTGCAGTGAAATGTAACTAACAAGTTAATAATATCATGAACTGGTGACAATTACAATTTTATAACATAAGAATACAATAACAAAGGTACAAAATACATCATTAAAGAACATAACAATACAGATAACATTTGTAGTACAGGCTTTACAACAGAATAGAAATAAACATATACATCAGTGGAATTATGACATGAGTACATACATAAAAGATCACAATAACTTTTGAAACATCAACTTCACACATGAGCATTAAACAGAACAGAATTAATAATGTCTAACATCTTTACAAAGTAAATAACATATTATTAATGCCAATTGTATTTGAGGATAACAGTATTCCTCATCATAGTGAACGTAGCTTAATATTAAAAGAAGAAACAATTCTATGAAACTACACAGAGACAGTAAGAAAACAAATACACAAGGGTACACAAACACATAGTGGGATAACACCAATAGGAAAGGACAGGGTTCGTTTTCAGTGTAACATGTGGTACTGCAGTCCAACCCAAAACTTCATATATCTTTCCTCTTATTTCATCCTTTGTTTCCACCAAAAAAATTCTATCTAAGCATGCTTTCTGTATTTATATGTTCACACATTTCTTACCTCAACATTTATTTCCAAGAAAATCCTACCTAAACCTGTTTTCTGTACTTTTTTCGTATAACTTCTCAATGCATTTCTTCCAATTCATCGCAACTCATTCTCTTAGAGGCTACCCCCTCTTAAGCTAACTTAAATCTACTGAGCTCAGATACTAAACTAAGGGACGAGGCAATGCAGCAGCACATAAAACAATTAATATAAAAAGCAATAAAAAGATGGAAAATCGTAAAGCAAGCTACAGTAAATCTAAATTACCAAGCAATTCAACATTACAACTAATATGAGGCAATGCGCAGCAAACAAAAAAATAAATCTGGCTTAGCAGAATAACACAAATTAAAGTTCAGTAGCACTATGCCTGGCAAACAGCAGATATCTAAACATGACATAGCTCAAGCAGAAAAAAATATTACACTAAAAATGGCCATGTCTAATACCTATGTCACATCTTAACACTAGAGTGATGCATCACAATTTATTCTACAAAAGAAATTACCAAGTACTTGAAAAGAAAATTATGAATGCAGTTCCTGTGAAGGTAAATGTCGCTTTGTGCTCCCTCATTTTTTTGAAAAAAATTATTATATACTCGATCTGTAGACAGAAAATATTTATATTAGTACATCTATAAAATTTTATTTTAACCAATGCTGCAGTGCAGCTAGAAACTAGATATCAAATGAAATAAGCAACTATGTACAAAGCAAAGCGTAAGAACATCGTTCAATAGTCATGTGGCATTTCATAAGTAGTAAAAAAATCTCTCATCTAGAAAGACAGTAATCATAGTCAGGTGTGTAGACAAACTATTTCTTGTCATTTCATTAGGCATTTCAGTAAATATCAGAAAGTACGATATGTTTCCAAGTAATTAGTGTGTCGGATTTGCGATGCTTTCTCTAAAGGAATGACAATGGCCAGGATAATGGCCTCCCTTTTTTTTCCTTCCTGTGCTCTGAAAGGCACGTGCCAATGGCCCTCTCTCCAGGCGTCCGACACAGCTGGGTGCCCACGACGCATTACGTGCAGGTGGTCACTTAACTTTCTTACGGAAATACACTCCTGGAAATTGAAATAAGAACACCGTGAATTCATTGTCCCAGGAAGGGGAAACTTTATTTACACATTCCTGGGGTCAGATACATCACATGATCACACTGACAGAACCACAGGCACATAGACACAGGCAACACAGCATGCAGAATGTCGGCACTAGTACAGTGTATATCCACCTTTTGCAGCAATGCAGGCTGCTATTCTCCCATGGAGACGATCGTAGAGATGCTGGATGTAGTCCTGTGGAACGGCTTGCCATGCCATTTCCACCTGGCGCCTCAGTTGGACCAGCGTTCGTGCTGGACGTGCAGACCGCGTGAGACGACGCTTCATCCAGTCCCAAACATGCTCAATGGGGGACAGATTCGGAGATCTTGCTGGCCAGGGTAGTTGACTTACACCTTCTAGAGCACATTGGGTGGCACGGGATACATGCGGACGTGCATTGTCCTGTTGGAACAGCAAGTTCCCTTGCCGGTCTAGGAATGGTAGAACGATGGGTTCGATGACGGTTTGGATGTACCGTGCACTATTCAGTGTCCCCTCGACGATCACCAGTGGTGTACGGCCAGTGTAGGAGATCGCTCCCCACACCATGATGCCGGGTGTTGGCCCTGTGTGCCTCGGTCGTATGCAGTCCTGATTGTGGCGTTCACCTGCACGGCGCCAGACACGCATACGACCATCATTGCCACCAAGGCAGAAGCGACTCTCATCGCTGAAGACGACACGTCTCCATTCGTCCCTCCATTGACGCCTGTCGCGACACCACTGGAGGCGGGCTGCACGATGTTGGGGCGTGAGCGGAAGACGGCCTAACGGTGTGCGGGACCGTAGCCCAGCTTCATGGAGACGGTTGCGAGTGGTCCTCGCCGATACCCCAGGAGCAACAGTGTCCCTAATTTGCTGGGAAGTGGTGGTGCGGTCCCCTACGGCACTGCGTAGGATCCTACGGTCTTGGCGTGCATCCGTGCGTCGCTGCGGTCCGGTCCTAGGTCGACGGGCACGTGCACCTTCCGCCGACCACTGGCGACAACATCGATGTACTGTGGAGACCTCACGCCCCACGTGTTGAGCAATTCGGCGGTACGTCCACCCGACCTCCCGCATGCCCACCATACGCCCTCGCTCAAAGTCCGTCAACCGCACATACGGTTCACGTCCACGCTGTCGCGGCATGCTACCAGTGTTAAAGACTGCGATGGAGCTCCGTATGCCACGGCAAACTGGCTGACACTGACGGCGGCGGTGCACAAATGCTGCGCAGCTAGCGCCATTCGACGGCCAACACCACGGTTCCTGGTGTGTCCGCTGTGCCGTGCGTGTGATCATTGCTTGTACAGCCCTCTCGCAGTGTCCGGAGCAAGTATGGTGGGTCTGACACACCGGTGTCAATGTGTTCTTTTTTCCATTTCCAGGAGTGTATTTACGACAGCAGTTTCCGCTAGAGTGACAGTCTCACATAAAAATATTTCACAGGTCAAGAATTAGCGTTGCAAATCTGTAGAAAGAAAATCCTATAAATATAAGTGTCCAAATAAAATATTCGTCAGCATTGTGATACAGTCACGCATTTACGTACATTTCATAACTCTTAAAGTACGATTCTTGGTTTCCAACAACCTTTTCCACAAATCAGAGTCCCTAAACACTACTCATTATTCCTTACCTCATTATACATATACATATTCGTCGACACTTCTTCAATATTTCATCATGAGAAATACGTAGCATAATAAACATTCCTCAACAACATAATACACATCGTCGTCGTAATAATAACATCATAACACCTCAGTCAAATCTCAAAAACGTCGTAGCTTTCTGCAATAATTTCAAACCCTAAAAAAAATTCTCTGCTCATTTCAATAGTGTCATCTACCTCAAACGTACTTTAAAAATAATGATCCCATACCAAATACATCATTCAAAGCTCTCATAGTATCAAGATGGGTCCGAAAAAATATGAAAAGTTTACAAAGTACAGACAAAATACAGTTTCATAAGTGTGAAGTTATCCAACTGTGTAATTGTGTAAACATTTATCACTGATGTAGTAAAAAGAATGTTTGTTTCTCTGTCAAATAATCAGATAGCTGCGTAATTCTGTGTTAGAGAAATATAGTACCGATGTGTAAAGTTGTATAAGCAAATACCATATTAGCTAGGGTTCCTTGTGGTTGCCACACACATGGTACACAAAGTAAGCGTGTACCCCCCTGAGGATTAATGTAATTATACCCTCAGGTGTTACAGATTACAGAAATGGAATGAAATGTATCACGGAAAACTTTCTTTGTAATTCAAAAAATCTTTAAAAATAAATGTTTTAAGTACAAAATTAATGGCTCAAATACGTGTACTGTAGCGCTAAATGTGCCTTTTGCTGTAAGATAATCTCTGTGGAAGTGCCGTAGTTATTGTCCTCCGAAAGCTAAGTTCTGCAGAAGTCAATGTACTTACCTCATGATAAACAAAAGTGAAATGCTTTGCATATAGATATCTTAGTTATTACGCTTATTGCCATGATGAAGAAAGTACTGTGCTGTAACGTATTGTTGTGCTACGGAAAAGGCAGTCTCATGTAGCTATACCACAAAAGTTACTACTAAAACATATTTTACTTTGCAGAAGAATTCAAAAAAACTGTGCAGATATAAAGCAGATACAGCACACAAGCAACAATGTAAATTGTGTCACACATTAGTAGCGTCGTGATATAATTGTGTAGCTGTCAAAGAAACCAAGTGCTAACTCATATTTAATCCCACAAAAAGTACTTGAAATAAAGAATGTCTTTTCAAGTAAACCAAAATGTTGCATTAAAATCTCATTAGCAGTACTGGTAAATGTTCTAAGTATGTGAGCCTTATAGTCGTTATGTAATCGTGCAACTAACAAGCAAGAATGTACAAATAACAACACTGTGTCGTCTGTTCACTATAACAATGCAATCGTAATTTCTGTTTAAAAATGTTCCCTAGGTTCTAGACTGGATATTTAACTTCAAACATTGTTGCATGTTAACAGATTCTAAGTCTGACAAAGCATACTAGTAATGTAAAGTGAGAAGTTGTATACCAAAGACTAAGTTAAAAAGCAGATTGTCTCTCAATAAATGGTTTTACATGTGAAATCTGGTGTAAACCTTTACTCTTCATAGTACTCAGAGTTTGAACTTGAATGCAATTGTCATGCGGTATACGTCGGTAAAGAATACTGGAATTTTTCTCAAGGTTAGCGTCTATGTTATTTTTCTCTGAGCCAGCCGGCGCACGTGGGTGCCTGCGGTGCGAGTCATTGTCTGTCTCTTTGTTGGCGCGCGTTGTTATTGGGATTAGGAGACCTAACTTCTACAAATTCACGTTGTCGAAAGTGCCCTGCTCTGTTTGAATCCCGCCAGTTCTGATGCAATTCAGGTCTGTCGTTACGAATATATCGTCTGTCGTCATGTCGGTAGATTCCGTAGTTTCTTCCTTGTCCGTCACGTGGTGGAGAGTTTCTCCCTGAATCGTAACTGTGGGCCGAACTGTTGCGTCTGAAGTTATTCTGCCTCCCTTCATAATAATTGTTTTGGTTCCCATATTGTCTGTTTCTCTGATTGTCTCTGTGATAGTCATGACTACGGAAATGCGATCTTTCTCTGTAACTATTATTACTCTGCCAGTGGTTGTCATATGGGTGGTGTCTGTTTTGGTCACGATTTGCGTTGTGAGAATAGCCTTGTCGTGTCCAGTTATTGTTTCTGTCATCACGGAATTGTGACATATGTGACCTGTAGTGATTGTTTTCCTGTTTTCGCATCCGGCGACTGTCTGTGTCAATTTCCAGTTCTTGTAACAGTCCCTGAAAAGCCTCAATGTCTTCTTTGCAACGTCCTGCTATGATAATATGTCGTAAATGTTCAGGCAATTTGAGTAAGCAAATGCGGATGAGTTCTGAGGGGCTGTATGGGTTTGAAAGATACTGATTCTTATGCAACATGTCTTCAAAATATTTCACAACACTGGAAAATTCAGATTGTTCGAAATGTTTCATCATTATGATGCCATGTTTTACTCGGTCTTGTGTGGCTTGAGACCAATATGCTGAGAGGAAGGCATGGTAAAACTCTCCTTCACTGTGGCAATCGTGAATTACCGATCGCATTCTTACAGCTGGTTCATTCTCCAAGTAGCCACACATAAATTCTAATCTGTGTTCTAACAACCAGTTGGGAGGAAAACAATGAGAGAATTGATGGAGCCATGCTTGTGGATGAATGTCGTTCCCAGAATTCTTAAATGTTTTGAATTTACGTGTAGTAATGAACAGCTTATAGTCAAAATCGTCATGTCGGCGAGTCGCATGTCGGTCATTGTTACTTCGTTTCGGCGGTTCCATCTCAAAATCCAATGCGCCTTGCCAATTTCTTTCATAATTTCCGAAGTGTCCTGTGTTATTATTTTGTGGTTGTTCCGTATTTCTATGTCCCTCTTCCCGTATTGGAGCGCGAGTGTCCTCTGAAATACGTAATTCTTGTATTACCTGCGTCAACTGATCTTGTACTTCCCGGATTTCTCTTTTGTACTGTGTATTGATTTGATTTTGATTTTGTTTGAAATTTCTTATTTGTTCATACTCTTCTGTGTCAGTGAAGGCTACGGGTCTTGTGTCATTCAGATCATCATCTACCTTTGTAGATAAGTTAGTGACCTGATCCGAAAGTTCGGCTACTTTCTCCGATAGTGTACTTATTTCCTCCATGTGTCTTTCTGAACCAATTTTCAGGGTATCTACTGTGTCCTTTAAGTTTTCCTGAGTTCTTGCAAGTTGCGTAACCGAATCGGTAGATGCAACTGAGTCAATTTTAGCCCACAAGGTCTCATGATTTTCATGAACAATGGTTTGCAGTTCTTTTATGGCTGCTTCGTGATTCTGTAATACATTTTCATGACGCGAAAAAATAGGTTGGAAATGCTCACAAATTTGTGTTTTTACGTCATTACAGACCTTTTGACATTTCGATTCGATGTTATGTAACTCAGTGGTTAAATCTTCACGTGTTTGTTCAAGTGTAGTGTCTAACTTTTGAAGATTTTGTTCCATTGTGTCTAACTTTTTGAGATTTTGTTCCACTGTGTCTAACGTTTTGAGATTTTGTTCCACTGTGTCTAACTTTTTAAGATTTTGTCCCATTTGTCTTTGATTTTGTTCCATTTGTTGCATTAATTGCAATAATAATGTATTAGTGTCTGGAATCTGTTTCTTTACGCTTTTCGGCAGTGCATTTGCACCGGCAACATTCACATTTTGACAAGCAGAAAATGCGTCTTAACTTATTTGAGAAAACGGTGATGACCCAAAACCTGAATCTACAGTATTTGCGAAATTGTGTCCTGTCATTTCGGATTCCTGAGGCGAGCTGCTGCCGACCGATCGATCGATAATGCTTCCCTGTTCACTACCTGTTTCACTGTCTACACCATTGTTTGCAGCCCGCTCCATTTCCCTATGCACAATTACCAAATTACTACTTTGAACATCAGTTAATTCATTACTCGGTGGCGCTAACACACTGCTTTCATTTTCACTGTCATTTCTCATTTTACTTTGGAGCCTAGTATTACGTTTTTCACACGCCATTATTGTCACAATATTTCACACGAAAACACAGAAAAGCACAATTTGAAGAGCAAAAATAAGAGAACACATTAACATAACACTGAAAATAATATCTAGTTAATTGCAGCTGCGAAATACTTGGTGCAAATCTACATGCATGCCACAACTGTTTTACTGTACAACAATGAAAGACTGCAACTACAAAGGAGATTTTCTCTACAATTACGCGCTAGCAATAAACAAAATCTACACTAATTACACAAACTACAACAAAAAATCAGAAGATTCCAGTGAGGTATCCTCGGCTAAGGGTCGACATATGAAACGTCCCCTTTGAACAATTATACATGACTGTGCTTAACCTGACACACAATATTTTTAGCGCAACGCAATCTGACTTTCAAAATTCCCTACAAAAGAATGGCCCTGACTAACATTAAACTATACCTTTCACAAATCACTTACCTCACAAAAATCTTCGCTGCTCAAGCTACTGCTATACAGCGAGTGCCACTACTGCCAGCTAAATAAAAGATTCAAACTACGGAAGGCACTAACTACTGACAGGAATCGTTAGCAAATGAAAGATATTAATAGAGAACAAACAATGTATTTACCTTGATATCATCATATATAAATATAGCAGTTCATGACAAATTTCAAAACTCCGCCATCTCTCTCCCCACATCCACCACTGCTGGCGGCTCACCTCCAACTGCGCAACGCTACGCGCTGTTCACATCCAGCTGCCGCTGCCCAACACTACAATGGCAGACAACAATGCAAACTAGCTACAGACTGCACACAGCACAGCCAGTGATTTTCATATTGAGCGCTACGTAACGTTGCCAATAAGAAAACATAAACAGCCTACTTACATAGAGAAAACATAAACAGCCTACTTACACTACGAACACTCTTCCGGAGGATGCAGTGCATGACCTCCAAGACGACGTAACCACAGATGAAGTGGTAGATGCTATCAAGGCGGGTTCCGATAACACATCTCCTGGACCTGACGGTATACCCATCGAATTTTATAAAAGTTTTCACTATATGTTGTCTTCCACGTGGACGGCAATCGCACAAGAGCTGATGTCACCGATGGCAGTGGTCCCGAGCGCCTTTCTGGAAGGAATTATTATCCCCGTACATAAACCGCGCGGGTTATCGAGGGTCGAGGACTATCGACCAATTACTTTGCTCAACAGCGACATGAAAATATTCACACGGTTACTGGCATCGCGACTCAAGAAGGTCGCACGTTACGTCACCTCCTGCGACCAGACTTCCCTAGGAGGCGACAACAACATCCGTACGGCCCTTTGCCGTTACAGAGACATGATAGCATTAGCGCATCATCAGCGTCTCCCTGGCGCCTTGCCTTCACTGAACTTTAGCCAGGCTTTCGACCGTGTTGACCACTTCTATTTACGGACAGTTCTTCAGCATATGGGTTTTCCTGGCGGTATTATAACAGTGGTTATGCGCCTGTTGAGTAGTGCAACCTCTAAAATCATGTACAATGGTCGTCTTACGCCGTCCCTGGTCATCGCACGATCTGTACGACAAGGATGCCCTCTTTCCACGATTTTGTATGCTTTCGCCTTGGAACCCCTGCTCCAGGGCATGCGCCAACGTTTGGAAGGCATGGCTGTGCAAGGCCACCGTTTTTGTTGTACAGCCTACGCAGACGACATAGTACTATATCTGCGCAGTGAAGATGAAGTACAAGCAGCACTGACATGGGTGGCGACTTACGGCGAAGCGTCGGGGAGCTGCCTCAACGTGTCAAAATCCAAGGTCCTGCTCATTGGTGAGGGCTTGCCGGAGAGATGCGCTGCCCCACTTAGTGTCGCCGCCACCATACGGTGTCTTGGACTTGATTTCACAGCAGACCTGCGCCGCTCAGCGACTATCAATGGTAGACGCTTGCTACAGACAATCAGAGCAAATCTCACAGATCACCGGCTACGAGCTCTCGACGTTATCCAACGCTCGCACTACGTGAACATGTATCATGCTTCCCGTATACCACACGTGGCTCAAGTACTATCAGTCCCAAATCTCCTGGCGCGACGACTGTTGATGGCTTTCGGCTCCTTCGTCAGCTCGGGGATGTTATTCAAGGTGCAGTATGAATCCCTTGCACTGCCACGAGATCGTAGCGGGGTGGGACTCATCCACGTGCCGACTCGTGTCAAGGCACTATACGTCAGCTCCCAACTAAAACTTTGGCATCGTTGCCCGCAGAGCCTTACTAGCCTCCTGCTTCACAACTTTGCACCGGCCTCCTTGTCCGCCCCAGTACTGGTATCGACCATTCCAACCCCCTTTTATTACATCCAACGATTTTTCCTGGAGTTCAGTTATATCTACCGGTCCTTACCACTTACACGTTTGTACCTCACGAAAACAGTCTCCGAATTGTTACAACAGTGCCGCCCGTCCAACCCCATCGAACGTAAGTATCCACAGTACGTGGCTGGTTCAAATGGCTCTGAGCACTATGGGACTCAACTGCTGAGGTCATTAGTCCCCTAGAACTTAGAACTAGTTAAACCTAACCAACCTAAGGACATCACAAACAGCCATGCCCGAGGCAGGATTCGAACCTGCGACCGTAGCGGTCTTGCGGTTCCAGACTGCAGCGCCTTTAACCGCACGGCCACTTCGGTCGGCTCCACAGTACGTGTGGCGACACATATGGAAGGCGATCCATGCGCGTTTTCTCGAATCAGACGTTCAATCAGCGTGGTACATCACCGTGAATGGCAAACAAGTTAACCGAGATCGTCTGCACCGCATCCATCTCGCCAATTCATCCCTCTGCACCCACTGTGGCGTGGATGACACGGATGTCCACCGGTTCCACTGTGGCACAGCGCTAGACGTCTGGACACTTGCGCGGCGAATTTTGGCATTTCTTACTCGCCAGACACCGGCTCAGATCGACGTCCACATGCTTCTGTACCCCGATAAGACTTTCTACCCCTCCGCCAAAACTAACTCTGTGAATTGGATCTGTGGCCACACGATCCGCTATCTTTTTACTTCTGGCGACAAGTCTACGCTAGGATATTGGACTTATCTCAACGAACGACACTGCGTCCTGATACGCAACCCACGCTATAAACAATATTTTTCCAATTTTTTACGGAGCACTTTCGATGACCCACCTAGTAGCTGGAACGTCCAAGCCCTGAGAAGCTGAAAACTGTATAAAATGAACCGAACTGAATAGATCTGCTACCCAGAACCCACGCCTACGCCATGAGAAGACAAGTTTGGATGAGCTGGCATGCTGTAGGCGGATACACTTCAGGAGCTCCTGTAAGAACTGGACTTTAACTACAAGTCGCACGACGACTTAAAAAGCTTTTCCTTATTTCTTCCTCATACTTTGTTCTTAAAGGAAAAAGAAATTTGATTTTGGCTTTGAGAAACTTTTTTTTGTTCCAAAAGATTGCTTCTTCGCCAACAAGACGAAGGAGACTCATTTTTGTTTAGTGGAAGGAGAAACCAGTATAATCGGAGTCTTTGTTTTCTTTTGAAAAAAAAATCTTTTCCTTATTTATTCCTCACAATTTGTTCTTAAAGGAAAAAGAAATTTGAGTTTGGCTTTGAAAAAAAAAAATTTGTTTTGTTCCAAAAGATTGCTTCTTCGCCAACAAGAAGGAGACTCAAAAAAATAAAAAAAAATAAAAATAAAATAAAAAATAAAAAAACGAAAAAAAAGAAAAAAACAAAAAGAAAGATGGTGTAGTGGTCAGCGCATCTGCCTAGTGAGCAGGAGACCCGGGTTCGAATCCCAGTCCGGCACAAATTTTCACCTTGCCCCACTGGTATTAATCAATGCCCACTTGTGCTAATGTCTTTAATTCCTTTGTGTCTTGAGTTCAAAAATAATATTCAAAATAGATAAGAGAAGTGCCTTAAAAAAAAAAAAAAAAGAGCAGCTGGCGTAAATTATTTTTATAGCCTCTTCTGTCTGAATGCTGAAGACGTGAATGTAATGGTAGCGCAGATTCAATCTATTTCGCTTTCTGACACACCGATACCAAAATTTTATTCAGTAACGATTTTGCGGCAGATTTCCTGCAGACTGTCCTCCTCTGGACGACGTATGCGGCAAAGCTCCGGGATCCATTTGCTGGCTACTGGCAGCGGCCGTGGCGACAGCAGCGGCGCTGCAACCGCCCGTTCTTTATCGAAAGCGCCTGCTCCCGCTCATCGCTTTTGATGATTTAAAACGCTTTATTATTAAATGTTGCTCCACAAAAAATTTCTACGATTTCCATTCACGCTCAAAAGCAACGGAAACAGACGCCCTGATTAGTGGGCGGGTATTATATTACATTAATCGGCAAGAGCTGAGTATGGCCCGAAATTAATTTTATAGACTGGGACGAAATTAAACCACCTCGCTACATTCGATGAATTTATAAATGCTTCATACCTCGTTTCTTTTCCTTTCAAACTCAATTATTTGTGCAACTTTTGGTCAATGTTCGGATGTTTTCGTCAAGCCGGGGTGAGCGTCTGTGGTGTAAAGTGTATTACAGTTCTTGTTTCATTCCTTATGGTAACTCTATGCGATAAACTGCATTTAAAGATGAAGTGCATGATGTGAAGTTCTGTGACGGAGATACAAACCCAACACGTGATCGGATTGTTAACTAAGAAAAATCAAATGTTACGTGTCGGTTTTTCTTACGAGCCGCTAGATGTCTGAATCTAAAATAAGGATACAAACTTTTGTGCCTAAGAGACAATCGAACTGCACACCTACCGTGCATCCACGAACGTAGCTTAAGTATCAGTTTCTTACACACGAACAGTAAGATGTGTGCGTGTTTGACCAGAAATAACGACACCTATTGCGATTGTTGGCAACACATGAACAGACATTAAAAATGCGCGTTAATTTTCACTAGCAGGTGGGTGAGCACTACGTAACTATATTTATGAAATGCCACATTTGCATACCTCTTGAGTACGACGCAGCATACCAATGAAACACAGACCCAATCAAAATCTAAGTGAATAGTATTTTACTAATTCGTGTCGATAGAGGCACATTTGTGTACAGATACTCGGTTTTATTAAAACATACTTTCGTCGTAAGGTTATCGTGGTTAGTTTTATTTCATTTCTTATAATACAGTGCACAATTTTCGTAAGGTTTCCTTTAGTGTTGTTAAAACAATAGTAAACATGAGAGAGAAATTAATCATCAACGATATATGCGAATTCTCTGATGTTATCTATGACAGTATGACAATGCACGTGCAGTTTATTGATTACACGCATGTAGAAAACTTGTTCTGAGTTAAAGCTGTCAACCAAAGTTTGAAGAAGAATAAAATCTCACTACCACACGACAGCTAATGTAGAAAATACTTTTCAGAGGTATTATGGCACGATGCGCTCTCCTTACACATCTTCGAGATGCATCTACTGCCTGCTGACTATTAAACCTGAACAGAACAAAATGTCACAGTAGTTAGCCCTTTTTCCACATGCGACTACTTTGGGCTGAGAAGTGAAGGGAAGTATGTTCAAAGTTCCATTAGATTGACAACTTCAGCAGACAGCAGACTTGCGTTTTAAAAAATGTAGCACTGAATATATTCGAACTCGCGACATCTTATCTACGCTACTGGCTGACACGTAGCTACAACAGCTCCAGAGCTCGACGACTATTCCTCCAGAACTTTTGGATTCCACAGCACTGTGAGATTATGCATATGGCCGGCCTTGACTTCTGAGAGACAAACAGTTACAGTTTTTCTTTTTTTTTTACTGAACGACGTTTTCTACAAACAGATAGCGCAATAGAATAGATCAAGTGGAAAGGAACACTTCCTATTTAAACTTCTGCATCCTACACTGTTGGCAGTTGTGTGTAGGTGGCAGTTACGTGATTTTATTTCGGTGATTACAAAATATAGAGTGGAATGTATGCACTGGGTAGCCGAGGCAGCTGGTTCATGGTGATTCGGTCAACCAAGTAAATGAATTTACTGAACATGGTGCAAATTACTACAGGACGCCTGTGTGTCAGAATTCTCATCCAGTGTGGCGCAACGGCGTTACGATAGAAAAATGAGAGAAGAGGATTTCGTGGTCTGTTGGACGGATGGTAGGTTGTTATACCTATGGTCTGGGTTGGATTCCCACTTCTGTCAATGATTTTAGATAGGGAGAGACAGAGTCCATTCTCTCCTGGCTACACCAAGTGAAGAAGGTGTAATGGCAGTGTGGTCTGAAAATTCACATTAAAGATGATTTTACTTCTCTACCATGTAGACGGTAGGTTGAACCACAATAAAGTCTGGAGTGGCGACATGTAGAAACTCTATCACCAGTAACCTTTCTTATACTAGTTATTTGTTTCAAGTGACGAAACAAACGCTATGTATGGTCACAGGACACTTATTCCATCTTTTATCTGAACTTCTGTATGTCGATAAGATTGGTTCTGAACTGGGAATGCAACTCAGACCGCCCTTAACGCGGAATTAGATCCCTTCGTGACAATACAGCTCGGCTACAATTTGTTGTTGGTTCAAAACTGCAGATTCCTCAACATCTCCTCATATTACGCGTGAATGGGATCGAATCCTGGCCCGGCACTAGATTTAATTATGTATTATCAAGCTCTAGCATGAGAACACCTATCTGCTGGTGGATAAGAATTTTGATTTTTAATGTATTTTCATTCGTTGTCAACACTAACGATATCTGACGTTTTTAACTTCCAGTGAGACACAGAACTATTTGCGAGATTACTGTAAGTTCAAGATGTTATTCTGAGCAGCTGGTGGAGAAAAATTCGGTAGCTGAAGTCTCTTTGTGTGTAGTCAACAACGATATATGTGGGGCTCTATTCCCAGTGAGCGCTGAACTCTTCGTCATATTATTTCTAGTTCAAACATGCTCACATATCACTGCTGGCGCAACAAACCCACATTTAACGTTCGCTTTCTCTAGAATATAACAGCGATAGGTGCCGGGTAGGAGTCCTGGGAAGGAAAAAATTAATGTTTCGTCTCGTCATTTCAGTTAAAACATCTTGCTACTGCCGCGAAAATCCGATATGTCACATTTGACTGCGCTTCGATAGCAATCCGATTAGGTTCTGGGTTCGAATCCGTGTCCAACACAAAGCTTTACCTCACGGCATTTCAAGTAAGTTACTTGTGAAGAAGCAATATTTAACATCTCTCGTAGTCCGTTAACAGGGACAATAGATGATGGGTAGGAATTCGCGTCTGTTAAACATGTTTGCGTTATGCAATTTAAAGTTGATATTTGCTAACTGATACTGTCTAAAATCGAGGTATATCACTCTCTGTATGCTTAATCAGGAATGACTGTTAGTTTCCGTCAGTAACGGAATCTTTGCTTAGTCTGCATGAGCTGGGTTTGAATCTATATGCGGAACAAGACGGTTCGTCGTGTCATTTGAAGTTCATACATATTCTCAGCTAGCTGCTCGTGAATAACTTAAATTTTTAATGTCATTTTGTGTTAAATAATAAGTACGGTATGTTACTTTGAAGAGGAAATCATGAATACGACGAACTTACTACGTGCATTACCAATCTGACGTAATAATGAGAGTGGTAACATTTCAGGTATGTCATTTATTGTAATAAATGTGAGCTTGCAAGCCTTAAGGACAGTCTTATCTGTGATAAGGTATTCCCTGATATTTGTAGTATCGTGGTATTACTTTACATCTTGAGTTATTGCGGTACAGAACAGTGTTTTCTAGTGGTGACTTGTTGGAACCATTTTCAATAGTCAAACGACTGTACCAAGGAGCGATTAGAGGACCTGCTGGACAGCTTTTTTTGAATAGGACAATGTTCCTGTCCAATAATTTTTGATTAGTTACAATAAGCTTACGCTGCAAGAGAACTCGCTTGTATTTTTCAATATGTGGCCTGTTGTCGGTTTGAAGGCCTTACATTGCATCGGCAACTTAGTGCAACTCCACCGAGGGCTGTCTGTAGTAGGATGGAGATAGCAATGGGAAAGTTGCGAGCTGTCGAAGACGATCTTCATATTCCTAATGCGATTAGGACATCGTATACTCTTGACGACGTTTAGCATCTGTGCGGTCAGTCAACCAATTTCAGAATTCATGCTGAGTAATCCTGCTAAATTCCCATAATATTGTCTTTTTATATTGATGAGTAATATGGATAGTCGTCACGTTCATGTGCCGTCTACAACGCAAATTTAATGTTACTATCCTAGGAACTAACCTGCAATACGTTTTGTATTTCATAATCGGAACTATCTGCATTAACCGTCATCAGAGCAATGTCAGGGAACAGAATGCAGCAGTGCCTTGGTACCTACTTGGGGACCTGCTTGAGTCGTGTTCTAAGGAAAGGGTAGTTGCTGGTTCACATTATATTACACTAGCGATAGGTACCGACTTTTCCTTTTCTCTGCAAATATCCCGAACTAAATTCAGTAACTAAATGCTAAGAATATATTTGCATTGTGCCAACTCAAAGATCAATAGATATGGATATAGATATAGATTTTTATATTTAAAGCCATTCTCGTTCTGCGTTGGAATAAACATAATTCATTATTTGATTGTTCTTGTTACGATTGTTATTGTCATTCTCTCACTCGCAAGAGTTTTCACATTCCTATTTGGTATCGATGCACATGAAGAGTGGCTATGAAAGAAGGGAATACTGAATGTTACGTCATGGAGAATACACTCATTTACTTCTGCTCCTCGTGATCAACGCTACAGGAGAAGTGAGATACATAAAGTTGACAGTGTGAGGACAGACATGCTGGCACAACTCTGCAACTACACAGTGTTACCAGATAAAATGGTGCTGCGGAATCGAAAGTGTAGTACGGACTTTGCCACAGTAGCAGACAGCTGCTAATTTCGGACCATGACAGTGGATTACACTTCGGTCAGTGCTGGTTAGAGTGTTACAACTGTAAATGGAAGGCTTTGTTTGACAGTCTTGTGCTGATGCTGTCTGAATAAATTATGCCATTGGATAAAAAGCGGTTTAGTTTTGAGACCTAACCCACAAGGGGAGAAGGCACAGTGGTCTGCTTCAGGAATTCCAAGCAATAAAACACAAAAAGCAACCCAGGAAGGGTTCGAACAGCTACTTTCATGCAGAGACATGCATTTGGAATCTGTTCATCGTTACGGGGTCAAACAAGAGGGTAACATTACTGGAACAATGATCAGGCTACTTAGTATATAAGAGAGCATACAGATTTCAAGGAGGAAACGTATGAAGACGCAGACTTCCTCGTTATCAATATGTGCGGCATATCTTTCGTGTTAACGAAAGTAATATCCCGCTTTAACTCTTCTTACGTCTCAAATGAAATGAATGCCATGAGGAATCGAATATTTGTTGACTGCGTCTCTTCTTGCTTCCATCCGTACCAACATATTTCTTCATTCTCGTGGTAATCATGACATTCTTTTTGTATGCTGCAAAAGATTGCACGTGGACAAATTCGACGTCGAGGTGTAAAGCGTTTGGTATCTTACATTATATTCAATTCGAATAAGCTTCAGATGTATTTTTACTTCCTTTGTATTTTTAGATGATTATGAACGTTACGGAAAATTATCTCACATGCTTTATGTTGAATGAGAAACATTGAATGACCCGTTTTGCTTTCCCTACGTTGAAATGATATAATGTCGGCGTCAACAGCCTTCTTCCACGCCGGAAGCTGAAACTTGTATCATTCTGGATTAATGATAATTGAATGTCTCAAATGTAGACATAGCCCACAAGGCGACGTCAGAAACCATCAGGGGAGAACGCCGCATAAAAACCAAACGTGCGCGCGCGTCTCCACTCTGAAGGACGGTATCGGAGAATCACGGCAAGCATTTCGCTGAAGAGCTGCCTCGTAAGAGAACCGAGAAATGGCAGCGTAGTAGCAAGTATTTGTCAACACTCTGATAGTGCATTTACTTCCGGGTGTAGGCCGGCATTACCTCGCTAAATTCACTTGACATTCGTTTTCCACATCGAAGACTCGTACGATAGAATCCACTGTAAGATGAGACACTTAGAAAGTATAATTAATTTCTGGACTCCAAGAACGGCGTTCTTCAAATAAGTAACACCTGTTTGTGTGTTTTAAGGTTGCGTTTTGAGGCTCAGGCAACATCGCAGTGACTATAGTCCGTCTGTGGTCGCCAGTGTGTCGTTAGCTCAGAGGTTATTCGTCATATTGTGGCTTTTCTAACGCGGGACATTCTGAATCGGAATACTCCCCTTTCATTATTAGTTCCGGGACGTGACTATTTTCCTCGGACAAAGACCAATGCTGTGAATTGGATTCGCGGACATGCCATTCACTACCTATTTGGACAAACTGTAGACTCTGTACTCGATTTTTGGATATACCTCAACGACCGTCATTATGTCGTTGTCCGCCACCCAAAATACAGACAATTTTTCTCGAACTTCCTTGGGAGTGCTTTCCACGACCCGCCTCGCAGCTGGAATGTGTTAAGCCAAGAGTGAAGAAGGTTTCCAGTTTGAACCAATGAACATTTCTGAACTACTGAACGGAACACACCAATTTCGAGAAGACGTGACTCAACATATTACCAGCGGGGCGCAGAAGGCGTCTGATCAATTACACAACAAAAATAAACAAAACAAAAATAAAAATAAAAATAAAATTCAGAAAAAGGAAGATTTTGTTTTGTTTGTAATGATAGCCCTAACCTTGAATTCCCATATTTCCCCTGGTATATAGGCAGCTCTTGGGGTAGGTTTAGTCAGGAGCCAACGCCTGAAGTGGACCAGATTTTTTTTTTTTTTTTTTTTGTTATAGGATGAAAACTGGCGGTGGCACTTAGTTTCTTTTTTTATTGCCATTTTCCTAAGGGGCTTTAAAATAAGAGAGAAAAAAAGGGGTAATCGTCAAAAAAAGTAAAAGAAAAAAAGCAAAATTAAAAAAAAGAGGTTCCCTTGTGCGTTGCGGTGGTCGTACTGTATGACATAGCAGTTCCAATCTCGGTGGAAGCCGCTGACTAAAACCTTTTATTTTCCATTTTAATTAATGGAGTTGCAAACGGCTAGTAAAAATTCTTTATACGAAATCTGAAGAATGCCTTTAAACATCAATCTTCGTCCGATTCGACTTAGTAAATTAAATTAATATCATGGATGTCTGCTTTGCAAATGCCAAGGTGTTTCACTGTAAAATAGATCCTGAAAAGATTCAAAGCGACTGTCAACGATATAAATTTGAGTTTTGTTCGCCATATAGGTCTAACATGTCAGAAGGTTGTTTATGAAGTGCACATGTTGATTAATATAGTTCCCCTCTTCTAAATTTTTGCAATAGCATTTAACTGTAGACGTTTTCTAACACCGGCGTTAGCAATTCCTTTTCGTTCTCTGAAACCTCCAAAACGACAAATTTTTCTGGTCAAATCTGATGGCTTTAACTATCACTTCCGATCAACATTAAATACTTCATGAACCCATACATGGAACTCCAAATGTGCAGTGTTCCTGCACTGCTACAGAGCATGCATTGCAAGGTATTCACACAGTTTATCGCATAGAGTTAGCATAAGGAATGAAACAAGAACTGTAATACACTTTACACCACAGACGCTCACCCCGGCTTGACGAAAACATCCGAACATTGACCAAAAGTTGCACAAATAATTGAGTTTGAAAGGAAAAGAAACGAGGTATGAAGCATTTATAAATTCATCGAATGTAGCGAGGTGGTTTAATTTCGTCCCAGACTATAACATTAATTTCGGGCCATACTCAGCTCTTGCCGATTAATGTAATATAATACCCGCCTACTAATTAGGGCGTCTGTCTCCGTTGCTTTTGAGCGTGAATGGAAGTCGTAGAAATTTTCTGTGGAGCAACATTTAATAATAAAGCGTTTTAAATCATCAAAAGCGATGAGCGGGAGCAGGCGCTTTCGATAAAGAACGGGGGAGTGCAGCGCCGCTGCTGTCGCCACGGCCGCTGCCGGTAGCCAGCAAATGGATCCCGGAGCTTTGCCGCATACGGCGTCCAGAGGAGGACAGTCTGCAGGAAATCTGCCGCAAAATCGTTACTGGATAAAATTTTGATATCGGTGTGTCAGAAAGCGAAATAGATTGAATCTGCGCTACCATTACATTCACGTCTTCAGCATTCAGACAGAAGAGGCTATAAAAATATTTTATGCCAGCTGCTCTCGATCCACTGACATTACGAACAGAAACAACGCTCGCTACCGCTAGACCATAGGCGTAATCAGCGTAGTGTTTCTCTATCATGGGACAAGTTTTCCTCCAGGAAGTGCCACAGTCTGCAGTGTTGCCAGATTGTGCAGATAACCGGACTTAGAGAATTAGCGCGTTGGCCAGTTTTATTGTCCCATGTCGCGATCGGCGCGGACTTAGCCTCTGAAGCGGCCGGCCGCCGGTCGAGTTTTATGTCAAAGAGTGTACGTGTCACCTATCAGAGTATAGATGTATTAGGGGTCCAATAGCATTTAAGTTCCACAAGCCCCACGCCATTACAGAGATTCCACTAGCTTGAACAGTCCCTGCTGACATGCAGGATCCATGGATTCATGAGGTTGTCTCCATACCCGTACATGTCCATCTGCTCGATACAATTTCAAACTACACTCGTCCGACCAGGCAACATGTTTCCAGTCATCAACAGTCCTATTTCTGTGTTCAGGGTCCCAGGCGAGGCGTAAAGCCTTGTGTCGTGCAGTCATCAAGGGTACACGAGTGGGCCTTCGGCTCCGAAAGCCAATATCGATGATGTTTCGTTGAATGGTCCGTACGCTGACACGTTTTGATGGCCCAGCGTTGAAATCTGCTGTAATCGGCGGAAGGGTTGCACTTGTGTCACGTTGAACGATTCTCTTCAGTCGTCGTTAGTTCCGCTCTTGCAGGATCTTTGTCCGGCCGCAGGGATGTCGGAGATTTGATGTTCCGCCGGATTCCGTATATTCACGGAACACTCGTGAAATCGTCGTCCGGGGAAATCGCCACTTGATCGCTTCATCGGAGATGCTGTGTCCCGACGCTCGTGCGCCAACTATAACTTCAGGTTCAAACTCACTTAAGTCTTGATAAATTGGCATTGTAGTAGCAGTAGCCGGCCGGAGTGGCCGAGCAGTTCTAGGCGCTACAGTCTGGAACCGCGTGATCGCTACGGTCGCAGGTTCGAATCCTGCCTCGGGCATGGATGTGTGTAATGTCCTTAAGTTAGTTAGGTTTAAGTAGTTCTAAGTTCTAGGGGACTGATGACCTCAGAAGTTGAGTCCCATAATGCTTAGAGAAAGTAGCAGTAACAGATCTAACAAATGCGCCAGACACTTGTTGTCTTATATAGGCGTTGCCGACCGCTGCAACGTATTCTTCCTGTTTACGTATCTCTGTATTTGAATGCTAGTTTCTTCGGCCCTTCAGTTTGTTTACTCGGCCAATTTTGGTTTACGTATCTCTGTATTTGAATGCTAGTTTCTTCGGCCATTCAGTTTGTTTACTCGGCCAATTTTGGTTCAAAAAATTGCGGAATTTGTTGTGGGACCACGTGGAATATTCCCGCTTCAGCCCTATAGTTTCATGAAGTGCTTATAGGTGTCGATGCTATATGTAGCCTTCAATATGGTGCCTGTAACGCAGATGCCTTCCAAACGGAGAGTTGTCATTGAGTTTATTTTGGCGGAAAACACGAGGATCGCAGTTATTCATTGACGCTTGCAGATGTCTACGGAGGCATTGCAGTGAAAAAATGCCCGGTGAGTCGTGGGGTGAAGTGTTTGTCGTTATCGCAAAAAGGTCGCACAAACCTCTCGATCGCCCGCGTGCCGGCCGGCTGCAAACAGCTATGACTCCTGAAATGTTGGAACGTGCGGACACTGCCATTTGAGGTGATCGACGGATCACAATCAAACACATCACTGCACAACTGGATGTCTCTGTTGGTAGTGATTACACACTCGCATCTCCCGACTTCCATCCTTTTGGACCAATGAAGAATACTCTCTGTGGAAAGCAGTACGTAGATTATCGCGAGGTTATTGATGCAGCAAGATGTTCTCTCCCACATTGACGAGTAGAGTGGTACCATGCGAGCATACAGGCCCTCCCAGTAAGTTGGCGTAAGGTCGTCGCATTGAACGGAGACTATGTTGAAAAATACGGTTTTGTAGCCAAAAGAGTGGAGAATAATACGTTGTATTGGAATCCTGATTAAAACCAATCTGCTTTTAAAAAAAAAGTATTACAATACCCACTGAACGCCACTCGTGTAATTTCACGATCCAAAACCTAGTTGTAAGTTTCACTAACGAAAGGCAGAGGACAATCATATTAGCATGCAGAAATAGGTGAATTAAGTCTGGACAGGGTTATAGCCTTTCACCGATGTTATTCAATTTATAAATTGAGTAAGCTATGGAGGAAACCAAGAAGAAATTTAGGAAGGGAATTTTCAGGAAGAAGAAATACAAACCTTTTTTTAAGACTTGGAAGATTAGTTGAACAGAATAGTCTTGAAAAGAGGGAATAAGATAAGCATAAAAAAATAAAACAACGATGCTGGAATGAAGTCAAATTAAGCCAGGCGACGGTGAAAGACATTAGGAAATGTGACAATAAAAGTAATAAATTAATTTTTCTTACTTGGGCAGCAAAATAAGTGATTTTGGCAGAAATAGACAGGATACAAAATTCAGACTGGTAATGGCAAGAAAAGCATTACTGAAAAACAAAAGTAAGGTAACGTGAATACATATTTAAATGTTAGAAGCTTTCTGAAAGTATTTATTTTGAGTGAGCCTGATGCGGAAGTGTTCACTGATGATTAATAGATCAGACAAGAAGACAATAGTAGATTTTGAAATGTGGTGCTACAGAAAATTTTGAAAATTATATTGGTTGACTGAATAACAATTGAAGAGGTACTGAATAGAAGTGGGGGGAAAAGAATTTTATGGCACAACCTGACTAAAAGAAGGTATATTTTGGTACGACGTATCCAGAAGCATAAAGGATTCAACAAAGACGGTATCGCCAAGCGTTTTCTTAGTTTCGTTTCCTGAAACCGAACAAGAGAGCGATACAAAAACTGAACATAGGACAGTAGCAAGGATCAAACCAGAGCTAGAGGCTGAGCAGTCTCGTGCACTATCATCTACGCCATGAAAACAACTGACACTAATTTTATCTGGTGGGCTGCTTGAATTTGCGCGCACAAAGGCCTGATGGCTAATTTAAATGATAATGAACTCGGGCACGGCGCAACACATCGAACTTTTTCTCAACAATTATTTATCAGCACAACCTACCCTGCAATACCCTTACAGATTTTTCAAACTGCTTCTGACCATACCGTTCACCCTTTGTACTCCGGGGTAGCTATTTGGCCTCTGTGTATAATTATCGTCATCATCAGAAATTCCCCATCCACTTTTGGATGGCCGGCCGAAGTGGCCGTGCGGTTAAAGGCGCTGCAGTCTGGAACCGCAAGACCGCTACGGTCGCAGGTTCGAATCCTGCCTCGGGCATGGATGTTTGTGATGTCCTTAGGTTAGTTAGGTTTAACTAGTTCTAAATTCTAGGGGACTAATGACCTCAGCAGTTGAGTCCCATAGTGCTCAGAGCCATTTGAACCATTTGAACCACTTTTGGATAAACGTTGCGTTTCTCAGATACAGGCATCCATCTTACTCCTCCATGTTTTATAATGCCCTCAGCCGCCTCAGGTCGCCATCTAGGCCTTTTCTTACCTCTTGGATCCCAGGAACCAATTCGTCTGGCTACTTGTCCTACCCACTTTCAGTTAATTTTCATTCTAGTCATAATTACATCTTCCGCTCCTCTTTGTCCTCTTATCCATTTATTTGATTTCATGGCTTTCCTAGTACTTTCCACCACGCATATCTCCACTGTCGCAAGGCAGTACTAGTTTTCATTTTATACGTACGTATCAGAAGATTAGTTTTGAGAACTTTGTCTAGTTTACAAAAAGTATTGCAAGTTACTCCAGGTAACTGACATCAAACAGGCTCAGCACCACACAGCACCACCACTTCTGGTTTGCATAGCCGGTAATTTGGACAGCAACCGTTACGTTTTTCCATATCTCTCTCCCATTGCAATCATCTACTCATTGGCTGCCTAGAGATGGCCACGACGATTGATATTCTTTGGCATAGAGTAGAAGCGGACTGAGTGACTTATCCTATCTCTCGTCCGAACTCCGTACAATTCTATATTCAGCTACATTAGAGCCATTATTAGTGCCAGAGGGAGCAGTGGTTTGTGCTGAATTTTGCGTCCTAAGTACATTCAAATCACCCACAAACTTTATCACATATTCTTCCTAGTATGATGTTTACACAATAAGTAAAATATCGTTCTTTATTACCCTTCCTGCTGTTGCAGTTTTGATGACCAGCAGTATGGTCACATAGGTTGAATCATTGCCTTTTATTAGCACACTGGACTCGCATTCGGGAGGACGACGGTTCAATCCCGCGTCCGGCCATCCTGATTTAGGTTTTCCGTGATTTCCCTAAATCGCTCCAGGCAAATGCCGGGATGGTTCCTCTGAAAGGGCACGGCCGACTTCCTTCCCTGTCCTTCCCTAATCCGATGAGACCGATGCCCTCGCTGTTTGGTCTCTTCCCCCAAAACCAACCAACCATTGCCTTTTACTCAAGGTTTTGTTGAAACAGAACCAAATACTTCCTCAATAAATCGACGAATCGCAGTCAAGGTACTAATTCATACTCTCTCTCTTTTCCGTAGCTTCATAGACGACTTCCAAATGACCCATTGTGGTACATCAACTTCTAATGCCAGCTTGTTCCTTTACATGATTAAAACTCAGTGTTTTTTTGGTCTGCTTTGTGATAACTTTCGTGATTATCTCATGCATTACAGTGAGCAGACTGATGGGCCTATTAATTTTTTACGATTTGTCTGTCTCTTTTCTTGTGAACGTGAACAGTTGCAACATTGGACCAGTTTTGACGCATTGTCTTAAATAATTCTGCAAGTTCGGTTTGTATTAATTCTCCTCCATCTTTGAATATTATTGTTACAGAAACAGGATTACCTCCGGCCTCCTTGCCATTCTTCGTACCTTGTGTCTATATGTTTACGGCTCGTCCGACGTTACATCAGATCGTCATTATTTACTTTCTAGACCTCTGATTTATTTCTTGAGCCACACTAGCATTGTTTCTCTGTTCAATGTAAGGCTACGTTGGCTATATTGCGGACTTCTTTTTTCTCGTGGAGAGAAATGTTTGAATTTGAACAGGACATCATTATGCTCGATGTGATAATTCGGGTATCCACCGATTTCACAACAGATACACGCGGTCAAGTCGAACGATACGGGTTTACTAGAAAGTTCAAACATCAGAGCAGAACCAACGCAATCATCGTCTTGGAAGGCCTAATAATCTGTTAGGAACTGTTGAACTATAAAACGTGCTATACAAAGAAATCGTCATGTCCTTACCGTTCATTACAAGGGACTTTCTTTGCAGCTCAAGTACAAAGGTGAATGATAGTATTATCTGTCGAGAGCAGTTAGATTGAAGTTTTCATGGTCATCCTTCTGCCTAGAAGCCATTGATAATGAGATCAAATGAACGGCGTCGATCAAAGTGGAAGTGTTCAGCGACAAAACATGATGAGGTTCTCAGATTGGTATAATTCTAGGGTCGGTAAAATATACCCCAGTATAATCTTCTGCTTCATTTGCGGTTTTGCCTTAATGTCAAAGAAAAAAATACAGGTACTCACCTGCGACAGCATTTTAGCCCGTATTATGTGACATCGTTCTGATACGAAGAGTAGGCATGTCTTTCATCCATTTAGTACGCTTGTCCCTACCAACAAAATATTTCTTATTGTTCTGATGTCTATCACTGTCATCCCCACTTTCGTCGCTTTCCGTATCGTGTTCACTATATAGTTCGACGTCTACGTCTCCACCTTCGTCACCTGATTCGTCACTAACGATTTTATTTCGCAGTGCATCGTTACACCGATCTTCTGCTACATCCATTATAGCCTTCGTCTGAAATAAATAGGCTGATTCAGCAATTTGAATGTGTGCTGCAAACGTATTTGTGATGTGACAAACGATACCATCATTGCTACTGTGGGTCCTATAGCCCCAACAGGTACTTACCTACTTGCTACGGTCGACTGGCAGACCCAAACACGCTACGAGCACTCCTAGACAGTGGACTTCCACCGTCACTTGACGAGCAAATGGCACAGCTGTGTAAGGTAGGAAGCTACAAGAATCGCTGCTCGTGTGCAGTGTAGTGAACCTAACAAAAACGAATTGCTCACACAAGTGAGCTCTGCTTCAGGACTGCTTGTGTCGCAGTTACAGCCATATGTTATTGGACACTTTCTTTGATTTGTCAAGCCTGCACACGTTGGTTAGGAATGAGTTGAAGAGATGTCTGAAGATGGGCGTAATCCCTAAACGCGTAACATGTTCTAATAAAAGAGTCAATTGAACATCTCATAACTTGAAACTTCGTGGCAAATCTCATGACTTTATTGCGATTATACAGAATTGGTTGCCACTTATTAACATAAAAATGATTGCAGGCCGCAGACGGGATTTTATGTCCTGCGTATCATATTATTCTTCCGCCTTTAGGAGCAGTTTTCCACCCAAAGAGCATGAGAATACCCTACGCCTCCGTCCGTTCCTCCACCCTTTTTGACAAGGCCGTTGGCAGAACGAGGGTGATTTCTTATCCCGAAAGTCTTCGGCCACCAGTGATGATGATATTTATTCAAAATTTAAGCGGTGACGGGACTCGAACCCGGGACCGAGGTAGTGCTATTTTCGCGCCTAGTATGACACACACAAGGGGCGTGCGAAGTGAAAAGTGTCTTACTTGGGTAGTCGCTGTGAAGGACACGGAGATGCCACGTAGTCATGAGTTATCAGCACCTGGCAGAATTTGAAAGGGGTCTCTATTCATTTACCTGGTCGAATCGTGCAATATGCAGGTCAGTGGGATATTGTAATGTGACAGTGGTCCGATGTTGGACTGCATAGTAACGTAAGCGCAGGTATAATCGTCGTCAAGGTTCGGACAGACCATGCCTTAACACCGCAAGGGAGGATCTCCGTGTTGTACATCACACCTCGCAACCCATTCACGTCTGCGCATGCCATCCGAGAAGAAGTAACTGACTCCCTGCAATATTCTAGGTCATCCTGCACCATTCATAGGTGAGTAGGAAAATAACGTGTCCGGTATAGACTGCATCTGGAGTGGTGACATCACAGGCAAGCATGGGCTGTCGGTGAATTGCGTCTCATTGTGCTCAGTGTTAAATCCCGATTCCGCACTATCCCGGAATACCATTGTCAGCGATTCCGAGAGCGTTGTTACTCCTCGTGCAGTGCTGTACCGACCCGTCTTGTACGATTTCAGATCGCGGCTGGCAGTGAGTCAGGGTACCGTGGCGACGCAATAACACCCCGCGGACTTTCTTTATCTTCACGTGTTTCTCATGCTTCAGTATTGTGACGTCATTTTTCATCAGGACAACGCTGTTCCACACATGGCACATTTCTCCACGAACTGTCTGCGTGATGGTGAGGTACTCCCGTGGCCAACACTGTCCGCTGATCTATCCCCCATTCAACAAGCATGAGACAAGCTCGGACGTCATCGTTGTCCTTATGGCAGTATCCAGGATATCAAGGACCAGTTCGCTTTATTGAGAAGGTACAACGGCTTTGTGACAGTCTTAGCAATCGCCTTCATCCATGAAAGAGGAAGTCCAACGTCATATTGATAAGTGGGCTCATACCGCCCAGTTCTTTGCAAATTTGAGGCAATTTTGTAAACAATGAAGTAGTATAACATACCGCTGTTTTGCCGAAAATTGACAGTTTGAGTTCCTGGCCGTATACAGAATACAGGTTGATTCTTCCAGAGAAGAAAACAACAACCAGCCACTTTTGATAATGCTATTTATTCATATAAATAGCGCCGATACTGGTTTCGAACTTATAGGTTCATCAGACAAATTTCTCACGTTAAGATACATTGTTGTTGCAGTTTTGATTAGTTTTCAGATTTTATTCCGCCACGAGGTGATTGTTCCTTGAGTTGGCGGTGCGCTACAACCAAGACATGATGTGAGGAACTGTCTGTTTAACTGTAATTGTGGCTGATAAGGACTGCAAACGATGTAAACGAATCATTAAGCCGAATATGGTTTAAAAGGCTCTGAGCACTATGGGACTTAACTTCCGAGGTCATCAGTCCCCTAGAACTAAGAACTACTTAAACCTAACTAACCTAAGGACATCACACACATCCATGCCCGAGGTAAGCCGAAAATGTTTTAGTTAATTACGTGGGAAATCTCGCGCCATTATAGTCAGCGCTGACTGCTTTTGTTCATTCAGTATCGAGGACTATACGAACCACTCTTTGTGTGCACATGCATATAAAAATAGCGCTTCATATAGTCTTCGCTATTGCATGAACACAAGTAGTTAGCATTGCACCGTAATGGCGTGCGATTTTCGACGTAAGTAACTAAAACACTTTCACTTTAATAATTGGTTTACATCGTTTGCAATCGTTACTAAGCACAATTACAGTTAAACAGACAGCTTTTCACATTATGTTCTTGTTGTAGGCCACCACCACCGTAAGGGTTTCCACCACATGGGGAATAGATAGTGAAAACTAATGCGACCCACAGCAAAAATGTATCTCAACTTGAACAGTGCGTCTGACGATGCACTTGTCGGTTCGGAACCGGTAACGAATATGAATAAATAGCTGGTTGCTGTTCTCTGTAAGAACCAACGTTTATGCAGAGTGAAAATTATTTAAACGGGCAAACTCTTGGAGGCTGCAAGGAGCACCAAAACAAACCTTTTTTTCAATATCACGTTTTGCTGTGAGGATTATTTAAGCCGTTAGAAAGAGGTTTCTCCAGATGAAAATTAATTAGACCAAGAATTTTCGTGGGGGTGCATGGGATATTATAAACACTATTTATGATGTGTTTTCCTGTGGGGTCTTATTGTTAGAGGACATAAAATCTTACAATAGACAAGAAGTAACACAAAGGATTTTAATTCTTTATTATCAATAGATAACAACTTTAATACAACACCATTGTGTCAAAAAATGTTTTTATTGACTTGTAAACAAAGATTAAACCGGAGGGTCATGTTCTCTCTAATACAGTCAAAGACTGCAGAAGTGTCCTTAATTTCTCCCGCTGCTGCTATTATCCGGGCAACCAGATCGTCTTCTGATTCAACAGGGGTTTTGTAAACAATGTTGTGCATCTCTCCTCACACCAAAAATCCAGAGGGGTTCAATCAGGGCATCGATTAGACCATAGTACAGAGCCCTATTTGCCAATCCTTTTTTCCTGGAAACTGTCGGTTTAAGATTCGACGCACAGAACGACTGAAATGTCCCGTCAACCAGCCATTTTGGAACCAATTTCTCTGTCTTGTAGCGAGCGGCAAGTCATTCAGCAGTCCTGGCTATGGTCTACTGAGGAAATCGTAATAATGCCTGCCATTTAATGGCCTAGGTTTGAGATATGATTCAATTAAGCAGTCGCCAGTAGTGCCCATACGCTTGATGAGTGCAAATAAATGTGAATTGTGGATGCTGAAGAACCCATCACTACGTAGTAAGCATCAACCATAACAGTGTACTCACTCCAGGTCTATCGCGCCATTAGTAAACAAGTACTGTGCTGGATAAGACTACTACAAATTATGAATGTGAAACAGCTATTACGATTGAACAGTGAAGTATGCCCTCTACAGATACAACAGAAACCGTTACAACAATACATCACTCATTACAACTGAAAATAGAAAACGCCATCTGCCGGATTAAATAATGTTCAAAGGGAATTATGAGATCAAGAAAAGTATTTGTTTTAGTGTCCCGTGCAACCTCCCAGAGTTTCTCGGTTTAAATAATTTCCAGCCTGTATTGTTTTGTGTGAATATTACCGAATTATCAGTTAAATAAGTCATGGTTGCAAAATACTATCATGAAGTCCTTATAGAAGAATGGAAAATCTGGTAAAAGCCGACGTCGCTCAAGATCAGTCTGGATTCCGAAGAAATCTAGGAACACGCTAGCGAATACTCACTCTATGACTTATCTTCGAAGATATGTTAACGAAAGGCAAATCTACATTAGTATTTGCGGACTTAGGTAAAGGCTTTGACAATGTTGACTGGAACACACTCTTTGAAATTCTGAAGGTAGCAAGGGTAAAATACAGGGAACTAAAGGCTATTTATAAATTGTACAGAAACCAGACGACAGTCATAAGAGTCGAGGGAAATGTAAAGGAAGTGAGACAGGGCTGTATCCTATTCCCGGAATTATTCAATCTGTACATTGTGCAAGCAGTAAAGGAAACAAAAGAAAAATTCGAAACAGGAATTAAAGTTCAGGGAGAAGAAATGAAAATTTATAGGTTTGTCGATGACGTCGTAATCCTGTCAGAGACGGCAAAGGTCCTTGGAAGAGCAGTTGTACGCAATGGATAGTGTCTTCAAAGGAGGAGCAGAACGAGGATATTGGAATGTAGTCAAATTAAAGCAGGTGATACTGAGGGAATTAAATTAGGAAACGAGACACTTTAAGTAGTAGTCGAGTTTTGAAAAATAACTGGTGATGGCCGAAGTAGAGAGGGAAATAAAACGTAGACTGGCAATGGCAACGAAAACGTTTCTGAAGAAAAGTTTGTTAACATTGAATAAAGAATTAAGTGTTAGGAAGTCTTTCCTGAAAGTATTTGTATGGAGAGTAGCCATGTATGGATGTGAAGCGTGGACGATAAACAGTTTGGACAAGAGGAGAATCTTCTGAAATGTGATGCTATAGAAGAATGCTGAAGATTAGGTGGGTAGATCACATAACTAATGAGGAGATAGTGAGTAGAACTGGGGAGAAAAAAAATTTGTGGCGCAACCTGGCTAGTAGAAGGGATCGGTCGATAGGACACGTTCTGAGACATCAAAAGATCGTCAATTTAGTATTGGAGGGAAGTGTGAGGGATGAAAATTGTAGAGGGAGACGAAGAGAAGAACAGAGTAAGCAGATTCAGACGGATGTAAGCTGCATTAGTTATTTGAGGATGAAAAGGCATGCACAGGATAGAGTAGCATGGAGAGCTGCAGCAAACCAATCTTCGGACTGAAGACCGCAACATATGTAGTATCACATACTGTGTCAAACGGTGAAGTTTCATTTCTTTTCCTCTTGCTAGTCTGGATACTTGACTCTTCTTGTCAGGCAGTGCATTTTTAGGGAGAGGTTTTGATGCAAGTGTTAGTTCCGCCTATGAACAGCCAGAGAGTACCGAGGCTGAAAATAACTGCAGCCTCGCTGGGCGAGCGGCTGCAGCCCAGCCCGCCTGGAGTGTGGTCGCTAACAACGGCCCAGGTGGCGCTGTTGGAGGACGCGCGATAAGAGCGACTGTTTGCTGTCCGCACTCGTCACGACTGTCAGAACTGCCGACAACAGACGGCTATCGGCGCAGCACACCTGCGGACGCGAGGACCGCGAGCCGACGCCCAGGCACCCCCGCAGCTGTTCTCTGCGCAGCTGCCGGCCGCCGGCCGCTGGCCGCGTCTGCGAACGAACGGCTGAGCTTCCACGCTATCTCTGCGCACTCATAACGAGGCTCGGCCGCGTGTCATCACGGCCCGTTCCGAACGGCAGAGGGCCTCGGCCACCTGCCCAGGTGACAGCCCGTCCGTGTCCGCGGTCGTCGGTCGGCAGCAGATGCAGCAGTGTATACCTCTCTACAATACGCACCTCTATATTCTTTGGAAGGACACTTAAGGTCTTGGAGCTCTATCCTGCCCTTATTAATCCGTATCTCCGATACGCCCGAATCAATTTTGAGGTGTAGCTGCTTCCTCATTGGTGCAACTTTCTTTTGTGGCAAAATACTGCCAGATTTGGACCACTAATAACAACGATACTAATAATACGTAAACGATTGTTAAGCCCACAACGGATAGCTCATGTCTATACGTATTTGTGGAACAGCATTTTCTTTGCGAGGTCTTCAAGAAAGACAGCCCGCGGCCCGTACGTCACAGCACGTGACACTGCAGATCTTACGACTGCCAGCGGCCGTCTCTGGCGGGGAGTGGGTAACGATTTCAGACGAATTTAACAACTTTTCTTATAAATTGACTCAAACTGTCGATTTTCCGCCAAACAGTGGTATGTCATACTACTTCAATGTTTACAAAACCGCGTCAAATTTGCAAAGAACTAGGCGGTATGAGCCCACTTATCAATATGACGTTGGACTTCCTCTTTCATGGATGAAGGCGGTTGCTAAGCCTGTCACAAAGCCGTTGTACCCTCTCAATAAAGCGAACTGGTCCTTGATATCCTGGATACTGCCATAAGGACGACGATGACGTCCGAGCTTGTCTCATGCTTGTTGAATGGGGGATAGATCAGCGGACAATGTTGGCCACGGGAGTACCTCACCATCACGCAGACAGTTCGTGGAGAAATGTGCCATGTGTGGAACAGCGTTGTCCTGATGAAAAATGACATCACAATACTGAAGCATGAGAGATAACATGTGAAGACGAAGAATGTCCGCGAGGTGTTATTGCGTCGCCACGGTTCCTGACTCACTGCCAGCCGCGACCTGAAATCGTACACGACGGGTCGGCACAGCACTGCATGAGGAGTAACACCGCTCTCGAAATCGCTGACAATGATTTTCTGGGATAGTGCCGAATCGCGATTTAACACTGAACACAATGCCACGCCATTCACCAGCAGTCCATGCTTGCCTGTCATGGCTTCACTCCAGGTGCAGTCTATACCTGACACGTTATTTTCCTACTCACCGATGAATGGTGCAGGATGACCTAGAATATTGCAGGGAGTCAGTTACTTCTTCTCGGATGGCATGCGCAGACGTGAATGGGTTGTGAGGTGTGATGTACAACACGGAGATCTTCCCTTGTGGTGTTAAGGCATGGTCTGTCCGAACCTTGATGACGATTATACCTGCGCTTACGTTACTATGCAGTCCAACATCGGACCACTGTCACATTACAATATCCCACTGACCTGCATATTGCACGATTCGATCAGGTAGATAAATAGAGACCCCTTTCAAATTCTGCCAGGTGCTGATAACTCATGACTACGTGGCATCTCCGTGTCCTTCACATTGACCACCCAAGTCAGACACTTTTCACTTCGCACGCCCCTCGTATGCCATACTAGGCGCGGAAATAGCACTACCTCGGTCCCGGGTTCGAGCCCCGCCACCGCTTAAATTTAGAATAATAATCATCATCACTGGTGGCTGAACACTTTCGGAATAAGAAATCACCCTCGTTCTGTCAACGGCCTTTTCAAAGAGGGTGGAGGAGCAGACGGAGGCGTAGGATATTCTCATGATATTTGGATGGAAAACGCCTCCTAAAGGCGGAAGAATCATATGATACGCAAGACATAAAATCCCGTCTGCGGCCTGCGATCATTTTTATGTTAATAAAAGGAAACCAATACTGTACAATCGCAATAAAGTCATGAGATGTTCAATTGACTCTTTTATTAGAACATGTTACGCGTTTCGGGATTACATCCATCTTCAGGCATCACCATCTTCAACTCATTCCTAACCAACCAGGCGTGCAGCCTTGACAACTCACAGGAAGTGTCCAGTAACATATGACTATAACTGCGACGCAACCAGTCTTAAAGCAGAGCTCACTTGTGTGAACGATTCGTTTTTGTTAGGTTCGCAACGCTGCACACGAGCAGCGATCCTTGTAGCTTCCTACCTTACACAGCTGTGCCATTTGCTCGTCAAGTGACGGTGGAAGTCCACTGTCTAGGAGTGCTTGTAGCGTGTTTGGGTCTGCCAGACCGATCATAGCAAGTAGGTAAGTACCTGTTGGTGCTATAGGACCCACAGTGGCAATGATGGTATCGTTTGTCCCAACACAAACCACAACAAAGTAGCACACATTCAAATTGCTGAATCAGCCTATCTATTTCAGACGAGGGCTATAATGGATGTAACAGAAGGTCTGTGTAACGATGCACAGCGAAATGACGAATCAGATGACGATGGTGGAGACGTAGACGTCGAACTATATAATGAACACGATACGGAAAGCGACGAAAATGTAGATGACAGTGATAGACATCAAATCAATAAGAAATATATTGGTGGTAAGGACAAGGGTACTAAATAGATGAAAGGCATGCCTACTCTTCGTATCAGAACGATGTCACATAATACTGTATCACACATCCTGGTGTGAGAGGGATAGCACAGAATAAAAGACAGAAGTAGAAATATGGCGGCTATTTGCATGAAGTAGTGATGCATATTAACCAATGCATCGATTTCGCTAAGCCGACATACTCTTCGTCACAGACCTTCATTCATGAGACAGGTAGAGGTGAAATTAAAAACAGCATAGCACACTAGTCTCTTGGAGAATATGTCACTGTAGATCAAATGCTTGTCAAATTTCGAGGACGATGTAGTTTTCGAATGTACATTCCTTCCAAACCTGGCAAATATGGACGAAAGTATTTAATCTAGCAGATGCAAGAACGGCGTACACGTCAAATTTGGAAGTTTATTTAGGTGAGCAGCCAGATGGACCATACAGGTTGAGCAATCGTGCCTCTGATGTCGTCAAAAGGTTGTGTAATCATATTTACAAAACATCAAGGAACATAATGATGGATAACTGGTTTACGAGCTATAAACTGGCCCTGTCACTTCTGAAAGACCAGAAATTAACACTTTTGGGAACATTAAGGACGAACAAGACGGAAATTCCCACAGAATTGGTGAACACTAGAGGTAGAAATGCTTTTAGAAGCATCTATGGCTTCCAGAAGACGTGCACATTAGTGAGTTATGTACCAAAGATAAACAGGTGCCTACTTCTAATGAGTACCATGCACCAGATGCAACAACTGGGGAAGAAATGAAGCCGGAGACGATAACCCTTTACAATACTACTATGGGCGGGGTAGATTTAGTAGACCAGATGTGTGCCACCTATGATGGACTGGATGTAGAAGGCATGAATAGCCTCGTCATCTTCAGAGCTAAAAACCAGGGAGAGACCACGACGAGAGACTTTCTGAAATCGCTTGGGAAGGCTTTTGTCAGAGGCCAATTACTACACAGGGCTGGCAGTAAGCATATCAACCGACCTCTCAAAAGATCTGTCAACAGACGGGCGGGGGTCGAATATCAAGGCGATGAGAGTGTGAACCAGAGTACGGTGCCTAAGAGAGGACGGTGCCAGGGGAGTGAAGATAGCAACACGCAATATATTTGAGACAAATACTCTAAGTTTGTGTGTCTCAAAAAACACTCAAGTGTGGTAAAACGACATGTGGAAACAGTACTTTCAAAAGACAATGTGGAGACTCTCCGTTTACTTACAACGTTTTCGTACATGTTTTCTACTCATCTGTTCACACCTGAGTCTGTTTTTAGTAGCTTTCGTTATTCTACTTTGTGTGCTATGACACACGACAGTCACATTGTGTAACTATTTTGGCCTGTACGGTGTGTTAGAATCACTGTCTAATTTTCTTATGTAGCAATAAAGGACAGCCGGCCGGAGTGGCCGAGCGGTTCTAGGCGCTACAGTCTGGAACCGCGCGACCGTACGGTCGCAGGTTCGAATCCTGCCTCGGGCATGGATGTGTGTGATGTCCTTAGATTAGTTAGGTTTAAGTAGTTCTAAGTTCTAGGGGACTGATGACCTCAGAAGTTAAGTCCCATAGTGCTCAGAGCTATTTGAACCAATTTGGGACGAGTGAGCTGGACAATTGTCGTGTTGCAGCCACATACAGTATCGAATATACAGCCGTACCTCTTCTAGAAGAACCGGCAGGATGTTCGTGAGAAAGTGTGCGTACGAATATCCGTTTAGAACGCCTGAGTTGAAGTAAGGTCCCACAATGTAATTTCCTGTAATGCTGCACCATACATTTACGCTCCATCACCATTGAGGTTGCACCTGACGAAACCAGTGTGGATTTTCGGCTGCCCAGTAGTGCATGCTATGCAAATTTACATTAGTGAGGTCAGTAACTGTTGCTTCATAAGTAAAGAGTACACGATGGAAAAACGTAGGCTCGCCTCCCAGACGCTGAAGGAGAAACCGACAAAATTCTGTACCGTCTACGAAATCACAGTCGGCGATTGTCTGATGAAATGACAGATGATAGCGACGGAGATCCTGTCGATACAGGACGCGAATGACACTCGTCTGGCTGATTCTACATTCCTTGACAGTACCTCTCGTACCACTGAGCCGGTTCATTAGCGTTGTAGCCAGAACAGCTTCTTCGTGTTGTCTGTCAGTTGCTGTCTTCTTTCGTGTCCTCTTCTTGACGTTCAAGCAGCCTGTCCGCGCTATCGTCTTAACAGATCGTGCAATTGCCTGGCGCATCGGAAATTGGCGATCCAGATAGATAGCCCTATAACACTGTACTGCTTTTGCGGCATTTATTATACATTCACTATATGAAAGTAGTATATCCAACTTCTCCTCATTGGTGTTCATGTCTGCACGCAACTAATGCTGAAGCTGAAATGAGCGGCCTGCAGTGCAGACAAGTATCAAGCAGATGTGTTGACATGGGTAGCACGAGAGCTTTGCTTGGCGGTGTTAGCACAGCTAATGTCGATTCCGGCCACCGTGTTCTCAAGTTCTAGGACATTTCTCGAATTTTTTACTACAGGTTTCAACGTCAACATTAACAAACGCTGTATCACTGTAACTCTCTTCTCAAGATCTAGCGAATGCAATTATAAAGAGTATGCGGTTCCATTTTTAAAAACAGTACTTGCATCAATATCTCTGTTGATACCAGCACTAAAAACATTTACCAACAAAAAAAAATTATGTGCACTTCGACGCTCTAACATTTGCCGAAAACCGCGTTTCGATATGTGTAACCGTTCACGAAATAACTGGAGTGTAGAAATCGATAAAAAACTGGACATGGGATTGCAGTAGGGATCGCAGCCGAGCTAAAGTCTGAGCAGTCTCGTGCTATACTCCGTTCATCATAAGAATAAGCCTCACGTAAACATTACACTATGTATTCTTCGGCGTTTGCTGGAATCTCATTGGATTTCGTTTCACGTGGAACGGAAACCAAGCTGTCTCGAGTACAGTCAAGTGCGATAACGAGGATACGTTTTATGCTGTGCGTTACGCGTACATCGACTCAGCGATAATGCGGGATAACAGCTTTACCGGTGCATTTAACTTGGACAGCACTGGCCAGCCACCTGGTCCAACTAACCTGCAGTGAAGTGAACAGTTGTAGTAAAGACGTAAAAGGAGACGAGCAGAGAACAATGTAACCTTGAATGTCATTTAATTTTTTAAAAAGAGGGAAATAGTTGTAAAACTCAGGCAATAGGCTTCTTAGGTGATCTAATGGAAAACAAAACATGCTCTCTATCTTAGCTAACATCGAAGTGTAATTAAAACCAAGAGTGGTGAAAATTCCTCACTTTAACAAGGATAATTTTTCTGCGGCAGCAATGTGAAGCTTAAAAGCACGCTGCGGGGATGCAGTTAAATTTTGAAGCCCCTGAAGGTACTACAGTCAGTTGTTTGCTAATCTCTCGACTCCTTGCATATCGGACGCCTAGGAATACGGTACATTTCAGTAACCCATGTTGATAACGAGGCTATCAGCAACAAATCCCAAGCCACCAAGAAGTCCACATTTCCTCCTCCTCTTTTATGACACGCTGTTTTGCATTTCGCCATGTAACGTGTAACAAAACTTAGGGCATTAGTTCCAGTATGTTTGGAAGCTTAAATGTCTTGTTATTTCTCCCGACAAATCACTTAACTTGGCTCCAGATCAATTCTATTGGATTCAGATTGCAGTGTTAAGGTGACTACTGTAAAGATGCAGCACTTGTACAGTGTGCTCGACGCCGTGAAAATTATTGATTTCCATGGTTCTAAGACGGTTATCACTCTGGCCCGTATGAGATCACATCTGTCCTATAAAACAATGGGCATATTCAAAGAAAGGGTATTTGACTCTTCTTTTTTCTCCAAAAAATTTAATTGCGTAATGTTTTCTTAACTTCAAAATCTTTAACAATCTTTTATAAAATATCGATGGTTAAAAATGTGTATTTGAAGTGGATACCATAATTTTGCGTGTGATACGCAAGTAGAAACTAGAAGACGTGCATTTTTCTTGAAAAAAATCATGGCTAAGTATGAGTTAATTAGCATATATTTGATAAATTTCATATGTAAATGATTTAGATATCCAGACCGAACAAAAAAAAAAAAAAAAAAGGAGGATTAAGGTGTCTAAAACCGCCGCTCATTAGTCCACTGACCTGTCAAACTCCGACGCTATCAATTACGCCACAAACATAACTGACACGTTTTTCCGTATTTTATGATATTGTGTTCTTCGAAAAAATCGTCAAAGCTGATTTTTCTCCGTAATATTGTGAAAAACATTAAGAATAACTTCTGTCTAGCCATTAACGGTGTTCCTCGTGCGTGTTTCACTACAAAGCAGGAAGCAGTGTCATCCATTTTCGCGGCACACATGAACAGCGAGACAATCAGAGCACAAGTAGAGCTTACAGAAACTGTGACTGTACACGATTTTTACGAAGTTAAAGTATGATTAAGAGAAACTTTGATGGGTGCTAATACATCAGTGTGTCAAAGTTTCATTTACAGTGACATAGTAATAAGATAAGTTGGACCTACTTCCAAGAGCGGAATAACACCAGTGTACAAGAGCTGCGGCTGCTGATCAGTCATCAGGTTTGTGTTTGTTTACATCAGGTTTATTCTTATGATGAACAGAGTATACACTATGAGAACAGCTGACACTGACTGTGTTTGGCAGGCTGCTTGCATTAGTGGTGTACTGGTTGCACAGTTGTGCTGATTGTCATAGTAATATTTTCTCCTGGTACGTAGTAAATTCTAAGATGACGGTTATACTCTATTAAAACCGATCATCGGGGAAATAGTCCGCCTCCATAGGTGAATTGTCTTGGCATACCTATATGGAGATACTGATCACTCACGCCTCGATTTTTGGCAGAACTTGCTGACTGCACATTCGGAGATTGCGCGCTGTTTCCGTTATCGCGCATGTTTTGCCACTTACCTTAACAGCGTTTGTACCACGCCCACACTAAATTGGCATGTTCGCGGCGTGCCAAGCACTCGCCTGATTTGGAACGAAACATGACAAGCCTATCCAATGAACTCGGCCCGCCCGCCATCTTTCATAGCCTTGCGGGGTTTTCAGGTTTCTGGATGGGTAGACTAGTTTTAATTTGATTTTTCAATGTATGTATGTGAAAAAAATGAGCCGTGTGAGGGTGCAGACGGGAGGCCTCGGGATTCGATCCTGTTCACCTTGTCTGCTCCAGCCTGTAGATGACAGTGACTTTAAAAATAAATGACAATAAAATAGAATGAGATTTTCACTCTGCAGCGGAGTGTGCGCTGATATGAAACTTCCTGGCAGATTGAAACTGTGTGCCCGATCGAGACTCGAACTCGGGACCTTTGCCTTTCGCGGGCAAGTGCTCTGCCACTGAGCTACCGAAGCACGACTCACACCCGGTCTCACAGCTTTGCTTCTGCCAGTATCTCGTCTCCTACCTTCCAAACTTTACAGAAGCTCTCCTGCGAACCTAGCAGAACTAGCACTCCTGAAAGAAAGGATATTGCGGAGACATGGCTTAGCCACAGCCTGGGGGATGCTTCCAGAACGAGATTTTCACTCTGCAGCGGAGTGTGCGCTGATATGAAACTTCCTGGCAGATTAAAACTGTGTGCCCGACCGAGACTCGAACTCGGGACCTTTGCCATTCGCGGGCAAGTGCTCTACCATCTGAGCTACCGAAGCACGACTTACGCCCGGTACTCACAGCTTTACTTCTGCCAGTACCTCGTCTCCTACCTTCCAAACTTTACAGAAGCTCTCCTGCGAACCTCTCCTGCGAAGCTCTCCCGAGTTCGAGTCTCGGTCGGGCACACAGTTTTAATCTGCCAGGAAGTTTCAACAATAAAATAATTAATTAAAAGGTAAATGCTTTACTTGTTTCTAAGTATTGAGAAACTGTAATAAGTTTAAAAAAAGGAAAAAAAGTGGTCAGAGCTTCTGACTGCCATACAGTGGGCCCGGGTTCGATCCCCGGCCGGGTCGGAGATTTTCTCCGCTCGGGGAGGGGGTGTTGTGTTTCCTTCATCATCATTTCATCATCACCGACACGCAAAGCACCCATTATGGCATCAAGTGAGAAGACTTGCAACTCGGCGACCGAACATCAATGCCATACGATCATCGGGGAGACAAAATAAAAACAGAAAATATTACAAGTTTTGATCTTGGCTGCCAAATATTCTTATTTCCCAGTACGATGGCATTATTTCAGTACTGCTGGATCCGACATTGCATGTGGTCAATACATCGCCAGAATTTCACTGTCTTTCTGTGTGCGTTTCTGACGTTTTTCCAAGAATCGCACAGTCCCTCGTGCTTCAACTTTGGAGTACGTTTCCAGTTACTGCGCACTGCAAGCTCACACTGTAGTGCACCTGTTATCCGTACCGCAACAGAACTGTCTCTGTAGGAAGCCCAGAACATGTGCTCTCTTCTGACAATGCGTCAAAGTTGTGGAGTAATAGGACGACGTGTGTAACTTGTCATCAATCCAAAGAGTGGTTTGAGCAGCACAATGCGTTACTACTTGTGGTGCTATGCCGTTGCCTTCCTCTGACCTCTGATCTGATTCATGCAGCCATTTAAATAGATTCCGTACCACAGTGCAACAGAGAATATCTCACATCAAACGTTTCGAGAGGCGACGGAAGTGAGAACTGACATAAAAATGCTGGGACTGGGCACTGAACCGGAGATAGGCATGTGTGTTTTTACTTCTGCATGTGGAATTCATATTTTTGAAAGAAAGAAGTGATAGTTATTTGATGAATAGTGGAGAAGTTATAAGATCCCCGGTTGAAGAACGGTCGAACTAGTTTTTATTTTCAAGGATGGGCAAAGAGATGTTTGCGACAATTACAGGGGTATCAGGCTCACGAATACAGTTTATAAAGCAAACATAATAAACAATCACTTGGAAGTAATAGTAGAGATGCAAGTTTGGGAAAAGAGGAAAGTGGGTTTAGGAAAAGAGGCTCGTGAGGCGTTAATATTTTAGAAAAACGGTGAGGAGTCAATTTAGGGACACGTGTTGCTTTCATTGACTTCGAACAAACCTTTGACTCGGTCATTAGAAATATACTACGGAGAATAATCGCCCAGCGAGGATACTCCACGCGTTTAATGCAGGACATTAGAAGCGTATATGGAGATACCAAAATAATCACATATACAGATAAAACAATAAATCAAGGTGTTCGACAGGGATGTATCATATCAACGACTCTTTTTAACATCTATGTTGAAGGTCTCATAAGAAATTGGAAGAAGGAAGTCCATGGAGGCAGATAGCTGAAAAGTAACTACCATCTAAATTGTATGCTACGAGTATATGCAAATAGTGCAATTGTATTACAAAATACGGAGGGAGACCTACAACACACGGCGTAGGCCTATAAGTTTTATTTGGAAGAAAACGTTAGACTCTAAAAATATCTGCCACTAAAACAAAAGTTATGACGCTCTGTGGAAAATTCCGGGTTCGATCTAAGCTTGTTACCGAAAACAAGGTGCTTGAGAAAGTCTCCAGTTTCAGTTATTTAGACTGTGACGAAAGTCTGGACGTATATAAAGATACGAGGGTTGCCCAGAAAGTAATGCACCGCATTTTTCTTCAACAATACTTTATTGAACATACTGAGAATTATACACGCGAAAGAACGGTTTTTTATTTACATACCCTATTTTTCCATCTAATCTCCATCCCGTGTGTTACTTTATGGCAGCGAATCCAGGATTGAGAGGAAAAAGAGATAAAAGTGATATACGTTGAGGAGAAATGAGATTTTTAAGAGCAGCGAAGTTTGCTCAAGAGGGGGACCACATAAAATTAATGACATCCGGATAGAATTCGGAATTTATACTTTGAATGAGAAGATTGAAGAGTACAGGAAATAACGGAATCAACTCCTCAAACGGATAGATGAAGAGAGAATTCTTGTCTACATCTACATGTACATACACACTTCACAAGCCACCGTAAGGTGTGTGACGGAGAGTACCCCTTACCACTACTTGTCATATCCACTCCTGTTCCACTCGCAAATGGAACAAGGGAAACACGACGGTCTGTACACCTCCGTAAGAGCCCTAATTATAGTATCTTATCTTGGTGGTCCTCATGCGCGATTTATGTTGGCGGTAGTAGAATAGTTCGGCAGTCGGCTTCAAATGTCGGTTCTCTACATTTTCTCAACGATGTTTCCCGAAAAGAACGCCGCCTTCGCTTCAGGGATTCCCATCTGAGTTCGCGAAGCATCTCCGTAAAAGTTATGTTTTGTTCTAACCTACCGGTAACAAATGTAGCAGCCCTCCTCTGAATTGCTTCGATGGCTTCCTTCAATACGACCTGGGACGGATTCCAAACACCCGAGCTATACTAGAGAATAGGTCACACGAGCGTCCTATATGCCGTCTCCTTCACAAAAAAATGTTCAAATGTGTATGAAATCTTATGGGACTTGACTGCTAAGGTCATCAGTCGCTTAGCTTACACACTACTTAACCTAAATTATCCTAAGGACAAACACACACAACCATGCCCGAGGGAGGACTCGAACCTCCGCCGGGACCAGCCGCACAGTCCATGACTGCAGCGACCCTAGACCGCTCGGCTAATCCCACACGGACTCCTTTACAGGTGAACCACTCTTTCCTAAAAATCCTCCCAATAAACCGAAGTCAACCATTCTCCTTCGATATCACAGTTTTCACATGCTCGTTCCACCTCATATCGCTCTGCAACGTTACGCCCAGATATTTAAACGACTTGACTGTGTCCAGTTGGACACTAATAATCTGTATCGAACCATTACAGGTTTGTTCTTCCTACTTATCCGCATTAACTTACATTTCTCCAGGTTTAGGGCTAGCTGCCATTCATCACACCAACTGTAAATATTGCCTACGTCGTCTTTCATCCTCCTACAGTCACTCAACTTCGACACCTTACCGTACACCACAGTATCATCAGCAAACAACCGCAGACTGCTGCCCACCCTGTCCGCCAAATCATTTATGTACAAAGAGGCCAACAGTGGTCCCATCACACTTCCCTGGGGCTCAGCTGACGATATCCTTGTCTCTGATGAACACTCACCGTCGTGGACAACATACTGCGTTCTATTATTTAAGAAGTCTTCAAGCCACTCACATATCTGTGAACTTATTCCTTATGCTCGTACCTCCGTTAATAGCTTGCAATTGGGCTCCGTGTCAAAAGAATTCCGGAAATCTAGAAATATGGAATCTGCCTGTTGCCCTTCATCCATAGTTCTCAGTTTATCACGTGAGCAAAGGGCAAGTTGAGTTTCGCACGAGTGATGCTTTCTAAAACCATGCTGATCCGTTGACATAAACTGCTTTATCCTCAAGAAAGTATTTTCGAACCCAGAATGTAATCAAGGATTCTGCTGCAAACGGAAGTTAGGGTAATTTTGCGGCTCCGTTCCTTCACCTTCCTTGTATACTGGAATCACCTGCGCTTTTTTAGTTGCTTGGGACTTTGTGCTGGGTGAGAGATTCACAATAAATTCAAGCTGGGTAAGGGGCCTATGCCAGTCGTTGTAAACGAGAACAAGAAGAGACACAGAACGGCCGAAAGAGATATCGAGTTGGTTATGCGAATTCGGAACAGGCATGTTACCTAAGGCTTACCCGCCCGGGTGGCCGTGCTTGTTAGCCCGAGTGCTTCCGAGAGGGGGAGGTATGTCAGACCCAGATCGAATCCGCCCGACAAATTAATGACGAAGGGTGGCCGTGCGGCCAGCCAACGAGGTAAATACCGGGCTGGTTCGCGTGTTCCGCCTCAGATACACGCCACGCAAACATCTGGAATATTTGCTCACAGAATTTACTCTACAAGTTGTTATTAAAGTTTAAAAACACTCGAAGCGGCGTAGGTGAGACTGAGATAATTTATTAGTAGATACATCAGTCCTCAAAAGTCGGGAAACACCCCAAAAATAGGTGACAAATGACGAACATCTAATGCACCACTTATCAGAGGACGTACCTCGCCACACGTGCAGCGACTGAGGTCGTCCATATTAGCCTTGCCGGTAGGGGCTAGCGCTATATATTTCTCCGCCAAACTGCTTTCGAACACCTTCTCTAAATGATAACTGTTGTAAACAAAGCAGTTACAGTTATTATTCTGGTTGTGACCAAGCGAAAGCTGATCTTGTTTTGTGTTTCTTCTTCTTTGCCCTTTCTTATCGTTTACAGGCATTATTTACTAAAGAACATGAAGGTCATTCACTGGTAGCTTGTACTTACCAACTTCTGAAGCATTATGGCAGGTTTCAGTTGTACTGTTGTTGTTGTTGTGGTCTTCAGTCCTGAGACTGGTTTGATGCAGCTCTCCATGCTACTCTATCCTGTGCAAGCTTCTTCATCCTTCTGAATCTGCTTAGTGTATTCATCTCTTGGTCTCCCTCTACCATTTTTACCCTCCACGCTGCCCTCCAATACTAAATTGGTGATCCCTCGATGTCTCAGAACATGTCCTTCTAGTCAAATTGTGCCACAAGCTCCTCTTCTCCCCAATTCTATTCAATACCTCCTCATTAGTTATATGATCTACCCATCTAACCTTCAGCATTCTTCTGTAGCACCACATTTCGAAAGCTTCTATTCTCTTCTTGTCCAAACTATTTATCGTCCACGTTTCACTTCCATACATGGCTACACTCCATACAAATACTTTCAGAAATGACTTCCTGACACAAATCTATACTCTATGTTAACAAATTTTTCTTCTTCAGAAACGCTTTCCTTGCCATTGCCAGTCTACATTTTATACCCTCTCTACTCCGACCATCATCAGTTATTTTGCTCCCCAAACAGCAAAATTCCTTTACTACTTTAAGTGTCTCATTTCCTAATCTAATTCCCTCAGCATCACCCGACTTAATTCGATTACATTCCATTACCCTCGTTTTGATTTTGTTGATGTTCATCTTATATCCTCCTTTCAAGACGCTATCCATTCCGTTCAACTGCTCTTCCAAGTCCTTTGCTGTCTCTGACAGAATTACAATGTCATCGGCGAACCTCAAAGTTTTTATTTCTTCTCCATGGATTTTAATACCTACTCCGAACTTTTCTTTTGTTTCCTTTATTGATTGCTCAATATACAGATTGAATAACATCGGGGAGAGCCTACAACCCTGTCTCACTCCCTTCCCAACCACTGCTTCCCTTTCATACCCCTCGACTCTTATGACTGCCATCTGCTTTCTGTACAAATTGTAAATAGCCTTTCGCTCCCTGTATTTTACCCCAGCCATCTTCAGAATTTGAAAGAGAGTATTCCTGTCAACATTGTCAAAAGCTTTCTCTAAGTCTACAAATGCTAGAAACGTAGGTTTGCCTTTCCTTAATCTTTCTTCTAAGATAAGTCGTAGGGTCAGTATTGCCTCTCGTGTTCCAACATTTCTACGGAATCCAAACTGATCTTCCCAGTGGTCGGCTTCTATCAGTTTTTCCATTCGTCTGTAAAGAATTCGCGCTAGTATTTTGCAGCTGTAACTTATTAAACTGATAGTTCGGTAATTTTCACATCTGTCAACACCTGTTTTCTTTGGGATTGAAATTATTATATTCTTTTTGAAGTCTGAGGGTATTTCGCCTGTCTCATACATCTTGCTCACCAGATGGTAGAGTTTTGTCAGGACTGGCTCTCCCAAGGCTGTCAGTAGTTCTAATGGAATATTGTCTACTCCCGGGGCCTTGTTTCGACTCAGGTCTTTCAGTGCTCTGTCAAACTCTTCACGCATCCTCTTCCATTTCCATAATATTGTCCTCAAGTACATCACCCTTTCGTAGACCCTCTATATACTCCTTCCACCTTTCTGCTTTCCCTTCTTTGCTTAGAACTGGGTTTCCATCAAAGCTAGCCGGCCGAAGTGGCCGTGCGGTTAAAGGCGCTGCAGTCTGGAAGCGCAAGACCGCTACGGTCACAGGTTCGAGTCCTGCCTCGGGCATGTATGTTTGTGATGTCCTTAGGTTAGTTAGGTTTAACTAGTTCTAAGTTCTAGGGGACTAATGACCTCAGCAGTTGAGTCCCATAGTGCTCAGAGCCATTTGAACCATCAAAGCTCTTGATATTCATGCAAGTGGTTCTCCTTTCTCCAAAGGTCTCTTTAATTTTCCTGCACGCAGTATCTATCTTACCCCTAGTGAGATAAGCCTCTACATCCTTACATTTGTCCTCTAGCCATCCCTGCTTAGCCATTTTGCACTTCCTGTCGATATCATTTTTGAGACGTTTTTATTCCTTTTTGCCTGCTTCATTTACTGCATTTTTAAATTTTCTCCTTTCATCAATTAAATGCAATATTTCTTCTGTTACCCAAGGGTTTCTACTAGCCCTCGTCTTTTTACCTATTTGATCCTCTGCTGCCTTCACTATATCATCCCTCAAAGTTACCCATTCTTCTTCTACTGTATTTCTTTCCCCCATTCCTGTCAATTGTTCCCTTATGCTCTCCCTAAAACTCTGTACAACCTCTGGTTCTTTCAGTTTATCCAGGTCCTATCTCCTTAAATTCCCACCATTTTGCAGTTTCTTCAGTTTTAATCTACAGTTCCTAACCGATAGATTGTGGTCAGAGTCCACATCTGCCCCTGGAAATGTCTTACAATTTAAAACCTGGTTCCCAAATCTCTGTCTTACCATTATATGATTTATCTGATACCTTTTAGTATCTCCAGGGTTCTTCCATCTATACAACCTTCTTTCATGATTCTTAAACCAATGATTAAGTTATGCTCTGCGCAAAATTCTACCAGGCGGCTTCCTCTTTCATTTCTTACCCCCAATCCATATTCACCTACTATGTTCCCTTCTCTCCCTTTTCGTACGCTTGAATTCCAGTCACCCATGACTACTAAATTTTCGTCTCCCTTCACTACCTGAATGATTTCTTTTATCTCATCATACATTTCATCAATTTCTTCGTCATCTGCAGAGCTAGTTGGCATATAAACTTGTACTACTGTAGTAGGCATGGGCTTCGTGTCTATCTTGGTCACAATAATGCGTTCACTATGCTGTTTGTAGTAGCTTACCCGTACTCGTATTTTTTTATTCATTATCAAACCTACTCCTGCATGACTCCTATTTGATTTTGTATTTATAACCCTGTATTCACCTGACCAAAAGTCTTGTTCCTCCTGCCACCGAACTTCACTAATTCCCACTATATCTAACTTTAACCTATCCATTTCCCTTTTTAAATTTTCTAACCTACCTGCTCGATTAAGGGATCTGACATTCCACGCTCCGATCCGTAGAACGCCAACTTTCTGTCTCCTGATAGCAACGTCCTCCTGAGTAGTCCCCGCCCAGAGATCCGAATGGGGGACTATTTTACCTCCGGAATATTTTACCCAAGAGGACGCCATCATCATTTAATCGTACAGTAAAGCTGCATGCCCTCGGGAAAAATTACGGCTGTAGTTTCCCCTTGCTTTCAGCCGTTCGCAGTACCAGCACAGCAAGGCTATTTTGGTTAGTGTTACAAGGCCAGATCAGTCAATCATCCAAACTGTTCCCCCTGCAACTACTGAAAAGGCTGCTGCCCCTCTTCAGGAACCACACTTTTGTCTGGCCTCTCAACAGATACCCCTCCGTTGTGGTTATACCTACGGCACAGCTATCCGTATCGTTGAGGCACGCAAGCCTCCCCACCAACGCCAAGGTCCGTGGTTCACGGAGGGAGGTCTGTTGTACTATACTTTGCAATTAACCAGTAGAAACCATGAGACCAGCAAGTAAAATTATACCTCTTACCTCAATGCATGCAAAAAAATACTGTCTGTTAGAAGCAAGACTCCAAACCTGAGCCCCACGCGCTAAAGACAAGTAGTAGGCCTGCAGCCAAACCGAGGTAAATAGTGACTTAAAAAAAAAGCACTGTCTTCAGGCCACGAGTGGCCTACCGGGACCATCCGGCCGCCTTGTCATCCTCAAGGAAGATGCAGATAGAAGGGGCGTGGGGTCAGCACACCGCTCTCCCGGCCGTTATGATGGTATTCGTGACCGAAGCCGCTACTATTCGGTCGAGTAGCTCCTCAATTGGCATCACGAGGCTGAGTGCACCCCGAAAAATGGCAACAGCGCATGGCGGGCTGGATGGTCACCTATCCAAGTGCCGAACACGCCCGAAAGTGCTTAACTCCGGTGATCTCACGGGAACCGGAGTATCCACTGCGGAAGGCCGTTGCCAAATACTTAGTGACTTGGGTTCGAATATCAAGTGGGACAGACTGCGCTCGACTTATGCACGTGCAGCGAGGTACGTCATTTGGCGATGTCACATGTTCAACATTTGATATCCACTTTTGCGGTATTTTCCGAACTTTGTGGCCCCATGTGTTTTTAATATTAAATTACTTGTCTTAGCGTCATCTTCATTGGTTTGGTTTTTTTTTTAAATGTTAATAAGAACACAACTTGACTAGAAGAAGGGATCGCTTGGTAGGACATGTTATGAGGCATCAAGGGATCACAATTTAGCATTGGAGGGCAGCGTGGAGGGTAAAAATCGTAGAGGGAGACCAAGAGATGGATACACTGAATAGATTCAGAAGGATGTAGGTTGCAGTAGGTACTGGGAGATGAAGAAACTTGCACAGGATGGAGTAGCATGGAGAGCTGCATCAAACCAATCTCTGGACTGAAGACCACAACAACAAATATGAATCACGTTGTAGGCTATAAGCATACAAACTGAGGTATACTGCTTCCGTCCTGAGGTGTGAAAAGGAGACTGACGGCATTAGCTTCTTAAATGCAGAAGAAGTACACTCTCATCTGTAGTCCGACAAAGGGGTGTATTTATTGCAGCGATGGCGACGTACGACTTATGACGCTATGTAAGTAGGCTGTTTAGGTTCTTATATTGGTAACACCACCGCCACGTAGCGCTCTGTATGAAAAACACTGGCTGCGTCGTGTGCAATTGTGGCTCGGTGGCATTGTTGGAATTTGCTATTGTAGTGTTGGGCACTTGGCTGTTAACAGCGCGTAGCGTTGCGCAGTTGGAGGCGAGCCGCCAGCAGTGGTGGATGTGACTTTCAAAAATTCCTACAAAAGAATGGCCCTGACTAACAATAACCTATACCTTTCATGAACCACTTACCTCACAAAAATCTTCGTTACTCGAACTACTGCAATACAGCGAGGGCCACTACAGCCAGCTAAATAAAAGATTCAAACTACTGAAGGCACTAACTACTGATAGGTATAGTTAGCAAATGGAAGATTTTGATAGAGAACAAACAATGTATTTACCTTAATAGTGTTCAAAAGTGATAATATATAGCAGGTCATGACATCCAGTCTCACAAATTTACTGTCTCTGATGGACACACGTCCAGATCATCCGCTCTCAAAACTCCGGCATCTCTCTCCCCACATCCACCACTGCTGGCGGCTCACCTCCAACTGTGCAACGCTACGCGCTGTTCACAGCCAAGTGCCCAACACTACAATAGCAAATTCCAACAATGCCACCGAGCCACAATTGCACACGACGCAGCCAGTGATTTTCATACAGAGCGCTACGTGGCGGTGGCGTTACCAGTGTAAGAACCTAAACAGCCTACTTACACACTCTCATCTGTAGTCCGACAAAGGGGTGTATTTATTGCAGCGATGGCGACGTACGACTTATAACGGACGGCGACACAAAACCCGTTTCCTTCACGGGGATACGCAGTTAGCGGGAACTCGGGCATTCTGGCGCCGAACCCGATTAGTGGCTAAACTGGCGGCGAGGAAGAGGCTGCGCCAGGCAAGAGGACGGACGGCGCAGAGGGATGTGGATGTGCGAGTGGCGCGTTGTAAAGCGTGCCGCGGGCCTTTTACGGGCAGCGGCCGCTGTCCGGGCCGGATAGGAATCTGGCGGACGGAGTCCCCGCCTCCCCCTGCGCGCTGTCGGCAGGCGCCTGGGACGGACAGCTCGCGGACGGACGGCCGGCCGGCCTGTGGCGGTCGCCGGCGGACGCGGCAGATCGGCTATCGCGGCGCGCAGGCCGGGCGGCGTCCGCGAGCCCCCACCGCCGGCTGCCAGCAAATTGCCGGCTCCGCGGTAGCGCACGTTCCGATACCATCGGCCGGCAGCGCCGGGTGTCTTTGCCCGCACTCGCCAGATACGCGGCCGGAGCGCATTTGTAGCGCCGGCGGCAGCACAAATTGAAGATCGCGCGCCGCATCTCCTCTCGCCTGCTGCCGGCGCGCGCACGCCGGCTATCGGAGCGACGTATTTAAGGCGTTGATCCCGGCACGGGGTATAATACGTCTGGAGCAGACCGTCCATCTGTGCGAGGGCGCTGACTCGTCTGCTGACCCCTGGGATGACGAGAGGTTACAGCTGTCGCGCTGCTATTGGTACCTGAAAGATGTACGTGACGCCTTTATCTCCACAGTGCATCTTCACTTTAGCGGCACTGGTCGTGCGGCCACATGCACTGATCAGCCAGAATATTATGACTACCGATCTACCTTCGATATAAACCTGTTCTGGCGATAGCAGCGTCGCCTGGTGAGGAATGACTGCTAGTCAGACACACAGTCGGTGCATGTAGTATCAGTGAGCCTGCTGTCCATGTGTAGAATGTGGAAGGCGTGCTGCCTATCTGAGTGTGATCGGGGGCACTTCGGTTTGCCGCGGAGGTTCTCCACGAGCATTTCGGAAACATGACGACTTGTCGGGTGTTAGAGAAGTGCTGTGGCGAGTGTTTTCAACACGTGGCAAAACCGAGGTGAACCCTCGTTCACCACCGGCCACCCCTCGCTAGATGTCGGACGTCGCAAGCTGGGCAGACCGGTAGAACAATACAGGCGCCGAACTGTGCCGTAACTATCATTACACTTTAATGCTGGGCAGAATACCAGTGTGTCTGAACACAAAGTGAAAAAAAAAGTTCGGATGTGTGTGAAATCTTATGGGACTTAACTGCTAAGGTCATCAGTCCCTAAGCTTACACATTACTTAACCTAAATTATCCTAAGGACAAACACACACACCCATGCCCGAGGGAGGACTTGAACCTCCGCCGGGACCAGCCGCACAAAGTCCACTGAACACTCCTAACGAAGGGCCTCCGCAGCCGACGACCCACGCATGTGCCACTGATAACACCACGATATCGGCAAATACGACTGAGATGGGCACATGATCATCGGCTGTGAACGTTTGCACAATGGCAGAGCGTTGTATGGTCTGGTGAATCACGATACCTTCTTCATCATGCTGATGGGAGGGCGCAAATCCGTCGTCCTTCATGGGAATAGCTCCTTGACACCTGTACACCTGCACTGCGGGACGGAGACAAAATGGTTGCGGCTCCCTTATGCTCTGGAGGACATTCACGTGGGCATCCATGGGGCCAGTAGCGCGTGGTAACCGCGCGGTCTAGGGGGCCTTGTCACGGTCCGTGCGGCTCCCCCCGTCGGAGGCTCGAATCCTTCCTCGGGCATGGGTGTGTGTAGAAATAATTCAAAAGCCAAGATCGCTTAAATGCTGTTTACTGGATAACCGGTTTCAACTCGCTAAAGGTGCCATCATCGGATCTGAAAGTAGATTAACATCTTGTACCGATACCTTTAATGTGTTGAAACCGGTTATCCAGTAAACAGCATTTAATCGATCTTGGCTTTTGAATTATTTCTACAACAGAGTGATCGCCCCACTACGCACTACGTGTTCACTGCAAAATGGGCGTGTGTGTTGTCCTTAGCGTAAGTTAGTTTAAGCTACATTAAGTAGTGTGTAAGCTTAGGGACCGATGGCCTCAGCAGTTTGGTCGCATAAGATCATGCCACAAATTTCCCAAATTTTCCATGGGTCCAGTGGTGCTTGTGCAAGGCACCATGACGACCAAGCAGTATCATACACTGGTTGCAAACAACGTACCCCCTTTCATTACGGTCATGTTCCCCAACGGCAGTGGCATTTTTTAGCAAGGCAATGCGCCATGTCACAAGGCCAGAAGTGTAATGGACTGATTTGAGGAAAACAACGGCAGGTTTCAATTGATGTGCTGGCTGCCTCAACTGGCCAGATCTGAACCCGGCAGAACACATCTGGGTTGTGAGTGAACATGGCGTCAGAGCTCTTTCGCTCCCTTTCCCGAATTTACGGAAATTAGATGAAATGTTTGTGCCATCTCCCTCCGGCGATCTACCAAGGCCTGACTCTTTCCATACCGCGACGCGTCGCCGCTGTTATCCTTGCGAAAGGTGTTCATAAATTCTGGCTCATCAGTGTAGATCTATGTTTGCATGATGCCGGCAATAGAAAACATGGTATGGTCTACTGCACTGGACTGTAACAGCAGTAAAAGTAGACAAACAGCACTCAGTCACTTCTATGTCATACAGTGATTGTCCGTTCCTTTTCTAAGCCGATGCTTCGAAACGGACAGTAAGCGAAAAGAAGCGTTTGATATGTGGTTCTTACTAGTGGGCGCCTCCCTTGTAGACTCGTTTGGTTCTTGATTGAGGGGTGGAAGAACGCCACTGCGCTTTTTCAGCCTAAAAACAGCACTCGCTGTGAATCTTAAATTTTTACAGGCGAGCACCAATCACACATAATTACAGTCGGGAAAAAATGCATATAAATAAATAATTGACAAAACAAATTAAATAAACACTATATTGCAGTGATTGTATTGTCAAGAAGAACGATGCAATATTCCTTCGGACAAAGTTGTATGTCTGAATGTACAGACACTGCGGCGACTATAGCCGCTAAGAAATACGTGAAATGTGTTCGCTATTGCGAATACGAACAATCATCAGCTGTATAAGGGAATCACGACGGTGAAAATCTGTGCCGGACCGTGTCTCGAACTCGGATTTCCCTCTTTACGGTAGCTGTTGCGTTAACCGCTTTGGCTATCCGTGCACGAGTCACGGCCAGACCCAATCTCTGTCTGGACTCAGCCTGTACTCGCACACACATTATGTAATTCCCGTGCAGGGGACGACATTTCAACAAAGTCGCTGTCTGGTATCGGCGGATATATACGATATTGCTGTGCGTGTGTTGTTAAGAAGAGGTCTGCAACAGCTGGGGCCAACGGGCTACCCTTTGCAAAGCCGTCCTTTATGATCGTGCTACTGACCGTTGCACAGAAAATAAGAGTGAGCCTAATTAACTCGACCGAGCCGGCCGCGGTGGCCGTGCGGTTCTAGGCCCTGCAGTCCGGAACCGCGGGACTGCTACTGTCGCAAGTTCGAATCCTGCCTCGGGCATGGATGTGTGTGATGTCCTTAAGTTAGTTAAGTTAAAGTAGTTCTAAGTTCTAGGGGACTGATGACCTATGATGTTAAGTCCCATAGTGCTCAGAGCCATTTGAACCATTTTTAACTCGACCGCATCACTTAGGGCATGGGATGCTAGGTCCAAAGAATCTTTGGTAGACACATTGATAGCGCCACCACATCGTAATTGTCACCCTTTGTAAGACGAAGATGGTTAAATAGCCTGATAAAGTCTGCTGAGTTTTTAGATGATGTCCGTAGTGTACCAAATGTGGAACGAGGAGACTGGTCAAGTACTTCGCCATCTTGGATTTTGGTGGATACGACGAGACGGACGGCTTCCCATCCCTGTGGATCTTCGGTAAAGCATAAGCAGTAGGTGGTCTAGGTGCTTGTAGAAGGTTCTTGATGACACTGTCTTGCACCCGAAGATCGCTTGAGAAGTTCAGATGTCTTTCTAATTATTCTCGGTGATGAGTCGAATTGGACTTCCGTCTTCATGGAGGACTTTGGGGTTAATGCTTTAGACATGGCGCGGCTAAGCCTATTATTTCTTTCAGTACGTTGGTGACACGTTCGTCATTTGGCCTCAGGGACGTGGGAAACTTGATGAGTTCTTGGAAAATCTCAACAGTAACATGCAGATCACCACGGAGATGGCTCCTCAACCTCCGCAAACTAAATGAATAACATGGCCACAGCTTCTATAGAATAGCCACCGGCGCCGATTTGTACACGAACGCCAGCAGCCATCATCATCCGGCACAGAAACGTGCTGTGGTACAAACTTTGGTGCGTCGTGCAAGAATGTATATGACGCTGATAGTCTGCTCCACGAGCTGAGTCATCTACGTAAGGTCTTAGGGACAAATAATGTAGCGTTCATAAAATAAATGGAGTGATTTCAAGCATGTATCACAATAAGACCACCGACGAGGAGCAGGAAGACAAACTTGCTTTCTTGCTGTTTTGTGGCTCCGCGCCAACAAGATAAGCTGCCTGCTAAAAAGTGCAAGTTCAAATCGATCTTCAGGCCTCCGACAAAAATGAAATTACTGAGACCAGTTAAAGGCGCAGCAGGATTCAGAACACCTGAGGTCTCCAAGATACCTTGCAAGTGTTGCAAGTCTTACGTTGGGCAAGCAGTGCGCACTACCGAACAACGTTAGGGAGGGGGATGGGAGGTTTCATCGCCTACGGTACTTCGAGAAATCCGCTTTAGCTGAGCATGCTTTAGGAAACGGTCATCAGATAAAATTTGGCGAAACATCCGACGTGACTCGCACTAACCCCTCCTGGTACTGAAATGATGGTCATAGGGACAGGTCTTAATGGTGAGCATACAAAGCTTTGTAATGGGAGGGTTAGCCCAGCAACAGCAACATCGTTCACAGTTTGCATGATGATAATTTATTTGTAAAAAGTTAACCAGTTAGTGCAGGAACACAACTAAGCAACTTTCGTCCTATACGAAATACTCGAATGAAATGCTGATTACACAGTAAACAATTTGTAGTTAAGAAAAGTGCAAAACTCAACAGATTTTCGTATAAGGATTTCAATAAATTTTAGATTTAAGAGGATATTCACCTAGCGCTTATTAAACTGTCAGTTACAATTTATCTTTCGAAACAATTTCAACGAAATTTGCAATATTAGGACAATGCGCAACTGACACATATTCGACATTCTCTCACTATTTTATCATTTACAAACAGTTTGAATAATATCCATAATTTTGATTTGCAGCTCCTTGTGTTGGCTGTGTTTGCAGTTAAAATTGTTGGATGTGAGGTCCGCCAGGTATGCAAAACACCGTTTTTCTCAGAACCCAAACATGTTTCGGCACCACTATGCCATCATCAGTGGGTTTTCGTTTTCATTTATTCTGCAATGTGAACATTTTTGTTAAATGATTATAAAATTATGCACGAAAACCCACTGATGATGGCACAGTGGTGCCGAAACATGTTTGGGTACTGAGAAAAACGGTGTTTTGCCTAACTGTCGGACCTCACATCCTACAGTTTGAATAATATTTGAAGTATTAGAAAATCGTGCGCCCGGCGCTTGCCATACACTGTTAATTACCTTCCAATTGACAGTTTAGTTAAGAAACATGCGCCACAGACCTCTTTAACTGATACCAATTCAGGTTACAAGATATTTAACATCAAAACGCGCCACGGCGCTCAACAAATCATTAATTAAATATCAGCAGGTCAGTGCGAACTAAGCTCCGAACGAAAATGCTAACAGCCATCAGAGTAAAGCGAGATGCGCTAAAAAAAAGTAAGATACATACAATAAAGTTATTATTGTTTTACGGCTCCGGCCTCGAATCGCTACCAAAGCGATATGAGATAGTTCGGCTTTTTCTGAAACCGGCACGTCGATCGGTCGACAGGTCACTAAGAGAGCGGCGCCAGACCCGTGGCCGACCAGGGCACCGGAAACCCACCCTAGGCTTTCGCCCGTTAACTGGGAAGATGACACAGGCCCAAGAGGACTGAACTGTAACGGAATAAAATTCTAAATCAACAAATTGTTGAACACCAGTATGAACAATTACAAACGGGGAACAAACCAATTCCACTCAAGGGAAGTGAGAGTGACGTTCCTGCATCACTCCACACAAACAGTGTCTATACATTTTTGCAATGAATTTGAAGTTTCAAGAAACTGGGAATTAAACCACAAGTCAGGAAATTAATATTGTTCCAGGAACAACGGTAATGGCCACCAAACTCAGTGTTAGGCATCTAAGAGCACAGCGATCTGTCTAACAGTCCCGACTACCGCAGCGATCTGTCTAACAGTCCCGACTACATAACACTTTGACTATCATATACTACACTGCTTCGGAACATTGGCTTCCTTAAGTGGCGGCTTATTACGCCTCAACAAATGGTAGAATTCTTGTACTTATGCAGCGCAGGACGTCGTCCTTTACGTGTAAATATGCACTTATCTGACAAAATGTCTCAACAGATTCAGAAGCTGGAATTGGCCACATGGATTGCAGAGAAGTCCTGGATGGAAATGAACTCCTGAAGGTTGTTGTTCCTCCCAGAGGTGATATCGAAATTTGGATATTTGTGGTAAGCTTCTATGGGAACAAACTGTTGAGGTCATCGGTCCTCAGGTGATATCGACGTCTAGACACCAAACGCGCCAAAACGAAAGCGGCAGCCCCACCGACCAGGGCGCGGTCCCTCTCCTCGGCTCCGTACACTCACTCGCCGCATCCACTCCAAGTTCCTAGTTGCCTCTCCTTTTCGCAGTGCGGAGCCCCCTCTGTATCCCGCAGCGTCACTCGTTGCCGACGTATCACTCGCGCCATTCCTCAGATTTTCCGCATACCACCAGCCAGCCAATCTTGCACGCAACGTCCGTCAACCAGCCCGCTAGCGATATATCGAATCGCTCAGGTTATATGTAATTAAAGAATCCACTGAAATAAAAATCACTATAAATAGAGACGGCGGCCTCCAGCTCAGTGCAGAGTGGGATCCAGTGAACGCGCTCTTGAAGCGGGAACACCGAACGCCGAGTCACCGTGTGCTCATATATGGCGATGCCGCGAGTACCAGTGACGTCAGAAACGGCAGTTGATGTATATAGGAGGCGTTCTAGAAGCCCAATGGCAGTCGAGCCACTTGAAAATGGCCAAGGGGTGCGTCTCTGAAAGCTCGTGTAATTTTAAGCATTTGACACGGCTGGAAACCCGAGAACTTTTTATTCACCTTGTAGACTGACCCTAAACGCAATAGCCCTACACAACATTTTACCTATATTTCCGAATAAGACAAAGATATTGGCTATCAAAGGGAGGAAACCAGTGAGATGGAAAATAATAATAAATGAGGAAACAACACCTGGAAGATCTTTGGGAAGGAAAACGAGAAAGGAAATAGAAATGAAATTCTATAAAGTAATGGATGCACCTACTCTTGTATGTGGTTCCGAATCGAAGGCCGTTTTAAGGCCCACGGGACACATGCCGGCGCCTGGGGCACCTAGCTGATGAGAGAGACGCAAGGAGCGCCCAAATGCAAGAAAGATTTGCATACAGTGCGTATCACGATTAGTAAAGAAAACTGACACCAGTTAAAGTCATTGAAAGAGTACGAGGGAAAAGGGTGAGGGGATGGGTTGCCAAATGGTAAGTCGTTTGTGTGGAAGATGTTCTCGCACTCGAGGACAATAACAAAAAATGATACAATCACTTATACAGGCAGGAGAGATGAAGTTCATGAGATATGTAAAGGGCTGCAATAAAATGAATAAAATAAGGAATGAAAGAATAAGATCAGATTTAAAAATCTTTTCGTTTAATGACAAGATATAAGAGATTAGAATGAAATAGAAGGATCATGTTGACAGAATGGAAAAAAGAAATTATCGGCTGATTGGAAACAGTTAACTAGGAAGACAACGTAAGAGGTAGATATATGAAACAAATCAGGGAAGGTGAGTGTAACACCCAATCTTTGGGAGGAAATGATGATTATGAATCCGACAGATCATGTGGTCTCGTAAAATTTAAAACGACACTCTTAGCTATGTATATTTCGTTTGTTATTGCATCCTTCACTGACGTATGTCGAGTATTTCAGTGACGCTCTCGCACTGATAAAAGAAACCTCTCATGAATTTTCATATTCTCTCCTAATTTTGTTCATGTTGTCTACATATGGGTTCAGTGTATCACAGTTAAGACATAGCTACGACGAACATTCGTAGATTTAATTATCTGTGTCTACGGGTGTTACATACCCGTAGATCAAACATATGTGCTACAAGAATCCTTAATTTTATGTCATATCCAAGCACGAACCAGATTTTATTCTTACCAATAGATTCTATAAGGGAACAAAGTAGCAGGTAATATAAATAGATAGGACAGAAGATAAAAATGAAAGGAAGCTGATTGCGACGTCCAGGTATAGAGGAAGAATGAACCATTTATTGTCCCGTGGAAAATATTGGGGTCCGCTAGGTAACTGATGACCACCTGCAACCCTTAGGCACAAAAAATGGAAAAAGGTAATAGTGTGAAGATAAGCAACGTTAAGACTGAATTAAACTGGAGACGTGTGGGAAAGTAGATAATGAAGCCTAATGACTATAATTAAGTGAAGGAAACCAGCAGTTTTAGTCATACGTGAGATTATTAAACGGTTGATTCTAATGTCTCCATTATTTATTTGGGTGCAGGGGAAGCTGTCAAAGTTCAGTATGTGTTTAGAAACAGGAAGTAAAATTTCTGTTGCACGGGTTACAGACTATCGAAAGAGAGGCATTATGTTAAAACACGACTTTTTTTACGGAAGGATAGAACGGAGTGAATTGGGCTAACTCAGAATTCTCTCGTCCTGATTCTGGTTTCTCTTTTCTGCCCAGATACTACGAGCATCATAGGTAATCACCAGGCAGATACTCGCAAACGAAGATATAAAAATAAATGTCGTGTGCCTAGGGCCTCCTGTCGGGTAGACCGTTCGTCAGGCGGAAGCCTTTCAATCTGACGCCACTTCGGCGACTTGCGCGTCGATGGGGATGATATGATGATGATTAGGACAACACAACGCTCAGTCCCCGAGCGGTGAAAATCTCCGACTCAGCCCGGAATCCAACCTGGGCCCTTAGGATAGACATTCTGTCGCGCTGACCACTCAGCTACCGAGAGCGGACAACGAAGAAGTGAAAGCGGAGGACATAAAATTTTTTTGTTATGGTAGCCTTTGGAACTTTGAACGTGTCATTACTGAACCATTTGAGCACTGGTTGCAGAGAGTATTGTAATTTACAATGTCGATGAACAAGACAGGTATGATGATGATGTTACTAGTGATGAAACATCAGAAAAAAAAGAAATTGAAGAGTGGTAAGACCAAATAGACATGTCAGGATTTTGAGGCCGTTTTGACGAAAATGATTACAAATAATCGCAAATCGTTATTTAAGGAATGGTAAGTTTAGTCTCTGTAGATGCGTAGCGGTTGGACGAAAATGCGGAATCATCGCGAGTAATCATGTTGAACAAACACTGATCGGCCAGCTACCTAATAGCCGCACCTACTTAATACCCGCTATGTCCATCTTCGGAAAGGATAACAGCGCCGGTGCGTCGTGGCATGGAAGCAATGAGACTTTGGTAATCACTAGAAGGAGATGGCATCACATCTTCACACGGAAGTCAACTAATCGCCGTGAATTTCGCAGAGGGCGGCAATGAGCTCCGATGCCATGCTAACTACATCCCACCCAGAAGTCTTCAAAAATGGTTCAAATGGCTCTGAGCACTATAGGACTTAACATCTGAGGTCATCAGTATCCTAGACTTAGAACTACTTAAACCTAACTAACCTAAGGACATCACACACATCCATGCCAGAGACAGTATTCGAACCTGCGACCGTAGCAGCCATGTGGTTTCGGACTGAAGCGCCCAGAAGTGTTCGATCGGGGTCAGATGTGGCGTGCTGTGGGGCCAGCACATCAATTGGAACGCGCCACTGTGTTCCTCAAACAGCTCCATCACACTCCTGGCCTTGTTACATGGCGCATCTTCCTGTTGAAAAACGCCACTGCTGTCGGGAAACATTATCGCTACGAAGAGGTGTACGTGGTCTGCAACTAGTGTACGATACTCCTTGGCCGTCATGGTGCCTTGCACGACCTTCACTGGACCCGTGGATGCCCACGTGGATGTTCCCCAGAACACAATGGAACCTTAACCAGTTTGTCTCTGTCCTTCAATACAGATGTTATGGAGCTGTTGCCCTGGAAGATGGCCGCTCGCGCCCTCCCATCGACATGATGAAGAAGGTATTGTGATTCATCAGACCGTGCTATGCTCTGCCACTGCGCCAACGTCCCGTGCCGATGGTCACGTGCCCATTCTAGTGGTAGTAACCTATGTCGTGGTGTTAACATCGGCACATACATGGGTTGTCGTCTGCGGAGGCCCATCGTTAGGAGTGTTGGTGCACTGTGTGTCCAGACACACTTGTACTCTGCCCTGTATTCAAGTCTCATGTTAGATCCACCGCAGTTCGCCGCCTGTCCTGTTTTCCAGTCTGCCCAACCTACGGCGTCCGACATCTGTGATGACAAGTGGTCGCCCAGCCCCACGACGTTTGGACACAGTTTCACTTTGGTTTCGTCAAATGTTGAAGACACTCACCACAGCACTCCTGGAACACCAGACAAGTCGTGCAGTTTCCGGAATGCTCGTGCCGAGCCTTCGAGGCATCACAAGAAATTTTTTAAATTCAGTAATCTTCAACCGTTGTCAAGATACAATCGTTTAAAGTGGAGCTAAATGTAGCACGCAAAATTCATTCTTACGTGAAGTGAATGCGTGGAAACTGCGAGGAAAGTGTATTAAGTAAGTGGAAAATGCATTTTTACTATAAAATTTGAAACTAGGTTTCAGAATGTCAAGGTGTTTTGATTTAAGTGTCTTCGAACGTGCCGGATAAGTCGCGAAGTTCGTTTCCTTCTTTCAAATCCCTAACACTGCCCACGAAATACTTGCTCTTTCTGTACTAAGGTAAGGAGAATATTTCAACCTGGTTTACTTATTACTAGCTATGACAGTAAAGCAGCAAAAAATTCGATGCCGAAAACATACAAAGAATGTCGAAAGTGTTTCATAGCACAAAACAAGTGTAAAGTGTCAAGATCAGAACAGTCCTGTAGACAACCTGATCACAAATTTCCTCGTTTTCACAATATGCAGCGAAACACCAGAACATTTTACTGAAGCTTTGACCACAATAATGCTGCATGCTGGTGTCCAAAATGCAGCTACCTCATGTAGGTCATTGTAATTAGTGCGCTATGAACAGTGTGATTTTAGTATTGTTTGACAATGGAAGACTGGAGAGGTTGGAACCGGCGCTGAAATACAGTCTTCTGCTCTCAAATCGCACTAAAGGGTCTCTGATCCATAGGTCTTCCTCCAGTGGACGAGTGAGGGTGAAAGTACTCCACCCTGGTAAAGTACACTCCTGGAAATTGAAATAAGAACACCGTGAATTCATTGTCCCAGGAAGGGGAAACTTTATTGACACATTCCTGGGGTCAGATACATCACATGATCACACTGACAGAACCATAGGCACATAGACACAGGCAACATAGCATGCACAATGTCGGCACTAGTACAGTGTATATCCACCTTTCGCAGCAATGCAGGCTGCTATTCTCCCATGGAGACGATCGTAGAGATGCTGGATGTAGTCCTGTGGAACGGCTTGCCATGCCATTTCCACCTGGCGCCTCAGTTGGACCAGCGTTCGTGCTGGACGTGCAGACCGCGTGAGACGACGCTTCATCCAGTCCCAAACATGCTCAATGGGGGACAGATCCGGAGATCTTGCTGGCCAGGGTAGTTCACTTACACCTTCTAGAGCACGTTGGGTGGCACGGGATACATGCGGACGTGCATTGTCTTGTTGGAACAGCAAGTTCCCTTGCCGGTCTAGGAATGGTAGAACGATGGGTTCGATGACGGTTTGGATGTACCGTGCACTATTCAGTGTCCCCTCGACGATCACCAGTGGTGTACGGCCAGTGTAGGAGATCGCTCCCCACACCATGATGCCGGGTGTTGGCCCTGTGTGCCTCGGTCGTATGCAGTCCTGATTGTGGCGCTCACCTGCACGGCGCCAAACACGCATACGACCACCATTGGCACCAAGGCAGAAGCGACTCTCATCGCTGAAGACGACACGTCTCCATTCGTCCCTCCATTCACGCCTGTCGCGACACCACTGGAGGCGGGCTGCACGATGTTGGGGCTTGAGCGGAAGACGGCCTAACGGTGTGCGGGACCGTAGCCCAGCTTCATGGAGACGGTTGCGAATGGTCCTCGCCGATACCCCAGGAGCAACAGTGTCCCTAATTTGCTGGGAAGTGGCGGTGCGGTCCCCTACGGCACTGCGTAGGATCCTACGGTCTTGGCGTGCATCCGTGCGTCGCTGCGGTCCGGTCCCAGGTCGACGGGCACGTGCACCTTCCGCCGACCACTGGCGACAACATCGATGTACTGTGGAGACCTCACGCCCCACGTGTTGAGCAATTCGGCGGTACGTCCACCCGGCCTCCCGCATGCCCACTATACGCCCTCGCTCAAAGTCCGTCAACTGCACATACGGTTCACGTCCACGCTGTCGCGGCATGCTACCAGTGTTAAAGACTGCGATGGAGCTCCGTATACCACGGCAAACTGGCTGACATTGACGGCGGCGGTGCACAAATGCTGCGCAGCTAGCGCCATTCGAGGGCCAACACCGCGGTTCCTGGTGTGTCCGCTGTGCCGCGCGTGTGATCATTGCTTGTACAGCCCTCTCGTAGTGTCCGGAGCAAGTATGGTGGGTCTGACACACCGGTGTCAATGTGTTCTTTTTTCCATTTCCAGGAGTGTATTTTACGACAAATTATATCATCAGTTGATCTGCACAAGCTGATTAATGTTATGTGGCTGGAGTGGATTGTATGCTGGAGTGGGACATTGTCACACACTGTATTTCAGTGAAGCACAGACAGTAAATTGTATTGTGTCCTTGGATCCTTTCGTGGTGGCAAGACAGGATAAAATCTACTCAGTTTTCAAGCGGCGTCAATTCCAATAAAAGTCTCAAACATTCGGTGGCTAGCTCTGCCACCGTCGTCAGGAGTAAAACTACTGACTGCTGGTATGTCCCACTTTTTATTATTTCATCTTTTTATTTGAACTGTCACTCGGCTGAAGAGCGGCGGACTGTGATGCTGACAGCCCATGAACTGCTGAATGAACTTACAATAAAGGAAAAAGAACCAGCCCCAGAAGTCAGCAGTTTTGCTCCTGACGACGATGGAAGAGCTAGTCATCGAAAGCTCGAGAATTTTATTGGAATTGATGCAGCTTGAAAACCGTAATTTTCTGGACATAGCTTGTGTGATGCAATCTACTGTGCTCCTCTCCATGGCTGCATGTACACGTCTACATACATTTCAGTTCTACGCAGACTGTCACAAGCCATCAGTTGTCGTTGCAAGGCACTTAGCGTCGTAAATCGACATTTGAAATACTTTACCGGCCGCGGTGGCCGTGCGGTTCTAGGCGCCTCAGTACGGAATCGCGGGATTGGTACGGTAGCAGGTTCGAATCCTGCCTCGGGCATGGATGTGTGTGATGTCCTTAGGTTAGTTAGGTTTAAGTAGTTCTAAGTTCTAGGGGACTGATGACCTAATATGTTAAGTCCCATAGTGCTCAGAGCCATTTGAACCATTTTTTTTAAATACTTAACGCGCAATAATATACACTGGGCAATGGAATTAAAGGATCACTTTTTCGAAACCCCGTAACTGTCTCCCAAAGCAACGCCGAAGTTTAAAAATTGGCTCTAAGGTACCTACAACCTTATTTTGCAAAGGCACACTCGACAGCAAAAAAAGTCGGTCACGCCTAATTCCAACATGTAGGCTGCACCTGAATGTATGCAACCAACATAGCATATCTGTGTTGCACATCGTCGCAACCCTCCACAGTACAGTCATTGTAAGATACACAATGGGTACCGCTAGAGACTACTAGAGAACACCGGTCTTTATGACAGTCTATCCAGATGTAAAGTAACATCACGATAGTACAAAGAGATCAGACAGTCCTTAACGTTTGTACACTAAACTTAATTTCAATACGTGACATTTCAAACGTTATGGGACAACTAGTTTTGTCACACATATCGTTCAGTAATCCTTAGGCACAATTAAATATTTGAGACAGTATATGGATTTATAAAGTTGTATGGCAACTGGAAACAAGTTCTTTGCTGTCTAAAAGGTTTACCCAACACATGCTGAACGTCGTTCAACGTTCAGCGGGGAGTGGTTTCGCATCAACTTTATGTAATACTAAGCTGTTAAAAGAAAACGTTATTAATGGCGACAAGCACTCTACGGAAATCCCAACATTAACAGCGAATCACAAGTAATATCACTGTTCACATTACTCATCAACAGTTACTTGTACACAAAGTTGTACTTTACATGACATGACCAACGTCTTCGTTCTGGATCTGGATGCAAACCCAGAATGTAAGGCCATTGTTAACCAAGCAGAGCTTTGTGCCTTATCAAGACTCGATCACTAGGCAGAAAGAGACGTCAAATATTGTCGTTTGCACCAGTATCAGTTATCAATTCTCAACTTGAACTTAAATGACGATAATGTTTTTACGAAACCAGGAACCCTAACATAACAATTACCTTCTTGGTAATTAACCTCGAAAGACGTTGTATATTGTTGCATTGTCAAGGAACAAAGGATGCACATGTTTAAAATTGAAATGCCATCATGTAATGCTGGTGACAAGGATGCGAACCCAGCACTTAATCGGATTGTAGAATAAGTACGTAAAAACAATGGTTCAAATGGCTCTGAGCACTATGGGACTTAACTTCTGAGGTCATCAGTCCCCTAGAACTTAGAACTACTTAAACCTAACTAACCTAAGGACATCACACATATACATGCCCGAGGCAGGATTCGAACTTGCAACCGTAGTGGTCGCGCGTTTCCAGACTGTATAACCGCTCGGCCACTCCGGCCGGCAATAAGTACGTAAAATCAGAATGTAGATATCACAGTTTGTCACCAGTAGTGGGGTTGGGACCTTAAATGACGACTGAAGTTGTATTGCCTGACCGGGATTCGAACCCGGCAGCTACCGCCGTCGTCGTCTAACCAGAAACAGACGAGAAATGTCCAATGTTGGTCCACCATTAGCGAGATGTGCGCACGGTTAACCAGAAATAAGGAGACGAAAACGTCTATGCTGACTGAGAGTCGAACGCCACACACATGGTTATGAAGACACGTTAATAATCAAATTCTTCTTCATTAGTAGCTTGGAGTAGCATGTTTAGTTGCACACCTTAAGGCCTTTCTCATCCCTAGTAACGTGTTGCCTAATATCTGCGATATCATGGTGTTAATTTACAAGTGGATTGACTGCCGTAAAGAGCAATGTTCTCTAGTAGTCGTGTATCATTGACATGTAAATGAAGTGCCTCAGCAGAAAGTAATTTCCGTCGTGCAGCACGTCTTGTTTCAGAGACACTGAGTACATGTTATAAGTGCACAAAACGTGTATTACATACTACGCATATATTATTATTTGGAGAAGCTGCCGCCAGACCTGTTTACTTTCACATTCCGCTTAGTTGTCGTGGTTGAATACACACTTTCTTAAGGCTACATCTAATGCAGAGCGCTTACAAGAAAGAATAGTTCCCTGCGTCATGCTATTGCTAGCAAGGTGAAATATTTTGTGGTAGCTATGTTTAAAATGAATGTATTTTTGAACGTATTGTTCGTCAAATATTTGAATGAATCGTCAACTGCACATGTTATAGCATAATAGCTGTAGCTGCGTTAGTTTATACTACCGGCTTGGGTAGGTTAGGTGTAACTTTTGATCCTTCAAGGGGTGATCGTGGCCTTGCGGCCCGGGTCTGTACTAGCCGCGGCTCGTGAGCTACCGGCCAGCCGGGCTAGCAGAGGTGGACGGAAGTGAGCGAGCTGGCCGTGGCGTTGGTGCGCCAACAGCCCGGGACGAGCCAGCACGCTGCGCCGCATGCCTCTGCCTCTGCCGCTCCGTTTGACGTAAATATGTTTACCTCCTCTCCTGGCATCAGTATAAGAGCGGCAATCAGAAATACACATCAGGCTGTCTGCCGCAATGGCTCACTGGGAGAGGTCTGTTCTGGACAGAGTCGTCGCTCTCATTGAAGAAGGAGGATGTTCCATCAGAGAAGGTGGCAGACGGTATGACGTACTGCAACGAGATGTTAGATTATCTGCCTTGAAAGAGGCACCACCAACAGGGCTCCTGGCTCAGGCAGGAAAAGAGTGAGCTCACAGCAGGAAGACAGAGACCTAGTATCTAGGAACAGAGAAAATCCCATTCTGAACGCGAAGCAGTTGCGGAGGGAGACCAACTTCCCCGACGATTCGCCGAAGGCTGAGGGACGCTGGACTGCATGCACATCGATCCGCCGTGAAACAAGAGCTCAGCGAAGACAACGTTTTATACCGGCTAGCATTTGCGGAGCTCCATCTGAGGGCGTCGTGAGACAACGTCATTTTCACTGATGAGAAGGTGTTTTCCACCAGTAACGACGGTCCACGAATCGTTTACAGGCCGCAAGAGGCTCGCCATCGACGCGAATATGTAACCACGAAGAGAAGTGGCCGGCTACCTGTTACCTGTTGGGGTTGGAATTCTGCGAGACAGGCGGGAATTCTTCACAGGATAGAAGGAACTCTGGATATTCCCACATATTGGAAAATGTGATGCTTCCGTCAGCGCGAATGCTGTACGCAGAAGGGGACGTCACGTTTGCAAGAGGACCATTCTCCCATTCACAAGTCTGCATTTGTTCAGCAGCGGCTTTTCACGATTGGCGTCAACGTCATGGACTGGCCGCCACGGGCGGCTGATATGAACCCCATGGAAAACATGTGGGCTGAGTTCGCCAGAACATTAACAGAGAACTGGCCACGAAATCAACCAACTACTATGGACGCTCTTTGGGACTGCGTCCTGGAAGCCTGCGAGGAAGTTGCTTCTTCAGGCTGTTACGTCCGAGGGTTTATACATTCTATGCCAAGACTCATGATAGAAGTACAAAATAATGAAGGATTCTGGATAAAATATTAAAGTCCTTAAAATGTTTTGTTATGTTTTCTTTTTCGTCATTTTTCCTCATTGGGAGCTAGTGGAAGATCGCGTGGCAACAGAAAAGATGTAATATGGGTTAGTTTTCCTTTGAGTTACCTTTTTAATTCAAGTGGGTTTCTTATGAATATACAGTTTGTTAAATATTCTGTTTTGATTTGATTTATACCCTGTCTAGATACTTACAAACTAGTCAGCGTAGATGGACTCTGTCACAGTAGTTTTTTTATTTTATTTCAAATACATCTCTCTCTTCCCCTCCATCCATGAATACACCCTCCGTCCTTCACACAATACGTAAACGATTTCGTATTACGTTTACTTGTTGTTAATATCCCCTCTTTTCTCTCTCTCTCTCTCACACACACACACACACACACACACACACACACACACTCTCTCTCTCTGACACTATCGTCGCAAGTGCCCTTCTATTCCATTCCCCCAAAACTTTACAAACAAATCTAGCAGTTTCCATTGATGCTACATTTCCTCTTTTAATTGCTCCTGTCTTTACTCTCTATCATTCCTCTCAACACCTATGAAACCGTACTCTTTGATCTCCCCTTCCCTATAACCCATTCTTTGTTCTGAAAACAGTCCTTCCTTATCTCTCGGTCCTAAGATAAAACGAACTGTTTCTCACACCTAAGTAAGCAATACTTTGCAAGCATTTCACGCTTATATTTTGCACTTCTGCACTTCTATCCATTCCCAGATCCCGCCCTCCTTCCTGTTACCCGTCCCTTGACATCTGCATTTACATCTAAATGAATACTCTGCAATTCATAATTATGTGCTTGGCAGGGGGTTCTGTGGTCTGGTGGATTAATCTTGTATTGAGGTGTGAAACGTGGAGGTTCATATCTCACGACAGGCGTAGATTTTTAACACACACAAGTAACTCTCCTTCACCACTAGTAACGCCAAGTGCAGAACGCCAGTAAGCTCCGTAGTTCAATATCCGCAGTAAAGATAACATCCCTTCGCTGCCGACTGGGGCAGCGCGGCATTCGTTTGAGCTGTGACAGATGGAGAAACCCCGGAAGGCAGAGACTCTGTCACCAGCAAGCCGTCGTAAACTACAAAACGTATTTAATTTAATGGACCAATGGCGCCGGCCGCTGGTGGCCGAGCGGTTCTGGCGCTACAGTCTGGAACCGCGCGGCCGCTACGGTCGCAGGTTCGAATCCTGCCTCGGGGATGGATGTGTGTGTTGTCCTTAGGTTAGTTAGGTTTAAGTAGTTCTAAGTTCTAGGGGACTTATGACCTCAACAGTTGAGTCCCATAGTGCTCAGAACCATTTGAACCATTTTTTTTTGAACCAATGGCCATGCAAGCTCACAAGGCTCTTACTTTATTTGAAACTGAGACTTTCAAAATTGTGGTGCTGGACTGGGATTTGAATTCGATTTCACTGTGTTCCCCAAGATTGCAAACTCTTCTAGGCCTCCTCGAAAGGCACCTGTCTGGTTTCGAATCCTGATCAGCACAAAATAGTCATTATTTCATTTCAAGCCCTAGTATGTGCACTCCGAACTACTAGTGAAAAATACACTCCTGGAAATTGAAATAAGAACACCGTGAATTCATTGTCCCAGGAAGGGGAAACTTTATTGACACATTCCTGGGGTCAGATACATCACATGATCACACTGACAGAACCACAGGCACATAGACAAAGGCAACAGAGCATGCACAATGTCGGCACTAGTACAGTGTATATCCACCTTTCACAGCAATGCAGGCTGGTATTCTCCCATGGAGACGATCGTAGAGATGCTGGATGTAGTCCTGTGGAACGGCTTGCCATGCCATTTCCACTTGGCGCCTCAGTTGGACCAGCGTTCGTGCTGGACGTGCAGACCGCGTGAGACGACGCTTCATCCAGTCCCAAACATGCTCAATGGGGGACAGAACCGGAGATCTTGCTGGCCAGGGTAGTTGACTTACACCTTCTAGAGCACGTTGGGTGGCACGGGATACATGCGGACGTGCATTGTCCTGTTGGAACAGCAAGTTCCCTTGCCGGTCTAGGAATGGTAGAACGATGGGTTCGATGACGGTTTGGATGTACCGTGCACTATTCAGTGTCCCCTCGACGATCACCAGTGGTGTACGGCCAGTGTAGGAGATCGCTCCCCACACCATGATGCCGGGTGTTGGCCCTGTGTGCCTCGGTCGTATGCAGTCCTGATTGTGGCGCTCACCTGCACGGCGCCCAACACGCATACGACCATCATTGGCACCAAGGCAGAAGCGACTCTCATCGCTGAAGACGACACGTCTCCATTCGTCCCTCCATTCACGCCTGTCGCGACACCACTGGAGGCGGGCTGCACGATGTTGGGGCGTGAGCGGAAGACGGCCTAACGGTGTGCGGGACCGTAGCCCAGCTTCATGGAGACGGTTGCGAATGGTCCTCGCCGATACCCCAGGAGCAACAGTGTCCCTAATTTGCTGGGAAGTGGCGGTGCGGTCCCCTACGGCACTGCGTAGGATCCTACGGTCTTGGCGTGCATCCGTGCGTCGCTGCGGTCCGGTCCCAGGTCGACGGGCACGTGCACCTTCCGCCGGCCACTGGCGACAACATCGATGTACTGTGGAGACCTCACGCCCCACGTGTTGAGCAATTCGGCGGTACGTCCACCCGGCCTCCCGCATGCCCACTATACGCCCTCGCTCAAAGTCCGTCAACTGCACATACGGTTCACGTCCACGCTGTCGCGGCATGCTACCAGTGTTAAAGACTGCGATGGAGCTCCGTATGCCACGGCAAACTGGCTGACACTGACGGCGGCGGTGCACAAATGCTGCGCAGCTAGCGCCATTCGACGGCCAACACCGCAGTTCCTGGTGTGTTCGCTGTGCCGTGCGTGTGATCATTGCTTGTACAGCCCTCTCGCAGTGTCCGGAGCAAGTATGGTGGGTCTGACACACCGGTGTCAATGTGTTCTTTTTTCCATTTCCAGGAGTGTAGTTGCATTTTCAACGTCTCTTCGTGCTTTGTCAGCTATAAAGTATTCGTTTCAACGCACAGCCACATGATGAGCTTTTTATCACAACATTACAAGCTCAAACGTTTCCTTACATCTTTTCAAGTTCAAAAATTCCTCTCCATCCTACTGGCGAAAACGGATTTGGGTTTGACGTTGTGTTCGTTGTAATCACCAACGACGATATGTTGTGGATTCAACTTCTAGCCAACAGGGTATTTTCCATCACATCATTGAAAGTACAAACATGCCATTCCTAACTATTATTGGAAAAGAATTTGATAGTTAAAGTGTCTTCATGACCACGTGTGCGGGGTTTGAATTCCATTGCGCACAGAACTTTTCGTCGCCTGGTGTCTAGCTAAACATGCGCACATCTCGCTACTGGTGAACCAACAATAGCTATTTATCGTCTGTTCCTGGATAGGAAACGACGGCGCTAGATGCTAGGTTCGAATCCCAGTCAGGCAAAAACAATTCCATCGTCATTTAAGGTTCCAACATCTCGCTGCTGGTGAAAACATTTGATATTTAACTTCTGATTTTACGTACTTCGTTAACAATCCGATTAGGTGCTGGGTTCGCATCCCTGTCACAAGCTTTACATGGTGGCATTTCAGTTTTAAACATGAGAATACCTTGTTCCTTGTGAATGACACCATATTAAACGTCGTTGGCGGTAGTTCCCAGGAAGGTAACTGTTATTACAGGATTCCCAGTTCAACAAAACATTTTCGTCATTTATTTTCAGGATCTGAATTGATAACTGATACTGGTGCAAACCTCTATACTTCACGTCTCTTTATGCCTAGTGATCGGATCTCAATAATGCACAAACAAAGCTTAGCTTAGTTAGCAATGGCTATAGGTGCTGGGTTTGAATCCAGGCCCAGAACGACGACGTTGATCATGTCATTTAAAGTTCAAATTTGTGTACACGTAGCTGTTGATGTGTTACGAGAACAATGATATTACTGGTAATTCGGTGTTAATGTTGATATTTCCACAGAGTGCCGTTAATCGCGCCTTTTTATTGGTTTGTCGAATATCCAGTTTCCAGAGCCACTCGCCGTTGAGTGACGTGCAGCACGTGGATGGAAAACCTTTTCGAGAGCGAAAAACTTTTTTCCAAGTGCCGTACAGCTTTGTAACTCCATATATTGTCTCAAGTATTTAATTTTGACTAAGGATTACTATACAATATATGTAAAATAATCCGTTTTCTCAGAACTTTTGTAATGTGACTTGTTGTAATTAAGGTTAGTTTATGAGTGTTATGGGGCGTCTCATGGCTAAGAACGTGTTTTCTAATATGTTTTGTATGACGATATTAGTTGACGTTTAGACTGACTGCCATAAAGACCTTTGGTCTCTAGTAGTCTCTTGTGGTACCCATTGTGTGTAGTCAAACGACTGTACCCCATGAGGTTTTGGTGTTTAGAGGACCTGCAACACAGCTACGTTATGTTGGTTGTATTCGGCAGTGACCCACTTTTTTTGCTGTCAAGTGTACATAAGTGTCGCACCCTGTGACGTCACCCTCTGGCGCAGCGATCCTTGAAACAGCAAGGTGCTGACACATGCGAAAAAGAGGCCACACCCCGAAAGTTTATGTGAGATGTAAAGCGTTATTTATGTCACATGCCACCTGTTGCCTCCAAATTTGCTCTGTTATACAGGAACCGTTGACAGTCATTCGACTAAAGCATGGGTGTTTACTCTCTTCCAGCCCTCCTCTGATGTGAACATGGGGACTGTGAAACATTAACATCTGCATGAATGAAACGGCAAAGGATCCCTCTAAGAACCCCACTCCCCCCCCCCCCCCACCTCCTCCCCAGCCCGGATCGCAGCACCCCTGGTGCCACCCATGCGCTTTTGTTGAAGACGTTAAAAGTATACCTGTCAGAAACTTAAATTAAAGCTCTTGGCTGCTCTAGCGCCTGAAGGTGGACAAACCCCACCTAAGGGATGTCGAAGACGTACGTTAACGCTGAGTGACGTGCAGCACGTGGATGGAAAACCTTTTCGAGAGCGAAAAACTTTTTTCCAAGTGCCGTACAGCTTTGTAACTCCATATATTGTCTCAAGTATTTAATTTTGACTAAGGATTACTATACGATATATGTAAAGTAATCCGTTTTCTCAGAACTTTTGTAATGTGACTTGTTGTAATTAAGGTTATAACACCGAATTACCAGTAATATCATTGTTCTCGTAACACATCAACAGCTACGTGTACACAAATTTGAACTTTAAATGACATGATCAACGTCGCCGTTCTGGACCTGGATTCAAACCCAGCACCTATAGCCATTGCTAACTAAGCTAAGCTTTGTTTGTGCATTATTGAGATCCGATCACTAGGCATAAAGAGACGTGAATTATAGAGGTTTGCACCAGTATCAGTTATCAATTCAGATCCTGAAAATAAATGACGAAAATGTTTTGTTGAGCTGGGAATCCTGTAATAACAGTTACCTTCCTGGGAACTACCCCCAACGACGTTTAATATGGTGTCATTCACAAGGAACACTATGTCCCACTATTGATGTCCCACTATGTCCCAGGTCTTAGAGCAGCTAAATATAAATGTCTTGTGACTAAGGCCTCCCGTTGGGTAGACCGTACGCCGGGTGCAAGTCTTTCGATTTGACGCCACTTCGGCGACTTGCGCATCGATGGGGATGAAATGATGATGATTAGGACAACATAACGCCGAGTCTCTGAGCGGAGAAAATCTCCGACCCAACCGGGAATCTGACCCGGGCCCTTAGGATCGACAGTCTGTCGCGCTGACCACTCAGCTACCGGGGCCGGACTTAGAGCAGCTGCGAGGCATTCTTGGTGTCGAAGTTTCTGACAGGCACATTATTAAACTGCCCATCAAAGAAACTGGAGGGGGGGTCTTATAGAGATACCCTCCGTCGTCGTTTTATTCATGCAAATGTTAATGTTGCATCATCCCTCCCCCTGTCCCCCATGCTGTAATCATACTACAAAAGCCTCGCGGTCTGAGGGGCCTTGTCACGGTACGAGCAGCTCTCCCCATCGGAGATTCTAGTCCTCCCTCGGGCGTGTGTGTGTTATCCATAGCATAAGTTAGATTAAGTAGTGTGTTGGCTGATAAAGCATAAAACCCTGTGCTGCTTCAGATCACGTTCAAATTTCGTCTAATGGTTTTCAATAATCCCTAGTGGTTCCATCCCGTATACCCGAATTGTTGTCTCACTACGCTCCAAAGAGGTCAAATCACGTTAAATGGGGATGCAGCCTCACAATGTCCTTAGGGGAGGGTTTAAACGCCCAGCAGTGTCAGATGTTCTCAAGAACGTCTTCTTGTTGCTCATCTCAATGCGAACTGCCGTTCTCGATCGCGAAATGCGTGGGCATATAGGCCGCAAGGGGTGGGGTGGTTTCATTCATGCCGTTTGTGCCACAAAAAAATGGTTCAAATGGCTGTGAGCACTATGCGACTTTACTTCTGAGGTCATCAGTCGCCTAGAACTTAGAAGTAATTAAACCTAACTAACGTAAGGACTTCACACACATCCATGCCCGAGGCAGGGTTCGAACCTGCGACCGCAGCGATCGCTCTGTTCCAGACCGTAGCACCTAGAACCGCACGGCCACTCCGGCCGGCGTTTGTGCCACCACCTGAGCCATTCTCGTGTCGATTCTGAGAGAAGGTGTGACTGAAATAAGGGTAATAGGGGGGGCGTGATGACCTCCCCATCGTGTGATATGTCCGCGGTGGCTTTGGGCAGAACTGTGGTGAAATTTCGGCAATGTCACATGATTAACCTACTCTACAGCTCACACGAATTTTTGAGATGTGGCCTTTTTCTCATGTGTGTCGACATCCTGTGGTCTGAAACGTCCCTGAGCCCGAGGTTGATGTCGCTGGGCGCGACGCATTTGCTTCACTACTATGAAGCTCGTAGGCAACTTTGAGCTCATGCCTCACAATGGGAGACAATTAAAGGTTTACGATAAAGTCATCCTTTAGTTGCGCTGCACTGTGTATTATTGTATTACGGCGTTTGAGTGTCATAAAATGTATTTACCTAGCTACTTGTGAAAGCTTTCTGCTCCGTCTTTGATATACATACATTCTGGTAGGAAAACTAACTAATAGTATCCCGGTCAGGCATCCAACAAGTTTCAAATGGTTTCTAGTGGGGTAGGCTAGATGATATGTCAAGGTCCTGCATGCAGCTCCAGCCTAGTTTCCTTCCCTGCCGCTTTAGAAGTTAGGATGAGCGATTAAATCGTAACCCAGATAGGAATCAACGTACGTCGCTCAACGGAAACGAATTTTAGTGGAAAAGTGCCGGAAGGTGACTTGCAGGATACTGCCGATTCGCTTCAGCGTCAGAAATGATATTTATTTCATAAGACATCATCAACTAGTCGAAGACACTTGAACTACACCAAGCCAGGATCATAAACACTAAAAAATTGCCAAAACGTTACATGACAAGACATGGTCCTCCTGACACGATAACTCTGTAAATACATCGAGGATACACTCATGTGGGGAGGAAAAATAAGGAAATCTATATGTATAATAAAGGAAAATTATTATTCTCCCGCATACCTTGCAGACACGTCCGAGAAACATCCATCTCCGCTAACTACCGACCATTAGTGAGAAAAAATTGCGTCCTATCGAGGAACTTACCACTGGTTGGTTAGTTGAATCTCAAGACGTTATGAGACATATGAATGACTCGTAACATCCCCCGGATTTGACAGAATCAAGTAACCGAAACGGAAACTATAGGTGTGCGACCTATCATAACCTAAACTCGATACTCCCGAGAACAACAGGAGACGTCACACAATCGACTCGCTTTGACTTGTCTACAAATTTGAGGCAATATTCCATTCTCCTGTTTCCTCTCCCTTCCCCTTCTCCACCTTACTTTTTTCCTTTTTCATCACTCAGTTATTTTGCACAGTTCTGTGACTTCTACTGGTTCATTTTTAAAATCTGATGTATTTCACTTGGCTTCTTCTACAGTTCATTTCAACACATATGTATCCTCTTAAATACTTAGAAACATGTAGATATAAGACGGACGGTTATTTTCGGCCCATGTGGGTCAAAGTACACTCCTGGAAATGGAAAAAAGAACACATTGACACCAGTGTGTCAGACCCACCATACTTGCTCCGGACACTGCGAGAGGGCTGTACAAGCAATGATCACACGCACGGCACAGCGGACACACCAGGAACCGCGGTGTTGGCCGTCGAATGGCGCTAGCTGCGCAGCATTTGTGCACCGCCGCCGTCAGTGTCAGCCAGTTTGCCGTGGCATACGGAGCTCCATCGCAGTCTTTAACACTGGTAGCATGCCGCGACAGCGTGGACGTGAACCGTATGTGCAGTTGACGGACTTTGAGCGAGGGCGTATAGTGGGCATGCGGGAGGCCGGGTGGACGTACCGCCGAATTGTTCAACACATGGGGCGTGAGGTCTCCACAGTACATCGATGTTGTCGCCAGTGGTCGGCGGAAGGTGCACGTGCCCGTCGACCTGGGACCGGACCGCAGCGACGCACGGATGTACGCCAAGACCGTAGGATCCTACGCAGTGCCGTAGGGGACCGCACCGCCACTTCCCAGCAAATTAGGGACACTGTTGCTCCTGGGGTATCGGCGAGGACCATTCGCAACCGTCTCCATGAAGCTGGACTACGGTCCCGCACACCGTTAGGCCGTCTTCCGCTCACGCCCCAACATCGTGCAGCCCGCCTCCAGTGGTGTCGCGACAGGCGTGAATGGAGGGACGAATGGAAACGTGTCGTCTTCAGCGATGAGAGTCGCTTCTGCCTTGGTGCCAATGATGGTCGTATGCATGTTTGGCGCCGTGCAGGTGAGCGCCACAATCAGGACTGCATACGACCGAGGCACACAGGGCCAATACCCGGCATCATGGTGTGGGGAGCGATCTCCTACACTGGCCGTACACCACTGGTGATCGTCGAGGGGACACTGAATAGTGCACGGTACATCCAAACCGTCATCGAACCCATCGTTCTACCATTCCTAGACCGGCAAGGGAACTTGCTGTTCCAACAGGACAATGCACGTCCGCATGTATCCGTGCCACCCAACGTGCTCTAGAAGGTGTACGTCAACTACCCTGGCCAGCAAGATCTCCGGATCTGTCCCCCATTGAGCATGTTTGGGACTGGATGAAGCGTCGTCTCACGCGGTCTGCACGTCCAGCACGAACGCTGGTCCAACTGAGGCGCCAGGTGGAAATGGCATGGCAAGCCGTTCCACAGGACTACATCCAGCATCTCTACGATCGTCTCCATGAGAGAATAGCAGCCTGCATTGCTGCGAAAGGTGGATATACACTGTACTAGTGCCGACATTGTGCATGCTCTGTTGCCTGTGTCTATGTGCCTGTGGTTCTGTCAGTGTGATCATGTGATGTATCTGACCCCAGGAATGTGTCAATAAAGTTTCCCCTTCCTGGGACAATGAATTCACGGTGTTCTTATTTCAATTTCCAGGAGTGTATTTTGGAACACGCAATACATTAGCAGTACAATTATGTACATAATACTTATCTGCCTTGCTATATTGTATGATTTATTTCATTACTTATACATTCCTGTATACTTGTATTATGGTATCTACTTTAAATCGTATGTACCACTGCCTTCTTTTTAGCAAGGTCATTCCTTATCTTTCCTCTCTTCGACTTTGTGCTGCCTCTCTCGACGTCTGACACCCAGCGACCTAACCACCCTCCCCCCCCCCCCCTCCTGTCACCCCTTACGTTCGATACATTACCACAGTTGCCTTGCTCTCAATCTTCTATATTCCCTCCCCCCCCCCCCCACGCCTCCATCGACCGCATACTATTTAATTGAATATTTATTTCTTGCTTATACGATTTAATTGGATATTTATTTCTTGCTTTTGTATTTTAAATGTATAGTATAATATTTTAAATCTGTACTATGGACATGCTGCTACTTTCCATATGCCACTTGTATCTACTCTTATCCCATCTCTCTCCCCCCTCTCTTTCCTCTCTCTCTTCCCCCTCTCTTGCCTTTTCTCTCTCTTCCCCTCTCCCCTTAACCCTCTCTTTCCTTCATCTCTCTTTTCCCCATTTCCTTTCCCACTCCCTCTCTTCCTCCCTTCTCTCTCTCTCTCTCTCTCTCTGTCTCTTCCTCCCTCCTGCCCCTCTCTTCCCCCTACCTCTTTCCCCTTTCTCCAACACCCTCCCTCATTTGTAAGTATCTCAGTCCACCCTAACGCCTTTCCCTCGCCCCCCCCCCCCCTGTGCCCCCCCTCCACATTGACCATATATCTCTTAATTTGGCTATGTATGTCTTGTTTTTGTATTTTAAATCTATAGCGTAATATTTTATTCCTATGCTATAAACTTTTTGTTATTGTAACGTCCTGCTATTCGTGTATCTATACACCTGTTGTATTTGCAATATTCATTTTTATTGTAATGGCATCTTTCTCCCTTATAATCAGGTATTACCACAGAAAATTGTCATTGTTTGACTGATACCGTTTGACAGTAGACTGTACTGTTCTTACGATTAGTAGTCAAAGACTTACCTATGTCTTTAAACACAGCACCACGTACTTAGATCATGTGATGTACGAGTATATGTAATGTTTTTTAATGTTGTCTTTTTTATGTTACTGAAATAGCTCATTACACTGTATTCCTATGTACCACTTCTCAGTTTCTCATTTTATGTAAACTATTATCATAGTATATACGAAACAGCGCCACAATGTTTACCCTGGTTCCACTTAGTGCCAATTTTGTCGTAGATGTGTTAGATGACGATCAGTTTGGATTTAAGAAAGTTGAAGACACCAGAAAGGCCTTTCTGACATTGTGTTTTGTAATGGAAGCAAGACTCAAGAAAAATGAAGATACGTCCATAGGGTTTGCCGACCTGGAAAGAGCGTTGGACAATGTCAAATGGTGCAAAATGTTCGAAATTATAAGAAAGATAGGGGTAAACTATAGGGAAAGACGGCTGTTGTACAATGTATACAAGAACCAAAAGGGAACAATAAAAGTGGAAGACCAAGAACGAAGTGCTCGGATTAAAAAAGGTTTAAGACAGTAATGTGATCTTTCGCCCCTAATGTTCAATCTATACATCGAAGAAGCAATGACGGATATAAAAGGAAGATTCAAGAATGGGGCTAAAGTTCAAAGTGAGAGGATATAAGTGATAAACTTTGCTGATGACATTGCTGTTCTCAGTGAAAGTGAAGGGGAATTACAGGATCTTCTGAATGGAATGGACAGTCTAATGAGTGTAGAATAGAGTATAGAATGAGTATAGAATGAGTATAGAATAGATGAAAGTAATGAAAAGTAACAGAAATGAGAACAGTGATAAACTTAACATCAGGATCGGCGATCACGAAGTACATTATGTTAAGGAATTCTGCTACCCAGGCAGCAAAATAAGTCATGACAAACGAAGTAAGGACGACATAAAAAGCAAACTAACACTGACAGTCCTGGCCAAGAGAAGTCTACTAGCATCAAACATAGGCCTTAATCGGAGGAAGAAGTTTCTGTGAATGTACGTAGGGGAAGGGTGGGCAAAGTGGTCATGATAAGGAATATTTTTTTTATCTTGAAGAAAATAAATAAGAAATAAACTATATATTAACATACGATATCCTACATATTTAGCTACATAAAGCAATTTTTATTTTGACTTTATCTCAGTAATATATATATATATATATATATATATATATATATATATATATATATATATATATATTACTCTATCCTTACCAAATGGCCACTTTGCCCTTTAGGGTGGGGCAAAGGGGCCATGAGGTGGCCAATTTGCCCAATATAAAATACAAAATTTAAACTGAATTTGTACACTAAATGAAAGTGTATTTTCAAAATAAAAACATTATTACCACCGTCGAAAAAGAAAGTTTCACACTGAGTTTATTTACAAACGTCACAAATAAAGTCATTGTCTTCTTCTTCACACCCAACACAAGTATCATGGGCCCATCGTAAACAGCCTGAATACCTTATCCATCCTTCATTTTCCCTTGACTTGGAATGTACGTCCCCACAGAAAAGCAACCAGTCTCATTCAAGTCACTGTCCGAGACATTAAACAAAGCACGCTTCGCTGATTTTGATTTCGTTTTCTGCTTTCCTTTAACTTTTTCTTTGCTTCCTTCATTCCTCTTCTTACTCTGTTTCTCTTTTTTCAGTTCCAGCTCTATTTTCTGAAGTATTTCCTTTTGTTCTTTTTCTGCTTTTGCGGCTACTAGTTTCATCTTGAAAGGGCTTGAGGTCAAAACTGCATCTGTTCCTTTTTTTCGTTTATTTTCTCGTTTGATAATATTTTATTTAGGGATTGGAACAATATCCTGTGGGCTTACAGCAAAAGTGTAGGGCCTATTGATCTTGGAGATTAAATCACATGAAGTACTGCAATGAGGCAGTGGGCTGGGATGGCTGTTTGAAATCCTCAATAGTTTTGTAAACAACATAAAATACTATTATTTTTCAATGAAAATACAGTTTACTTTATGTCGGGCAAAGTGACCACGGTGAGGCACAGTGGCCACGGACATGGCTACTTTGCCCTCTTCGCCGTCATTACATAAATGCAATACTACCGGCTAAACGAATTGAGCAACGTGCTACACAGACACATCATTTTGTAGCCTAAATACACTTCTTTTAAGATGTTACTATCAGTTGCCTGTGTCATCAATGAAAGTTTGGTTATAATAGTTAATTAAATACACTTATCTTATATCAGGACATTGAAAAACACGAAAATATTCAATAACTTTTAAACAAGTGATCAGAACAGCTTCCACCTTCAACACCTCTGAGATGGCGTACCATTGGAATAGTTGAAGCGTCCGCCGCTGTGTAGCAGTACTGTACAGTGCAGTAACAGCCAGTGGCCACTATGCCCGCAGTGGCCACTATGCCCACCCTTCTCCCTATGGAGCGCAGCATTGTATGGTAGTGAAACATGGACTGTGAAAACCGGAAAAGAAGGGAATTAAAGCCTTTGAGGTGTGATACTACAGAAGGATGTTGAAAATGAAGTGGACCAATACGGTAAGGAATGAGGAGGTTCTCCGGAGAATCGGCGAGCCAAGGAATGTATGGAAAACACTGATAGGAAGAAGGGACAAGATGATAGGAAATCCGTTAAGACATTACGAAATAACTTCCATGGTACTAGAGGGAGCTGTGGAGGCTTATGAGATGAAGATGTTGACACAGGAGGGGAATTCGTGGCCAGCTGCATCGGACCAGTGAGAAGATTGATGACTCAAAAAACAAAATCATTGTTTTACGGTAACTTACCCAGTAGTCTGTCATCTCATATTACCAACACATCCAGTTATGCTCTTATCCTTGTGCTACCTGTGCTCTAGGGTAGGTAGGAATGGACAGTTTGCAGCTGCTTGAAGCTGGTTACTTATTACCATCTAAATTTTATGTGTTTTTATAGATTTAGAAAAGGCTTTTGACACAGTTCAGCGGAACAAGCTGCTGGACATTTTGAAGAGGAAAGGAGTAGACTGGAAAGAGAGACGACTGATACAGAATCTATATTTACACCAGAAAGTAAGGATAAGGATTGGAAATGAAATGTCAGAAGGAAGCCACATTGGACGAGCTGTTAGACAAGCCTTTCCCCACTGTAGTTTAACGCTTACGTTGAAGAGATTATTGCGAAAGGCTTAGATCTGAAAAGAGGAATATGTGTTGGTGGAAAGAGAATACAATTGATGACATGGTATTAGTGGCAGAAAGTGAGTGGACAGTGAATAACATGCTGAAAGGTCTGAATGAAGCTTGTGTTGAATATGGGATGCAAATAAACACAGCAAAACAAAGAGTATGGTCATCAGTACAAGACGCAGACTGTCCAATATTAAAATAGAACAATCTTCCATTAACCAAGTAAGTGCATTTAAATATCTTGGAAGCACAACAACTGAAGACTTGAGATGTCACCAGGAGGTGAAAATTCGAATTGCCATAGCGAAGGAGGCATTCAACAGAAAGAGGAGACTCCTATGTGGCAAATTAGATAAAGGTTTAAGGGAAAGGCTTGGCAAATTTTTGTATGGAATGTGGCACTATATGGAGAAGAAACATGGACGCTGAGAGGAGAGGATGAAAAAAGGTTAGAAGCATTTGAGATGTGGATGTGGAGGAGAATGGAGAGAATAAGCTGGATGGAAAAAGTGAGTAATGAAAGAGTGTTCGAAAGGGTTGGTGAGAGAATATGTCTGCTGAAGGTTGTAAGAGAAAGAAAAAAGAAGTGGTTGGGACATTCACTGAGAAGGTAGTGATTGCTAGCAGATGCTTTGGAAGGATTGGTTTGTGGGAGAAGACTGAGAGGAAGAAGGAGATGCAAGATGATAGACGACATAAACGGAAGAGGAAATTATGCAAAGAGGATGGCAGAAGACCGCACAGCCTGGAGAACTATCATGTGGAAACCTGCCTTTTGGCAGAACACTGATGATGCTGATGATGATGTATACCATTTTGTTTGTTATATTTCTCTTTTAGTACTCCTAAGCTGGAAATAATTCCGAAATACATAACTTTATGATCGATAATGTAACTCTTCACCTGCTGTATGACTTTTTATGCGACCAAGCCAGCCTGTCACAAGAGGCGAACCCGCCGGTATAAAAGGAGGCGGGGAGGATTGTGTCTCAGTAGAGAAGCAATAACAGTGAGGAGAGGTCGCTGACTTAGAACTTGTGCCAGTCATTGGATACCACGTGAGAAGTAAGTACGTCAGGGACATTTCAGCCCTTCTAAAGGCGGCCAAGTGGGGAACGCGAAGGAACAAGCGCTGTTTAACCAAGACCTGTACCGACAGGCATGAAATCAGTGGAAGGAATCACTCGTGTCTTCCGAAGTGCTAATAGCAGTCCCACTAGCACGGTGACTGAGCGTAGTGAGTTAAAAAGAATGGTCGAGCAGCTCCTCATAAGCCAAACATTTCTGTAGTCGATGCCAAGTGATAGCAACGATTGTATAGAGAATAATGGCAATGGGCGTGGATGAGTGGAAACGAGTGGTCTGATGAATCACGCCATACTTTGTGGTAATCAACAAAGGGTCTGGGTTTGGCGAGTGCCTGGAGAACGTTACTTGCCGTTGTGAGTAGTGTCAACAGTGAACTATGGATGAGATGGTGTTACGGTTTGGGGGTGTTGTTCGTGGCCAGGGTGTGGTCCCCTTAATGCACTAAAGTCAACGTTAAATTCGAAAGTATACGAACTCGTTTTTACGGCAGTATGTACTGGGTACAGTAGAGGAACGGTTAGAAGACGATGATTGTTTATATCACGATGGCAATGCACCCTGTCGTGAAACAGCTTGTGTGAGGCAATGGGTTGTGGACAATAACATTCCTGAAATAGATTATCCGGCCAAAAGACCCCACTTGAATCCAAAGAAACATCTGTGGAATGAGAAAGTCGATTTCGACCCAGACCCTCACATCCAACATCCACTACCTTCTCTGGCTTCGGTTCTTGAGCAAGAATGAGCTACCATTCCTTCTCAGGCATTCAGACTCCTCGCTGTAAGTGTCCCCAGCAGAGTTCAAGTCGTTATAAATGCGCAGGGTGGACACACGCTGTAATTGTACTAATAGGTGTCCATATACTTTTGATCAGAAAGTGAATACAGATCAGGCGTATGTGATGATGAGGCTAGAAGCCTCTTAATCGATCATGGTCTAACAAAAAGAAAAGCTTTTAACTGCAGTCTGAGGCAATTTCTTTTTATCCTGACTGACTGGATTTGCAAGACCACACAGCAGGGTCAGAGAAAGAAAGGCTTTATTCAGGGAAGTAGTGTCCGGTAAGGGATAACAAGAGTGTGTCGAAAGCGGTAAGTGATTGAGACGTGCGCGCCGGTAGCGTGGCCCGGTACGAGACCGGACTGCGGGGCCCCGGCGGCCGCGTCTCGAGAGGCGGAGTGACACGCGGGGGCCGCCTCCCAGCGCGCTCAAAGCGCCGCCGCCGTCCGATGTGGTTACCAGATAAACTGGTCCGCCCGCGAACATCAATTATTTATAGGGGCGCGCCGGGCAAGACAGGGCATGGCAGTGAGCAGCGCCAGCGGCCGCAGACGCAGGGGTCACGAGTCCCGCGAGACGCGCACTGCCGCCCCCGCCGCCCACGCCAAGCCACGCCCCCGCTAATTAGAGACGCGCGTCGTGACGTCACGCTGGCGTCGCCGCCGCGTGCAGCGTCCCTCGGCGCCGGACCGCGTAATTAGCGTCGTGCGGCCGGCCCGGCCACGACCGAGTCGCAGATCGCACACACGGAATACGGATCGTCTCGCGACTGTTAGTCGCTTCGGTTCCAGCGTTCGTGCTGATCGTGCCTGGCATATGGTATCACGAGTCCTGCTGTAGTTACTTGTGCGACCGCAGGTGTGACACAGAAGTGACAGCTCCAGAAAAGAAAGGGAAAGAAAACAGTTACATCTGCTACAACTAAACTCCGTCCGAATAGGCCCTGGAAGGCCCAACGGTACCTGCCGACCGCCGTGTCATCCTCAGCTGAAAAGTATCACTGTATGCGTTTATGGAGCATACCGCTCTCCCAGCCGTTATCAGCTTTCGTGACCGGAAGTGTTGCTTTATAGTCAAGTAACCCCTGCATTGGTGTCACAGTGGCAGAGTGCAAACCCCTTGCTGACAGCGCTCGGCAGACCTGGACGGTCACCCACCCAAGCCCCACAAAGCTTAACTTCGGTGACCTGCCGGGTACCGGCGTTACAACTGCAACAAGGCGTCTACACCCTGCATCTACAGTCTGCATCTTACTTTTTGGTTTGTGGTGGAATGTGCTATGTATACCACCGTCACTCCAGCCCACCCTCAACCCCCATTTCCTGATCCACTCAAGAAAGGTTCGTGTTAAGAGCGATTGCTGGTAAGTCTTCTTGTGAGCTCTAATCTCTCTAATTCTGCCTTCACGGTCTCACGGTCTGTTCGCAGAATAAACAAGCGTTGGACAAAAATATGGAAACACCAAAAACGCAACACATTATCATGCCCAATACGGAGTAGGAAACCCGTTGGCAATTCAAAACAGCTTCCAATCGACTCGGAATGGATATATACAGATCCTGCATGGTTTGTAAGGAAATATTATACCATAATTTCTGCAAGATAGTGGCACGTCCACGCAATGATGATTCAAGTAGACAGCGATCACGCACCTTTCTCTCCAAAGCAGACCACAAAAGTTCAATAAGAATGAGATCTGGTGACTGTAATGGCAAGGGAAGATGCTACAATTTAACCTTGTGCTTAAAAAAAGCGGCCTTTGACGATGTGAGCTTTTGAACAGGGGCATTGTCATCTTGGAACACAGTATCACCATTGGGTAACAGATACTGTACCATGAGATGGGCCTCGTCTGCCAAATTGTCGCATAATACTTGGCCATAATGCGATCTTGCAGAGTACTCATGAGGCTCATGGAATACCGCGATATGACTGCCAAAATCATCACGGAATCCCCGCCATGTCTCACTCTTGGAACATAAACGCCGCCAAAAACTGGAAACATGTGAAACAAATCACATCTGACCAAATGATTTCCTTCCTTTGCTCCACATTCCAGGTTTAATGGCTCGGGCACCACGTTATGGGTGTTTACATCATTGTAGCTTACCCTTCAATTCCCAACTTATGGAGCTTCCTTCGTGTTCAAGAGTGCGACATTTTTTTCTGCAGTGGCTTTTGCAGCTGTCATCCTCTTGTTTTTCGTCACAGTCATTTTCAATGAGCTTCTGTCACAGTCACTCCACATATCCACACACACACATTTCCGCGTTGTGACCTACCATATGATGTTTTCCGCTTTCCCTGTATGCAGTATCTCTTGAAACACCAAGAACTAGGGCTTCCTTGGTTATGGAAGATCCGCCATATGAGCACCAACAACTTGCTCACCTTGGAAGTCATAATGCACTCACAACTGACAGGACCTATGGAGACATCAGAGAGTAACTTCCATGGTGATAGATTGAGCTGTAGAGGGTAAAAACTGTAGGCGACAGCGATCTTAATACATCCAGTAAATAATTGAGAACAAAGGTTGGAACTGTTGCTCTGGGATGGAAAGGATGGTTCAAGAGAGGACCTCGTGGCAGGCTACATCAAATGTCAGAACACTGATGACTCAAAAAAAGTTAAAAGGCAAAAAGCCAAGATAGACACATAGACGACTGAAGTGATGACGCAGACTGCCAGGGAGAGAGGTATCATGGCAACGAAGCAGGTGGTGTAGTGCGTAAGAGAGTGATTGTGTGGACGGATCTTTCGAGGAGGGATTTGGGAGAGTGAGGAGGGATGCTGTTCCAGACCAACCCTTTGGATGTGGATGGAGAGTACTGGGAGGAAGGGAGCCCTGACTGGAGGACGTGGAGTTGGTTCTCTTGGATCTGGTAGGACGCGTATACGTCAGGGCAGATTACGTGGTCGGGTAAGGGAAGGGGATTAAAGCTTCGTTGGGAGATGACGTGGAGAGTGTCGAGGTGTAGTGCAGGGGGGGAATGCGGTGGAAGAGGTGCTGCAGCGTACCAGGATCAGTGTGCAGGGGGGAAACTAGGGAGGGGTATGGTGTCGAGTTTACATGTAATGGAGAATATTCGGTGGTGTTCAAGATTGGAGAGTAGGGTGCGGATTTTATAAGTTGGTACAGGATGCAGTTGGGGAAGGTCAGGCGTATCTGAAAGTCTAGGCAGAGTGCATGTCGTTCGGGGATCTGTAGGGGGTGGTAAAAGGAGGGAGAAGCGAAAGTCCATTTTCATAGCAGAGGATAAGTCGGATTAGGGATTAATAAGTGTGGAGGATTTTGATAGGGTGCAACCCTGTGTTCTGTCGGTTAGTAATTTTAGTCTAGAGTGGACTTTCTGATGAACGGTTAGTGAGCCATGCTGTGGCTCGCGTTGATGCTGTTTGTAGGTTTCTGCCCTCTGTTTGGAGGCCAGACGGTATCGTTTGGTTGGCATGGTTGCGGTTGTTTGTCTTCTTCTCGTGTTGACTGGTGCCACTCGAATTCGCAAGCATTGCCTGTCCGCTCGTGGCAGCAGCGGCGGTTATCGATATGTAGTAACTGTTGCCCTATCTTTGGGGTGATGCCGTTGTTTTTCCAGGTCGTGTGTGGGTGTAGTTTGGTTGGAGACTCAGGAGAAGCCAGGTCCGCACAGTGCCAGAACACGTGTGACCGCTGGCGGCACACATGGACTGCCAGATGGAAGGGCTGTGGTCACGAGGGTGCACGACTTCGTCGTAAACCAGATCCAGCAAGCTTAAAGATGAGTGCATTCCAATTCAAGTAGAGAAAGCTCCACCATTGTCATACCTCGCGATTCTCCAGTGCCGGCCGGTGTCGCCGAGCGGTTCTAGGCGCTTCAGTCTGGACCACGCGACCGCTACGGTCACAGGTTCGAATCCTGCCTCGGACATGGATGTGTGTGATGTCCTTAGGTTAGCTAGGTTTAAGTAGTTCTAAGTTCTAGGGGACTTATGACCTCAGAGCCATTTGAACCATTTTTTTTTAATTCTCCAGTGACTTGAGTTTGTATTGCTCTCATAGTGTCGCCGAGGCGAAGATCAGCGAGTGGAGTGCTTGGGGAAGGCGGATCTGATTAGCTTTCCTCTACGTCTTGTTCTGGAATTGTTGGTTTAAAATAAATTGTGTGTAACTAAAAGGCAACCAATAGTAACTGATTATGGCCCCGTCCACAATCGTAACCGAATCCCGCCTTCCCTTGGCTTCCAGGCTCAGTGGGTTAGTTAACTGGATAGGACGGTCGTAAATGGTGAGGTAAAAGTCGTGGTGGTGGAAGTTGCGAGTGGTTCGTCCTATAATTATTGACTGGGTTTTGTTAGGGTTGATTTTGGGGAGCCACTGGTTGCACCAGGAGGTAAAATGATTGAGATGGAGTTGGAGGGAACCTTAGAATTTCTCAGTGGTAGGGTAGAGGGCGAGAAAGGCAGTGTCATCGGAGTACTGGAGGAGGTGAAACGGACGAGGGGGCTTTGGCATATCGGTGGTGTAGAGGACGTACAGGTGAGGAGAGACGACAGGACCTTGGGGCAGAGCATGCTGTTTCATTTTTTGTTTTCTTTATTGAGTTTCGATTCCCCCCGAAGGGGGCGGGCTGGCAGCAGCTTAATACGCCGCTCTTCAGCCTACACAATTTTTTTTAAAATGATGAAGATAACAAATAATAAAAGCAGGTGATAAAATCGGTGACTTAAATGGTAAAATGGCGGAAAATTGTGGAACTTAAAACATAAAACAAAGGGTTGATGATGCGAATAAAATACAGTGGAAGCAGACAGGTAAAATAATAGACAGACAATTAAAAATCACGGCGACAGTCTGGTTTCTGTTCGCAAGAGATATAAAAATCACACCAAGCGACAGCATGATTTCTATTCGCAACACTTTGGAAAGACGCACAACACTGAACACTCACTTGAACACTGCACTAAAAAGTTGGCACAAATATGACACACCACAGCCGAGGGCAGACGGGGGGAACCTGGACAGATGATGGGAAAGAAAAGGGGGGGGGGGAAGGAGAGGAAAAACGAAGTGGGGGGAGGGGGGAAGGAGCCGACGGAGGACGTGGACTCATAGGAGAGGGGAGGGGGGGGGGTGGGCAGACGCGAGAGGGAGTAGGGAAAGGCAGAGGGGAGGAATGCAAAAGGACTGGGGGGGGGGGGACATGCTGTTTTACGTTGTACTACTCTTATGTTACGTCAAGCTTGTTAAAATAATTACGAGAGCCATATACATACACTTGTTTTAATCCATATGTATCGGTCATTTTAATGTTTACTTAACAGATTTACAAAAAAAGAAAAGTATATTTTTAATGCAACTTACGTTCAGTTCATGTTTGCACTGATCTGTCGTCTGTCAAGATAGACAGCGACTTATTGTGCTTTGAACGCCACCTGAAGGTGACTGTGTCGCCGCGAGCATGCACCTACACTTCGCATGAGTAGGCGCTGTTTAACAAAAAACATTATATTGATGTTTTAAAGTATTTGGTAAGGTTTACTCTTGTATGTTGCTGTATTTGTACCCCTTTAATCATGACAGTTTCTGATTTTGTGGTCTACTGAAATAAAGCACACGCCATGGTTATTCTGTCTTCTTACGAAAAAATATTTCTGTAATATCTGCAAACAACAGTATATTCCATTGTTATAGTTTTTGTCTCATAACAGATTCGATGATGGCAGTTAACCGAAACGCGTAATCAAAACCACAAATAGTAAAGTGCGACCAAGACTGAAAAATTCTTTGTGTTTGTGCCTGGTATGGCCGCTGAGGTCTCTCTGCCACTTCGTTTATTAGCGACAACACATCGCAGCACCTTCACTTGATGCGACAACAGAGGGAGGATGGACAACACTGGACACACGTTCTTTGTGCAGAATCACAATTTCCATTTCCGTCTGTGGAGGCTCTGAAACGAATGAACTTTTCCAGATTGCAGCCATCGTCGTAAATACTGACCAAACACATGGTTCGATAGTATGGGCTTTCATTTGGTACACACCCGGTAGTTTGGACAGCAGCATTTCTGATGTGTTAGGTCCGTTGGCCCCGTCGTATCTTAGATTAGATTAGATTCAGTTTTCGTCCCACAGGCCCAAAAATGAGATGATTGTCGTGCGCGTGGAACAAGTCAGAAAGTGTAACATAAAAAACATAAAACATAAGAATATAATACTCAATACCCCGATCATTTGTCAGGCGATTGTTAAAATAGGTGAATGTATTACAGTAAACTGGAACTGCCAATATTTACAGAATTAATACACTGTCAGAATGAAACATAGCTATACACTTTTAATAAATTTATAATTCACAGAATACCTAATCCTGACTGTTGTGACGAAATGCTGTCAAAACTGAAATCTAACAGAAATTTTTATTTAAGTTGGTCTAACAGTCCATGTTAAGATATCCATTTATAGAGTAAAAGAAATTGCCCATGGAAAAGTCTTTCAAACTCTGTTTAAACTGTACTTTACCTGAAACCAATCTTCTAACAGCTGCTGGCAACTTATTGAAAATGTGTGTTCCTGGATATTGGACCCCTTTTTGTACCAAGATAAGTCATTTTAGGTCTTTATGTAGATTGTTCTTATTCCTAGTACTGATACTATGTATTGAGCGATTGCTTGGAAATAGAGCGCATCACTTGCAACGAAGTTCGTTAACGAAGAAATATACAGAGAAGTTGTGGTTACGATCAAAGTTCCTTGAGCAGGTTTCTACATGATTTTCTTGAGTTTACACCACAAACAAGTCTTATTACACGCTTCCGCACGCTAAAAACTTTTGCTCGGTTTGACGTGTTACCTCAGGATATGATCCTATATGACATAATTAAATGAAAGTAAGCAAAGCATTCAAGCTTAATCAAAATATCCACGGGTGTGCTGCCGGTCTATAGTGTCCAACGGGCACAATATTTCGGCGATCATACATGTCGCCATCATCAGGTGAACTGACGGACTGAGCTCCTGTGAACGTGCCGGCACGGAGATCCGTACGCTATGGCTGCTCAGAGGGAACTGGGTTCGGTCGCGGCGGCGGCCGATTTAAATACCCTCCGCCCGCGGCGCGCTCCCTCCGCCGTCCGCGCCCCACGCCACGGTCGCGCGGTGGAACAGATTGCGACGGCGTCCTAGATGACGTCGGTGTGATGGCTCTGTCCGCCGTTGTCGTCACAACTATACGTTTGCTCGATTTACTCTTGATTAACCCAATCGCTGGTTCCCAAGCCTTGCTAAGTTTATAGCCACAGTCACGGTTTATGAGGTCGTCATTGGTGCGAATTTCGATGGCCTCTCTAACAACGCTGTCCCAGTATCTCGACGTCTGTACCAGAATCCTCGTGCGGTCATACTCCATGGCGTGATTTTCCGACAAACAATGTTCAGCGACCGCCGACTTGCTCGGATACATCAGTCGAGTGTGCCTCTGGTGTTCACGGCATCGATCCTCGACGGTAAGCATCGTCTGACCAATATACGACTTACCACCTTGACACGGAATCTGGTACACGCCGGCCTTCCTCAAACCGAGGTCATCTTTGGCGCTCCCCACCAGTGCACGGGTTTTATTTGGAGGACAAAACACAGTTCCGACCTGGTGTTTCTTCAGAATGCGGGCGATTTTCCCCGAGAGTGCGCCTGTGTATGGAATAAATGCAGTGCCTACCTCCTCCCTCGTGACTTCATCCATCTCAACAGGTTGTGCTGCAGTGGTTGGGCGGAGAGCACGTTGAATCTGCCACTCTGAGTACCCATTTTTTCGAAATACAGTTCTCAGGTGTTCCAATTCCTGGGGTAGACTCTCTGCGTCAGAGATAGTGCGCGCCCTATGTACTAGAGTTTTAAGTACCCCGTTCCTCTGTGAAGGGTGGTGGCAGCTGTCTGCGTGCAAATACAGATCAGTGTGCGTTGTGTTCCGATACACCCCATGACCTAGGGTGCCGTCAGCCCTTCTCTTGACCAAGACGTCAAGGAAAGGTAATTTACCCTCCGTTTCAGTCTCCATAGTGAATTTGATGTTGGGGTGTATGGAGTTTAGATGTGTAAGGAAATCAAGGAGTTTATCCATACCATGTGGCCAGATGACGAACGTGTCGTCCACGTAACGGAAAAAGCAAGTAGGTTTCCATACGGATGACGACAGGGCTTCCTCCTCGAAGTTCTCCATGTACAAATTTGCTACCACTGGTGAGAGTGGGCTACCCATGGCGACTCCCTCCGTTTGTTCGTAGTATTCTCCATTAAAAAGAAAATACGTGGAAGTCAAGACATGCCTAAAAAGTTCAGTGGTCTTCTCGTCAAACTTCTGACTAATCAATTCTAGTGACTCTCGAAGGGGTACCCTCGTAAACAAGGAAACGACGTCAAAACTCACCATGATATCTGACTCATCCAACCTGAAGCTATCAAGGCGTTTAACAAAATCCACGGAATTACGGATGTGATGAGGGCATTTACCCACATAAGGACTTAATATTCCCGTCAGGTATTTGGCCAACAAATATGTAGGTGCCCTGATGTTGCTGACAATGGGGCGTAATGGTACCCCCTCTTTGTGAACCTTCGGGAGTCCATATAGTCTAGGCTGTACCGGACCTTGGGGTAACAATTTCTTAGCGTCACCCTCCGGTAAATCTGCGTCCTTGAGAAGCGCCCTCGTCTTGTTCTCCATCTTCTTTGTAGGGTCAACGCTGATCTTCCGGTAGGAATCGTCATTTAGCAGGCTCTGCATCTTATCAGTGTAGTCCTTATGGGAGACAACAACTGAAGCATTGCCTTTGTCAGCCGGTAAGACAACAATTTCAGAGCGCTCCCTCAGATCACGAATGGCCGCCCTCTCTTTACTGCTGATATTTGACTTCATCGGCTTGGATTTCGTCAACGCACGACAAGTTTCACGACGTATTTCCTCGGCTGATTCTGGCGGAAGTCGAGCTGCAACCTGTTCAATAGCACTAACAATTTCTGCGACCGGAGTGAACTTGGGGGTGGGAGCGAAGTTGAGACCTTTCTGCAAAACCGAGACCGCATCATCACTCAACACCATGCCACTCAAATTGATGACAGTCTTGCACGGAACCTGCAGAGATGGTTTGTCAAGGAGACGTGAGAACTTAGCTGTTTGACGTCCCGTAGCCTTCTTATGGGCGGAATCAGCTGACACCCAGGTGACACCATCAATCCAATCCCAGGAAAAAGAAGTGAACTTACTAGCCAGTTGCAAATGTAGTTTGAGTAATTCCTGTGAGATAAACTCAAGGCTCCGGCGGGTGAATTGCACTCTTTCACGTACCAATGCGAGGCTGGCTCGTTTCTTGATTCTCTTAGCTGCTGCAGAATCGATGTGATGCATAACCTTAGCAAAATTTGGAACAACATTCTCGGAACGACATCTCTTTAGAAAGGCAAGTGTACTTAGCAAACGACATCTACGGTGGCGCAACTTTTCAAATTTCTTCATGCTGCGATACATCTCCTCCCCGTAAAGGTGTATGATGTGATTCTTGAGGTTCTCCCGGCGTATTTGATAATCAAAATATCAAGCTTTTTTGTATTTATATCTCCTAAATCTGACGTCATTCTCAGTACAAATACAGATTTTTTTCAGGCGCTTCAGCAATTTTGTGTTATGCCCGAACCGAACTGAATTTACTATCGACTTCTAATCCCAGAAATTTAACACTGACAACCTCTTATATCTGCGTGTGTTCATATGTTATACACATGCTAGAAGGAAATCTCTTACAGGTTCTGAACTGTATATAGTGGGTATTATCGAAGTTTAATGACAGTTCATTACTACCGGTGAAAATTTGATTAGCAGCCATTTCTAAATCTGAACTTGACTTACTGCTTATTGCAATGCCTATATCATCTGCAAATCAAACAAGCTTTGCAGGTGGCAATGTAACAGACCAGAGGTCATTAATATACACGAGAAAGAGCTTGATGGTCTTATTTCCAACAAGACAGTACAAGATCACGTGTTGCCCTTGCTCCCAGACCCATCACAATACAAAGCTGTTGTTGCCCGGGCCAGCACCTTCTACAGATCTCCTTCTTCAAAATATCTGATCATGGGTCGCCAAACATTACGAATGATGAATTCTGGCGTAGAACTAAGGCTGCATGTAATGTAGTTAACCGTATCACTCATTCAAGCTCAGTTAGACTCGGTACTTAGCCATGTTAGAACCACTACTACTGCCAGAGATGGCACCTCTGTATACTAAATTTCGCACCCTGTATACCCGCAATTAACCTACAAATTTAATCATGAATTCTTCGTTTTATACAGCACACGTACTGTTATCAACAGTCCGATATCGTAACGGAGTGGTCGGCGCAGCTGATCACCATGGGGGGGCTCCTCTAATTCGCTTCCCATTTCTGCCATTGGTTTGAAGGCTGATTCAGGGTGCTCTCAGCGTCGTGAGACCAACTCAGGCACTATTCGGCCGATTAGTAGATGTTCCAGGGTCAAGAAAGCTAATAACGTACAGGAGAGGAGTATCTACATCTACATCTACGTGATTACTCTGCTATTCATAATAAAGTGCCTGGCAGAGGGTTCAATGAACCCCCTTCATGCTGTCTCTCTACCGTTCCACTCTCGAACAGCACGCGGCAAAAACGAGCACTCAAATTTTTCATTGCGAGACCTGGTTTCTCTTATTTTATCGTGATGATCATTTTTCCCTATGTAGGTGCGTGCCAACAGAATGTTTTCGCAATCGGAGGAGAAAACTGGTGATTGAAATTTCATGAGAAGATCCCGTCGCAACGAAAAACGCCTTTGTTTTAATGATAGCCACTCCAATTCACGTATCATGTCTGTGACATTATCTCCCCTATTTCGCGATAATACAAAACGAGCTGCCCTTCTTCGTACTTTTTCGATGTCATTCGTCAGTCCCACCTGATGTGGATCCCACACCGTACAGCAGTACACCAGAATAGGGCGGACAAGCGTAGTGTAAGCTGTCTCTTTGGTAGACCTGTTGCACATTCTAAGTGTTCTGCCAATGAATAGCAGTCTTTGGTTTGCTCTACCCACAATATTATCTATGTGATCGTTCCACTTTAGGTTATTTGTTATTGTAATCCCTAAGTATTTAGTTGAATTTACAGCCCTCAGATTTGTGTGACTTATCGCGTAATCGAAATTTAGCTGATTTCTTTTAGTACTCATGTGAATAACTTTGCACTTTTCTTTATCCAGGGTCAATTGACACTTTTCGCACCATACAGATATCTTATCTACACTCCTGGAAATTGAAATAAGAACACCGTGAATTCATTGTCCCAGGAAGGGGAAACTTTATTGACACATTCCTGGGGTCAGATACATCACATGATCACACTGACAGAACCACAGGCACATAGACACAGGCAACAGAGCATGCACAATGTCGGCACTAGTACAGTGTATATCCACCTTCCGCAGCAATGCAGGCTGCTATTCTCCCATGGAGACGATCGTAGAGATGCTGGATGTAGTCCTGTGGAACGGCTTGCCATGCCATTTCCACCTGGCGCCTCAGTTGGACCAGCGTTCGTGCTGGACGTGCAGACCGCGTGAGACGACGCTTCATCCAGTCCCAAACATGCTCAATGGGGGACAGATCCGGAGATCTTGCTGGCCAGGGTAGTTGACTTACACCTTCTAGAGCACGTTGGGTGGCACGGGATACATGCGGACATGCATTGACCTGTTGGAACAGCAAGTTCCCTTGCCGGTCTAGGAATGGTAGAACGATGGGTTCGATGACGGTTTGGATGTACCGTGCACTATTCAGTGTCCCCTCGACGATCACCAGTGGTGTACGGCCAGTGTAGGAGATCGCTCCCCACACCATGATGCCGGGTGTTGGCCCTGTGTGCCTCGGTCGTATGCAGTCCTGATTGTGGCGCTCACCTGCACGGCGCCAAACACGCATACGACCATCATTGGCACCAAGGCAGAAGCGACTCTCATCTCTGAAGACGACACGTCTCCATTCGTCCCTCCATTCACGCCTGTCGCGACACCACTGGAGGCGGGCTGCACGATGTTGGGGCGTGAGCGGAAGACGGCCTAACGGTGTGCGGAACCGTAGCCCAGCTTCATGGAGACGGTTGCGAATGGTCCTCGCCGATACCCCAGGAGCAACAGTGTCCCTAATTTGCTGGGAAGTGGCGGTGCGGTCCCCTACGGCACTGCGTAGGATCCTACGGTCTTGGCGTGCATCCGTGCGTCGCTGCGGTCCGGTCCCAGGTCGACGGGCACGTGCACCTTCCGCCGACCACTGGCGACAACATCGATGTACTGTGGAGACCTCACGCCCCACGTGTTGAGCAATTCGGCGGTACGTCCACCCGGCCTCCCGCATGCCCACTATACGCCCTCGCTCAAAGTCCGTCAACTGCACATACGGTTCACGTCCACGCTGTCGCGGCATGCTACCAGTGTTAAAGACTGCGATGGAGCTCCGTATGCCACGGCAAACTGGCTGACACTGACGGCGGCGGTGCACAAATGCTGCGCAGCTAGCGCCATTCGACGGCCAACACCGCGGTTCCTGGTGTGTCCGCTGTGCCGTGCGTGTGATCATTGCTTGTACAGCCCTCTCGCAGTGTCCGGAGCAAGTATGGTGGGTCTGACACACCGGTGTCAATGTGTTCTTTTTTCCATTTCCAGGAGCGTAAATCATTTTGCAAGTCGTTTTGATCATCTGATGAATTTACAAGGCGGTAAATGACAGCATCATCTACAAACAATCTAAGACAGCAACTCAGATTGTCTCCTATGTCGTTAATATAGATCAGGAACAATAGAGCACCTATAACACTTCTTCGGGGAACACCGGTTATTACTTCTGTTTTAGTCGATGACTTTTCATCTGTTACTACAAACTGTGAACTTTCTGACAGGAAATCACGAATCCAGTAGCACAACTGAGGCGATACTCCGTAGCACGCAGTTTGATTAGAAGACGCTTGTGAGGAACGGTGTCGAAAGCCTTCTGGAAATCTAAAAATGTTGTTGTTGTTGTGGTCTTCAGTCCTGAGACTGGTTTGATGCAGCTCTCCATTCTACTCTATCCTGTGCAAGCTTCTTCATCTCCCAGTACCTACTGCAGCCTTCATCCTTCTGAATCTGCTTAGTGTATTCATCTCTTGATTACCCTCCACGCTGCCCTCCAATACTAAATTGGTGATCCCTCGATGTCTTAGAACATGTCCTACCAACCGATCCCTTCTTCTAGTCAAGTGGTGCCACAAATTTCTCTTCTCCCCAATTCTATTCAATACGTCCTCATTAGTTATGTGGTCTACCCATCTAATCTTCAGCATTCTTCTGTAGCACCACATTTCGAAAGCTTCTATTCTCTTCTTGTCTAAAGTATTTATCGTCCACGTTTCACTTCCATACATGGCTACACTCCATACAAATACTTTCAGAAACGACTTCCTGACATTTAAATCTATACTCGATGTTAACAAATTTTTCTTCTTCAGAAGCGCTTTCCTTGTCATTGCTAGTCTACATTTTATACCCTCTGTACTTCGACCATCTACTTTGCTCCCCAAGTAGCAAAAATCCTTTACTACTTTAAGTGTCTCATTTCCTAATCTAACTCCCTCAGCATCACCCGGCTTAATTCGACCACATTCCATTATCCTCGTTTTGCTTTTGTTGATGTTCATCTTTTACCCTCGTTTCAAGACACTGTCCATTCCGTTCAACTGCTCTTCCAAGTCCTTTGCTGTCTCTGACAGAAGTACAATGTCATCGGCGAACCTCAAAGTTTTTATTTCTTTTCCATGGATTTTAATACCTACTTCAAACTTTTCTTTTGTTTCCTTTAATGCTTTGTCAATATACAGATTGAATAACATCGGGGAGAGACTACAACCCTGTCTCACTCCCTTCCCAACCACTGCTTCCCTTTCATACCCCTCGATTCTTATAACTGCCATCTGGTTTCTGTACAAATTGTAAATAGCCTTTCGCTCCCTGTATTTTACCCCTGCCACCTTCAGAATCTGAAAGAGTGTATTCCAATCAACATTGTCAAAAGCTTTCTCTAAGTCTACAAATGCTAGAAACGTAGGTTTGCCTTTCCTTACTCTTTCTTCTAAGATAAGTCGTAAGGTCAGTATTGCCTCACGTGTTCGAACATTTCTACGGAATCTAAAAATATGGAATCAATTTGGCATCCCCTGTCGATAGCACTTATTACTTCATGAGTATAAAGAGCTAGATGTGTTTCACAAGAACGATATTTTCTGAATCCGTGCTGACTGTATGTCAATAAATCGTTTTCTACTAGGTACTTCATATTGTTCGAATACAGTATATATTCTAAAACCCTGCCGTCGTAGGTTCGAATCCTGCCTCGGGCATGGATGTGTGCGATGTCCTTAGGCTAGTTAGGTTTAAGTAGTTCTAAGTTCTAGTGGACTGATGACCTCAGATGTTAAGTCCCTTAGTGCTCAGAGGCATTTGAGCCATCTAAAACCTTACTGCAAATAGACGTTAGTGATTTAGGCCTTTAATTCAACGGATTACTCCTACTTCCCTTTTTGGGTATTGGTGTGACTTGAGCAATTTTCCAGTCTTTAGGTACGTACCTGTCTTTGAATGTGTGGTTGTATACAATTGCTAAATATGGATCTATTATATCAGTATACTCTGAGAGGAACCTGACTGGTATACAATCTGGACCGGAAGCCTTGCCTTTATTAAGTGATTTAAGCTGCTTTGTTACACCGAGGATATCTACTTCTATGTTTCTCATCTTGGCAGTTGTTCTTGATTGGAATTCATTCTGACCGCATGTCCCCCAATACCGTATCCGATGTCGCAGCGTGGCGGTCGATCGGGCCAAATTGACCCGTCTGGGGGCAGAACGTGGAATTTTACATTTTAGCTCATAATTACTATTTTTTTGTGTGTATATTTGCCTTCCCTCTTGCTATTCGAGTTTTAATACTGAGCAGTTCACTTTTGCTCAAGAAATTGCCAACATTACTCTGAAACTTCCGGTGCGAATTACCGCTTGCCAGTACGAATTGTCTGTATTTTTGATTCTCACAGAATTGTTCAGCAATACTTTTTCCCTCCCTCAGCAGCCTGTACTTTATCACAGGCCCGTAAAAGGCGACCATCTACTGCGGAAGACCTGTGAATTTATCCCTGACGTAAGCGTTTGCAACGAGGTGCCGAAACTCGTTCTTCTCTCCTCTCGCAATTTCCCTCCAATCTAATCACTGTTTTGCGTCCGCTAGCTGCATCGTTGGCGGAATGTACGGCTGTCTAAGGACAGGCTGCCCCGCGCAAAGATACCGGTTTCCCTGAGACCATTCCCACATTATCGGCGGATTAACCGTGCGCTGTGTAGCGGTACCATCACACCTGTCGACCGGAGCGGCGGAAGACGTACAGAGCCCAGAGAGAAACAAAAGCATCTCGTTAGCTCTTGCCAGAGCTCTACTATTGTGGTGACAGTAAAGCACAAAGTTGAGAAGCATGCAAGAAATTGTAAAATACTCACGGGGAAGCTGACACTTGCAGCAGCTTAGAGAATGAGATATACTTGGAAAAATGCATGACACAATACTGTCTCGTGTTCCCTACTTATTACGACCGTCTTTGCCATCCTGAGAGTACCGTACAAACGACAAAACAGAAAAAAACGCAATATAAGAGCAAAACACGATACAAGATCCTACGAAATTATACAGTCAACTTCAAATAGATTGTAGTCACAACATCACACGTAATACATTCCTTCATGTATGACAAGCAATACACTACGAATTCAACAAGATAAAATACCAAAAATACGATAGATAATACAAACCAAAGATAATACAATCAAAGACAAGAGTGAGTGATAATGGTTTACTGACATGGAATGCAAATAATTATTTAAGGTATTTTGAATTCACCTTTGGAACAATCAAAACATTCGTGTTTATTTTAACAATCGCTCTTTGATTTATGCATCTCTTAATTTTATTCTCTTAAAACATCATCAACGGTCTTGAACCATTATACAGTTTGGTATGCTTCTAGATCTAAAACCTATTCGTCTGATAAGATTTGAACATACTGCATATAATGTGCATACAGGTGACCGAACTGCAAGCGTAAATCGGCCAAAAATGCGGTAAGTAAAAATAACACTACAGTATCAATTCAAACGAACGGTTCTTGAATTCTGGAAGAAAACTAAATACATTTGACTCCAAATAATAGACTTATGCTTTAAGTGAATAAAACGAACACGCATGCTAAAATAAACACACATTTTTAGTTTTTTAAAAGACAGATTTAAAATACCTCAAAAACTGTACAGCAACTACAGAGGCAATGGCCACAGAAATTAGAAATGCATATAGTTTTCTGATAAGGAATGTTAGTTGTTTGGAATTCCAGTAAAGCCTCGATTATTACATTAACAGAATTGCAATCTCTCACAATACTGGTGAGTAGCTATACAGCTTACTCTTGTCTTTATTTGTTGCGAAATGTTAACCTATACCGTGAGTTAACCCTATCTCTCCACAGCCAACAGCATTCCCAGCAGTACGGGGACGTCTTGAAAAGATCTCATCCTGACACGGAGTTCCGCTGATGTGACCGAAAATTTGCTTTCTTATGTTGGTGCGTTTTGTGCTTTTCGTAAATAAAACTCAACTTGGCATAGGAACTGTTTCGTTTATGTTGTTGTTGTGGTATTCAATCGTATGAGTGCTTTGTTTCATTTTTTTACGCTAGTTCATTCTGTGATAGCCTCTTCATCTCTGCATATCTGCTGCAACATACAAACATTTCAACACACTTGGTGTGATCAAGCCCTGGTCTCCCTCTACAATTTTTAGCCTCCACATTTAGATCCATTACCGACCTGACAATTAATTATGCCTTAGGATGTGTCCAAAGAATTGATTCATTCTTTTAGTTACGTTGTGCTGTAAATTTCTTTCCTCCCTAGTTCGATGTAGCACCGCTTCACAAGTTATCTCATCCACCCATCTGACTTGCAGCATTCTCCTGTAGCACTACATTTTGAAAACTTATATTCTCTCCTTGTCTGAACTATATGTCGTCACGTTGACATTCTTACAAGGCTACATCCCAGAGAAACCATCTTCAGAAAATACGTCTTAATACTTAAATATACTTTCCATGTTAACAAAATTTCCTTTTTCGAGAAGGCTTCTCTTTGTATTGTCAGTCCGGATTTATGTCCTCTTTACTTCACCTAATGTCATTGTTTTTGCTGCCAAAATGGTAAAACTTGTCTATAATTTTTTGTGTCTCACTGCCTAATCTAATTCCATCAAGATTCCCTAATTTAATTCGATTACATTATGTTACCTGGTTTTACTTCATGCTCATTTTATAAACTGTTATAAATACACTATACATTCCATTCATCTCCTCCGAGTCCTTTTGCCGTCTATGGCAGAATCAAATTGCCAACGACGAATCCTAAAGCTTTTATTTCTTCTCTCTAAATTTTGATTCCCTCTCTAAAAATTCCCTTGGTTACCTTCACCGCTTGCTCAATATCCAAATTGTATAACAGTAGGGATAGGACACAACCCTGTATCATTTTCCTCTCAACTACTGCTTCCATTATATGTCCTTCACTCCTTTAACTGCAGTTCGGTTTTTGTACAGAATGTGGACATACTATCGCTCCTGGCTTTTATCCACGCTTCCTTCAGAATTCTAAAAGTGCGTTTCAGTCAACATTGTCAATGGCTTTCTCTAAGTCTGTATATTCTATAAATGTAGGTTAGCTCTATTCCGGCCTGTCTTCTAAATTTTAGGGTCAGTATTGCCTCTTGTTTACCTACATTTTTACAGAACCCAAGCAGATCGTCCTTGAGGTTGGTTTACAAGTCTTCCCATTCTTTTGATGCTTGTACGGGCTTTTACAGCAGTCTTTCTTTGCGTATCATTCCAGTGGATAAACTGTCATGCAATGCCATTCTGAAATTCTTCGTTTCGAACGGATATTAAAAAAAAAAAAAAAAAAAAAAAAAAAAAAAAAAAAAAAAAAAAAAAGAATTGCCCCTCCCGTAAAAGATCCACGTGAAGGATGACCAAAATTGCAGCTAGAGACGGAAACACAGAGATAGAGCATAACGTGGTATCAGATAATGGGTACTGAAAAGTATACGAAGCAGCTAAAGGCATGGAAATGCCACAAGAAAGATGATGGTACGTTTTTCACGAAGAGTTAGTTGCGTATAAGAGTGCAAACGTCTTGAATGCGGACGATAACAGATGCAATAATATCGTTTTTAGTAGAACTTCAGCCATCTTAAAATGAGTCCGCTGTTTCAATCTGTGTCTACTACCTTATGCAAAAAAAAAAACCCTAAACAGAAAGGAAAGCAGAGGGTCGAAGAAGGCTACCCTCAACTAATTGCAGTGAAAACGATTTCATCTGCCGGATTCGTTATTTCATAGTTTTTTGTGATGCGTGCACATTCTACTTACCTTGAAAATATGTGTAACGTAACTAACAAATACTTTGTAAGCTTGTTGGACAAAACGGATGAGCAAAACTAGAGAAAAGACATGAGAAACATGACATGTAAAACAAAAATATCCATTTTGAAGACAATATGCCTACACAAAAAGTTGCTTTGACAATTGGAAAACTGGGGAATTTGGAGTACAAAATGTTGGAACATCCAGGACATTTAACTGATTTGGCATTCTCTATTACGTATTTTTGACCATTTCTAAAGAAATTGACAGGAAAACGAAGAGCTTGTACAAATGACGGATGAGTATGTCACAGAACATCCTGAACCACATCACTGTGATGGATGGACCTTACCGTCTAGGAAAGGTCGAACAAAGCACATTAACTTAAACGCTGACAACGCAAAAATAAGTGTATTCTGAACTAAAGTGCACAGTTTTCTATTTGATTTACAAGCCAAACAATTGTCATAATCACATAAAATTTATGCCATGTGGCCCGCAGAAGAACGGCGGTTCGTCACAGACAGGACTCTGCCAGTTGATCCATGTGCTACTGGAAAGAAAAATAAGTGCAGATCAGCTGTCCTGATATTCACCTAGAAGCACGGTTGAGGTGACAGTTGGCTGGGTCAATCATATCCCAATAATGATCGACTAGGAACATGGTTGTTAAAATAATTTGTTGATATTGGTATACACTGAGGTGATAAATCATGGGATAGCGACATGTACATATACAAGGTTTCCGACGTGATTATGGCCGCTCGACGGGAATCAACTGACGTTGAAAGTGGACTGGTATTTGGAGCTAGACACATGGGACATTCCATTTCGGAGATCGCTATGGAATTCAATATTCCAAATTCCACAGTGTCAAGAGTGTGCCGAAAACACCAAATTTCAGGCGTTATCTCTCGCCACGGACAACACAGTGACCGAAGGCCTGCAGTTAACGACCGAGAGCAGCGGTGTTTGCATAGAGATGTCAGTGCTAACAGACAAGCAACACTGCGTGAAGTAACTGCGGAAATCAATGTGGGATGTACGACGAACGTAACCTTTAGGACAGTGCGGCGAAATCTGTCCTTAAGGGATTATGGCAGCAGACAACAGACGTGAGTGCCTTTGCTAACAGCACGACGTCGCCTGCAGTCTTCTGCTGGCCTCGTGACCACGTAGCTTGGACCCCAGACGACTGGAAAATCGTGACCTAAGTCCCGGTTTCAGTTGGTAAGAGCTGATGGAGCCATGGACCCAAGTTGTCAACAAGGCACTGTGCTAGCTCGCAGTGCCCCCATAATTTTGTGGGCTATTTTTACATGGAATGGACTGGATCCTCTAGTTCAACTGAACCGATGATTGATTGGAAATGATCATGTTGGGGACCATCTGCAGCCATTCATGGACTTCATGTTCCCAAACAACAATGGGATGCGCCATCCCATCGGGCCACAATTGTTCGCGATTGGTTTGAAGAGCATTTTGGACAGTGCGATCGAATGGTTTGGCCGCCCAATTCGCCCGACATGAATCCCACTGAACATTTATGGGACATTATCCAAGGGTCAGTTCGTGAACAAAATCCTGCATCGCAACACTTTCGCAATTGTGGACGGTTATAGAGGCAGCAAGGCTAAATATTTATGCAAGGGTTCAGTGACTTGTCGAGACCATTTTACGTCAAGTTGCACTATGCCAGGCAGAAGGAGGTCCGGATCGATACTGACAAGGGAACCTCCCCATCGCACCCCCATCAGATTTAGTTTTAAGTTGGCACAGTGGATAGGCCTTGAAAAACTGAACTCAGATCAATCGAGAAAACGGGAAGAAGTTGTGTGGAACTATGAGAAAAATAAGCAAAACATACAAACTGAGTAGTCCATGCGCAAGATAGGCAACATCAAGGAGAGTGTGAACTGAGGAGCGCCATGGTCCCGTGGTTAGCGTGAGCAGCTGCGCAACGAGAGATCATTAGTTCAAGTCGTCCCTCGAGTGAAAAGTTTAATTTTTTATTTTCAGACAATTATCAAAGTTCAGGCACTCACACATAATCAACTTCGCTCTCCAAAATTCCAGGCCACGTTCAGATTTGCTTGGACATATGCAGGATTTGACGGTTTACACACGGAAAAATTTGAAAACGTTAAAAATATATGTTTTGACAGAGCACAGCGAAAACTGTGCGACTGTGAAAGTGTTGCATTCATTTGTTGCAGTTTACGCGACAAACTCTTATGTTTTCAGCACTTTTTTGGGAGTGATTATCACATCCACAAGAAAATCTACATCAGGCAAGGTAGAAGAATCTTTTTACCCATTCGCCAAGTGTACAAGTGAGGTGGGTCGACAACATATTCCTGTCATGTGACGCACATGCCGTCGCCAGTGTCGTATAGAATATATCAGACGTGTTTTCCTGTGGAGGAATCGGTTGACCTATGACCTTGCGATCAAATGTTTTCGGTTCCCATCGGAGAGGCACGTCCTTTCGTCTACTAATCGCACGGTTTTGCAGTGGTGTCGCAACACAGACACTAAACTTGTTACAGTGAACAGACACGTCAATGAACGAACGGACAGATTTGCGAAAATAAAGAAACTAAACTTTTCACTCGAGGGAAAAGTTGAACCAAGGACCTCTCGTTCCGCAGCTGCTCACGCTAGCCATTGGACCACGGCGCTCCTGAGTTCACACTCTCCTTGATGTTGCCTATTTGCGCATGGACTACTCAGTTTGTATATTTTGTTTATTTTTTTCATAGTTCCACACAACTTCTTCCTGTTTTCTCGATTGACCTGTGTTCAGTTTTTCAAAGACTATCCACTGTGCCAACTTATAACTAAATCTGATGGGGGTGCGATGGGAAGGTTCCCTTGTGAGAGGTATGACATGACTTTTACGTCAGGGTGAGTCAGGAGGAAAGGTAAATGCTTTGAGGGGTGATACTAGTGATTCTGAACCAAAAACTCCTAATAAACATATGCCCTTTTCTTAACTGTTTCCGGGTAAACCAGTGAAAACAACTAGGAACGGGAAACGTGTGGCGTCGTCGTTACTAACCGTGTCAGTACGCAGTTCACTTGCGCATGGTGCAGTTGTTTACCTCGAGTCTCAGTCCGAGAGTGCTTGTCGTACTGCACGGTACTACAGTGTTGTTACGTGAGCAACGAATATATTTTTGTGTAGTGAAAAGGCCACGGATCTTCACACATGCAGAGTATGCTGACATGGTATTTGTCTACGGTTTGTCCAATGAGAATTCCAGATCTGCTGTGCGATAATACCAACAACGATTTCCGAATCCTAGTATGCCAGATAGCAGGGTTATAAATCATAGAGTGCAGCAATCAGTCGTCCTTTTTAGATTTAATTATGAAAATCCAGATTGCGGCTAGTAGCTAGCCATTCTCAATTCGCTATTTTTTATTCTCAATGTATGTAAGTGGCAGTTGTTCGGGCGTCAGTCAGAATTAAGTCAGTCACATTTGAGTATTCAAAGAACTGTGACTGAAGCCCGAACAACAGGGTCTTGCATACACTGAGAATAAAAAATAGCGCATTGAGAATGGCTAGCTACTAGCCGAAATCTGGATTTGCTTAACAGCCGGCCCCTGTGGCCGAGCGGTTCTAGGCGTTTCAGTCCGGAACCGCGCGACTGCTACTGTCGCAGGTTCGAATCTTGCCGCGGGCATGGATGTGAGTGATGTCCTTAGGTTAGTTAGGTTTAAGTAGTTCTAAGTTCTAGGGGACTGATGACCTCCGATGTTTAAGTCCCATAGTACTCAGAGCCATTTGGACCATTTGCTTAACACAATCCAAAGAGGACGACTGATTGCGGTACTCTATAATTTATAAGTCACACACAGTCACTGAGTGCATCCACTTTCCGAATGGAAGGTAGGTAACCTGATGGAGATAGCAGGGTGTTTGGTGGGGTGTTGGGTTGGGTTGTTTGGGGAAGGAGACCAGACAGCGAGGTCATCGGTCTCAGCGGATTAGGGAAGGATGGGGAAGGAAGTCGGCCGTGCCCTTTGAAAGGAACCATCCCGGCATTTGCCCGGAGCGAAATCACGGAAAACCTAAACCAGGACGGCCAGACGCGGGATTGAACCGTCGTCCTCCCGAATGCGAGTCCAGTGTGCTAGCCACTGCGCCACCTCGCTCGGTTTGGCAGGGTGTTTCACGGATTGCGTGAGGGTGGTACGCTTCCCAGCGTAAATGTCGTCTCTTAATGAAGTTGAGAACACTCTTCAAGTAGTGGAATGCAACCCTACTACTAACTTTAGAAGAATTTCTGCCCAACTCGGTATTCCACAAACATGAGTGATAAGCATAGTACACGAGCACGGTCTATGTCCCTGGCATCGGCAGAGTGTACATCTGCATGAAGGAGATGCTGCTGCCTGGAAAGAATTCTGTCAATGGATCATTGCCAATGAGTGATTAATTCCATGTATTCTGTTCACCGATGTGTCAACATTTACCCACAACGGAATCAATACGCGGAATTCTCATTTATGGGCAAATGAAAATGTGCACGCTACTGTGGAAACGAATTTTCAATGACGTTTCTGAGTCAACGTGGGTGCGGTATTATTGATGACTAACTCATCGGTCCAGTTGTTTTAGATAACTTTCTTCAAAATGTATTACCAGAACACGTGGAGGATATCTCTTTGACAACACGAGCTCGTCTGCACTTTCAGCATGACGGAGGTCCTGCACATTCCGTATGGCCAGTGACACAGTATCTCAACACAACGTATCCTGGTCGTTGGATCGGTCGCCGTGGAGTCATTGCTTGGCCACCGAGATCTTACACCATTGGATTACCGTTTGTGGGGGTTGCTGAAGAGCGACGTCTACAAGCGAAAAGTGGACGCAAGAGAGGAACTTCTCGCTCGTGTTTTACATGCTTGTGCACAGGCAAAGGAACGCAAAACTGAGCTCCGATTGGCGACACAAGACCTGTCTACAGGAGCAGCAACATGCATTGAAGTTGACGGTGGACTGTTTGAACATCTTCTGTGAGGAAACGTACACAATTAAACAAGCCATAACATAATAGTATTTTAATTGACCATCACCTGCATCTTTTCCGTTCCTAGCTATTTTCATTGGTTTACCCGGAGATGGTTAAGAATAGGGCACATGTTTATTAGAAGTCTTTTGTTCAGAATCACCAGTAGTATCACCCGTCAAAGCATGTACCTTTCCTCCTGACTCACCGTGTATGTATGATAGTACAATTAGTCGTAGTTATACTGTCTACGGAAGATACGTGAGGTCTAAGGAGCTACGACATGAACATAATGTTTTTCAGTTAATCATTTTTTCATCTTAAGCTGAGGACTAAAGAAAAACAAAACACAAAAATTCACCTCGCCAAATTACGAAACAATCAAAAAAACTGTTGATGAAATCTTCTCGGGCTTCTAACCGTGTGGCTGCGTCGAAATTTCGAGACGTTTCCTTGAATGAAATTTCGAGACGTTTCCTTGAATGAAATTCTCATCATTCTGGTCAGAATATCTCGTCCATCGCAAAGTCTCAGGCTACTGGAAAAAAGGGCAGGCGATTACTGTATTCACGGACGATAAAAGAATGGAGTCGCAAAACTTACAGATCAATATCCTCAGTGTTGATTTGGTTCAGAATTCTTGATCATATTCTAAGTCCGAATACAATAAACTTTTCTGTCCACAAATCAACATGGATTTGGAAAGTATCGCTTGTGCTAAACTCAGTTTGCCCTTTTTTCGCTTGATATCCTGCGAACTGAATAGGGAAATTCCATATCCTAGGTATCCGGAAGGTGTTTGACACGGTTCCCCACTGCAGACTGTTATCAGAGGTTCGATCATACGGAAAAGGTTCTCACAAGGGAACCTCCCCATCGCACCCCCCTCAGATTTAGTTATAAGCTGGCACAGTGGATAGGCCTTGAAAAACAGAACACAGATAGATTGAGAAAACAAGAAGAAGTTGTGTGGAACTATGAAATAATAAGCAAAATATACAAACTGAGTAGTCCATGGGCAAGATATGCAACATCAAGGATGTCTGAGTTCAAGAGCGCCGTGGTCCCGTGGTTAGCGTGAGCAACTGCGGAACGAGAGGTCATTGGTTCTAGTATTTCCTCGAGTGAAAATTTTACTTTCTTTATTTTCGAAAAGTTATGATCTGTCCGTTCGTTCATTGACGTCTCTGCGCACTGTAATAAGTTTAGTGTCTGTGTTTTGCGACCGCACCGCAAAACCGTGCGATTAGTAGACGAAAGGACGCGCCTCTCCAATGGGAACCGAAAACATTTGATTGCAAGGTCATAGGTCAACCGATTCCTCCACAGGAAAACACGTCTGATATATTCTATACGACACTGGTGACGGCATGTGCGTCCCATGACAGGAATATGTTGTCGACCCACCTAACTTCTACACTTGGCGAATGGGTAAAAAGATTCTTCTACCTTGCCCGATTTAGGTTCTCTTGTGGATGTGATAATCACTCCCAAAAAAGTGATAAAAACATAAGAGTTTGACACATAAACTGAAAACAAAAAGTAAAACTTTTTACTCGAGGGAAGACTTGAACCAAGGACTTCTCGTTCAGCAGTTGCTCACGCTAACCACGGGACCACGGGGCTTCTCACCTCAGACTGTCCTTGATGTTGCCTATCTTCCGCATCAACTACTCAGTTTGTATATTTTGCTTATTTTTTTCATAGTTCCACCCAACTTCTTCCTGTTTTCTCGATCGATCTGTGTTCAGTTTTCCAAGGCCTATCCACTGTGCCAACTTATAACTAAATCTGAGGGGGGTGCGATGGGGAGGTTCCCTTGTCAGGTGTGTGAGTGGGTCGAAGACTTCTTAAAAAATAGAACCCAGTACATTGTCCTAGACGGATAGTGTCCATCAGAGAAAAGGGTATCGTCAAGAATGCCTCAGGGAAGTGCAATGAAATCGCTCTTCTTCTCTATATCCGTAAACTATCTGACGGACAGATTGAGCAGCAATCAGCGACTGTTTGCTGATGACTGTATAGTGTGCGGAAAAAGTCATCGTTGAGTGCAAGAGGATACAGGATGACTTGGACAGAATTTCTGTTTGATGTGTTGAGTGGCAGTTCGCCCTAATGTAAAAATAAAAGTAATTTAATGCAGGTGAGTAGGATAAACAGTCCTACAATGTTCAAATACGGTGCTAGTGGTGTGCTGCTTGATACAGTCACCTACACTCTTGCTCATAAATTAAGGATAATGCTCATACACGGTTAAACACGTTGGCAGCAGTGCACATACGCTGAGGTGTGTTGGTGCATGTCAGAGTAAGGTGCAGCGAGTAAGTGTGCAGACGTTTTCAGACGTGCTAATGGTGACTGTGTTTTGAAAATGGCTCAAGGAACACATATTGATGACTTTATGAGGGGTAGAACAGTAGGGCGACTGGAGGCTGGTCAAACACAGCAGGTCGTAGCACGGGCCCTCCGTGTGCCACAAAGTGTGATCTCAAGACTATGGCAACGATTCCAGCAGGCAGGTAACGTGTCCATGCGCTACAGTACGGGACATCCTCAGTGTACAACACTAAAACAAGACCGATATGTCACCATCAGTGCACGCAGACGGCCACGAAGTACTGCAGGTAGCCTTGCTAGGGACCTTACCGCAGCCACTGGAACAGTTGTCTTCAGACACACAGTCTACAGACGACTGAACAGATATGGTTTATTCGCCCGGAGACCTTCAAGGTGCATTCCACTGACCCCTGGTCACAGGAGAGCCCGTAAAGCCTGGTGTCAAGAACACTGTACATGGTTATTGGAACAGTGGTCACAGGTTATGTTCACGGCCTAGTCCACATACAGTCTGAACAGTGATTCTCACCGGTTTTCATCTGGCATTAACCAGGAACCAGACACCAACCCTTTAATATCCTTGAAAGGGACCTGTATGGTGGTCGTGGTTTGATGGTGTGGGGTGGGATTATGATTGGTGCACGTACACCCCTGCATGTCTTTGACAGAGGAAATGTAACAGGTCAGGTGTTTTGGGACATCATTTTGCCCCAGTATGTCCACCTTTTCAGGGGTGCAGTGGGTCCCACCTTGCTCGGATGATAACGCACTGCCCCACCGAGCTACCATCGTGGAGGAGTACCTTGAAACGGAAGTTATCAGGCGAATGAAGTGGCCTGTCTGTTCTCCAGACCTAAAGTCCATCGACCACGTCTGGGATGCTCTCGGTCGACGTATCGCTGCGTGTCTTCAAACCCCTACGACACTTCAGGAGCTCCGACAGGCACTGGTGCAAGAATGGGAGGCTGTACCCCAGCAGTTGCTCGACCACCTGATTCAGAGTGGGCCAACCCGTTGTGCGGCCTGTATACGAGTGCATGGTGACCATATCCCATACTGATGTCGGGGTACATGCGCAGGAAAAAGTGACGTTTTGTAGCACACGGTTTTCTCAATTTATCACCAATACCATGGACTTCTGTGTCGTGTGTGTTCCCTATGTGCCTATGCTATTAGCGCCAGTTTTGTGTAGTGCCACGTCGTGTGGCACCACATTCTGCAATTATCCTTAATTTATGAGCATGAGTGTAGATTAAATTTCAAGGTATAACTTAGCATAGCGATATAAAACATAACGGGAACGTAGGATTGGTAGTAGGGGAGATTAAAAGTCGACTACGGTTTACTGGAAGAATTCTAGGAAAGTGTAGCTCGTCTGTAAAGGAGACAGCGTATAGAACACTAAGTGGCGCTTTCTTGAGTACTGCTCGTGTCGAGGATCACCGCCAGGTCGGATTAAAGAAAGACATTCAAGCAATTCAGAGGGTGCTCCTAGATTTGTAACCGGTAGGTTCGATAAACACGCGAGTATTTCGGAGATGCTTCATGAACTCTAATGGGAATCCCCGGAGGAAAGACGACGTTCTTTTCGCGAAACGCTATTGAGAAAATTTAGAGAACCGGCATTTTCAGCTGAGTGCAGAACAGTTTCTGCTGCCGCCAACATACGTTTCGCAGAAAGAATAAACTCGGACGTACGGTGGTATATAGACAGTCGTTTTGGTTCGCTCCATTTGCTAGTGGAAGAGGAATGGGAATGACTAGTATGATTCAAGGTACCCTCCGCCTTGCGCCGTATAGCGGGTTGCGGAGTAGATGTAGATGTCGATGAAATTTCTACATGTACCCCTGGAGATAAATGAGCGTGGTGGCTCTGTGGAATATGTGTCATAACCACACCCAAAAATTGCTATGAGAATATGGTCCATACCATGTGGCCACCAGTACGTTGAACGTAGTCTTGGGAACGCTGGAGCCGCATGACTTCATGTAATGTTTTTTACAGCCATATACTGACACTTCAGTGAAAATGTTGGAAGAAGACGTTTTGCACTCTTTCACATACATGAAGTGCATCCTTCGGGCTAGTGCGAAACTTCTGACTATACAGTGAATGTCGTGGCATCGCGCAGTGTCGTACATAGAGGGTTGTCACTGTGTGGACCACACAACGCCTAACGGCAGTAACTGTACTGCAATAGAGTATACATCAAAATACGGACAGAAATCAGTAAACAAAACTGAAAATAAAAACAAAAGATCACCATGTGTTGGGCTTAGACGTTAGAGCCATAATTTCATCATCTGTGTTATGACACCTAACTTTTGCCTGCAGCGCAACTCTGTTGACGAGGATGATCTGCTCATTAGTCAGATCCATCACTGGAAGTTAAGCGTTTTTCAGTTCATGCGGTTTAACGTCATCGTTCTCGTAACTGCGTACCCTGCGTTTATCCTTCTGTCGTCATTAGCTGGCATCTTCTTCTTTCCGAGATTGTTTTCCAATTACAGATCCTTCAAGTACATACTAATCACTTTTATCTCTTCTCATCTTGTGTCCTAGCCAATTTACTGTTACTGTTCTTAACTGCACCCAGCACTCGTTTTTTCTCATTTAGCCTTTCCAGCATAACCTCATTCTTTGTTTTACCTGTCCACTTTAAACCTTCCATTCTTCGCCACAACTATAAGTCAAGAATATCTACTTTCTCTGTCACTGTGTCCATTTTTCGGAACATTGCTGGATAACAATCGTATAAAACATTTGAATAATATTTTCCTTAATTGTGCATTTCCTATACCACCGAGAGCTTTCGTCTCCCTGTAAAACATTTCTTTGGCAGTAGCTATTCTCATTTTAATTTCGTGATACATGTCATGTTACTGGTTCTTTAACATCGTACGAATGTGACGGCATGAACTTGGTGCGCTAACTAATCATGCAATTTCACTTTTATCTTCTTTGATTAACTTGTAATACCAAGTATGTCAGGCTTTTTCACAGTCATCCTGAGTCTACATTCCACAAAGCTGGTGTTCAGCTCTTGTAACAAGTTTTTAATTGACATTTTTATTTTGTCTTATTAATACCATCTCATCAGTAACTATTTATAGTTCCTTACTTCTGATGGTAAAAACGGAACTCTTACGCGATTACTTTGTTGTCCGTCCGTCTGCCTGTCTGTCCATCTGACCGACTGTTAAAAACTCAGGAACAGTCGGACGTATCCTGCTGAATGAAATTTATGTCGCCTACTAAGATGTATGGTCTGTTGCCGGCATAAAAAAAAGTAACATTCCAAGTCAATGCAGTCAACAGCTATGGCCAATTGTGTCACATATTTTGATACTCTACTCGCTCATCAAAATATATAGGGTACTCTCCGTTGACCTAGAGTCATGAAATTTGGCAAGAAGGAAGGTTTATCAGTATATGTAAAAGAAAAAATCCGTAAAGTGCTAATTTGTAATTGTACCATAAACAATATTCTTTTGTCATCTGTTATCCGACTGTCTGTTTGTCTGACTTTTAAGACTAATTTTTCTCAGGAATAGGTAGATCTATAATGTTAAAATGTATGACAAATGCTAAGGTCTACGGTCTCTTTGCGGTGTAAAAATTTTAAGCTTCTGTCAATGAAATCAAAAGATAGGGCCATTTATGTCACATAATTTGAGACTCGCGAACTCACTCATCAGAACCTTTAGGTACCTACCGTGCACCTAGAACCATGAAATTTTGCAAGAAGCAATGTTTAACACCGCAAGTAAAGGGAAAAAATCCTGAAAGTGTTAATTTGTTATTAGATAACACGAAATAAATATTTTTTTTCGTTTGTTATCCGACTTCAAACTTAAAATTAAAACATTCTCAGACGCCTTGGAATTTCCGGGACTGATATCTTCCCAGAACCAGTGTCGATAAGAAATAAAAGTTGTCGGTATCCTCCATTTCCCGATCGATGAACTGTCTGTATACAAATTAAATTAATAGGGAACTTTCAGAGCGCGAGTACCTCTCGCACCTCGCCAATTCTTTTTCCTACTGGTACAACATTCTTTTCTTGGAAAATGTTTTTAACTAAAGCATCTAAATGGGTCTTGTACTGCGTAGTTGAAAGACGATAGAGTTGCACAGCCCCTCCTCCGTTGTTAATCCCTTCAGTTATCTAATTTCCTATCCTTACTTTTACTCGTTGTGTCGTATAGACAGTACTGATCGTTAAATTGAAAAAAAAAAAACAACGAAATCTGACTTACTATGGGAATACAGTATGTAGGAAAACACTTGAGTATATTTCTAGGTGAATTGAGATATAAAGAATGTGGAGCTTCATTCGAACAAATCTAATGCGGATGGGCATCACGTCCATCTGAGCGTCGATGACAGATACTGGCACATCATTTCATGTCGCACCGAACTCGATGCCAAAGTTCCACAATCGTAGTGGCTGGCGAGTGACAACGTGCCAGTCTCTCAGCGCCCCAGGGCCCTATGAGCATCATGAGTGCAGTCTGCCAATCTTCGTGTTCGTTGGCCCCTCAATTAACGATACGTCAGTCGTGACACAGTGAGCAGAAGCGAGACGTCGAGAAAGAGGACGCGGTGCTGTTCTCATGCTCGCTGTTGTCGTTGGTCACAACACTGTCTGTATACCTCCCACTGGTGCTGCTTCGAGGGAAGCTATGACAAATGTTCAGATGCTAGCACTCTGTGTTGCTACGGAATTCCCCACGCTGTCCGCTTGGAAGCCTGTCTTGATGCAAGTAAGCCCATTTAACGACTCAGGCTGTGTGACATGGTTGTACGGTCCTGAACGGGTGAGCATACTGCATACACTGAAGAGCCAAAGAAACTGGTACACCTGCCTAATATCGTGTAGGGCCCCTTCGAGCACCCCTTCGAGCACTCAGAATTGCCGCAACACGGCGTGGTGTGGACTCGACCAACGTCTGAAGTAGTGCTGGAGGGAAGTGACACCATGATCTGTCCATAAATCCGTAGAGTACGAGATGGTGGAGATCTCTTCGGAGCAGCACGTTGCAAGGCATCCCAGATATGCTCAATAATGTTCATGTCTGGGGAGTTTGGTAGCAACGGAAGTGTTTAAATTCAGAAGAGTGCTCCTGGAGCCACTCCGCAGCAATTCTCGACGTGTGGGGTGTCGCGTTGTCCTGCTGGAATTTCGCAAGTCCGTCGGAATGCACAATGGACATGAATGGATGCAGGTGATCAGACAGGATGCTTACGCACGTGTCACCTGTCAGAGTCGCGTCTAGACGGATCAGGGGACGCATATCATTCCAACTGCTACGCCCCACACATTACGGAGCCTCCACCAGCTTGAACAGTCCCCTGCTGACATGCAGGGTCCATTAATTCAAGAGGCTGCCTCCATTCCCATAGACGTCCATCCTCTCGATACAATTTGAAATGAGACTCGTCCGTCCAGGCAACTTGTTTCCAAGTCCAATGACGGTGTTGACGGGCACAGGAAAGGCGTAAAGCTTTGTGTCGTGCAGTCACTAAGGGTACACGAGTGGGCCTTCGGATCCAAAAGCTCATATCGGTGATGTTTCGTTGAATGGTTCGCACGCTGATACTTGTTGATGACCCAACATTGAAATTTGCAGCAGTTTGCGGAGGGGTTGCACTTCTGTCACGTTGAACGATTCTCTTCAGTCGTCGTTGATCCCGGTCTTGCAGGATGTTTTGCCGGCCGCCGCGATGTCGGAAATTCGATGTTTTACCGGATTTCTGATATTCACGGCACACTCGTGAAATGGTCGTACGAGAAAATCCCCACTTCATCGCTACCTCGGAGTTTGTGTATGCCACGGCTCGTGTGTCGACTATAACACCACATTCAAACTCACTGTAATCTTGATAATCTGCCATTGTAGCAGCAGCAACCGATGTAACAACTGCGCCAGACACTTGCTGTCTTGTATAGGCGTTTCCGACCGCGGTGTCGTATTGTGCCTGTTACGTATCTCTGTATTTGAATACGCATGCCTATACCAGTTTCTTTGGCGTGTATCTGTCCTCTTGGACCTGTCATTCTCTATGGCATTCTTGAGCCGAGCGATCCATGTTCGCACTACTGTTGTTGGATCTCGATCAAAGAGAGCAGCAATGTCGTGGGACGACAAAAACCGCTCTCTCGACTGTCCACGATCCTAATGATAACCGTTTGCGATATACAAGCATGTAGAGTAGTTTATCTCGATATGTCGTCTGTTACGTGCCGTTGTAAGATCGAACGAAGTATCGTATGGACGTAATATTTAAAGAACAGTCTGCAGCACACCGGCCTCACTACTTGTGTCCAAAAGTAAATAAGGCGATTTGGCTGTCTGCAATGCAATGTTCGGTGAAGTTGTGGAGTTACGATTATTCTCAATAGTAACTCCACGCACAAATCTCTCAGAATACGTCAGTCAGAGCGTGTTATTCTGCTCCAGTGCTATGAAGTTATACGAAATTTGGATGAGCGATATGTAACCTCACTTGATAGGAAGTCATAATTACAATACAGAGTATTACGATTCATTTATTTACTTGAAGTTCAGATCAGATAAAGCCTGTGAATTCGTGTCGGGAACACCAGCTCGGCTGTGCGGCCGTGGACCCTAAAATTCCTTGGGCTCAAGTCGGGAGCGCGAGGCCAGCCGGGCCATCCTAGTGCCTTCGGATACAATGCTCGCCCGGAACCAAACTGCTCCGCAGTAAAGCTAGCCCCCACAGTCTACGGTAAGGAAATGCCCAAGCCGGAAGGCTGTTAGGCGTATACACCTGGAGGCTCTTGAGGGAGCAGGTTGTTCCCAAAACATAGGATTTCTCCACTTTTAGTCATTTGAAAAGGAAACCAGAATCCGCGGATTTTTTCCACTTGAAATGCCAGCTTCCCAATCGTTAACGGCAACGAATTGCCGAGTAGAGTGCGATGGAGATAGAGGAAGTTGGAAAATAGCTGTAATCGAGATGACTGGTGGTAGAGACGAAAGTAAACGTTAGAGCTTGAAACTAACGCCACCATTGGCTGGAAACAGTAAAGTGGGAGGCGAGAGAACATCTCCACCCCCTGCAAAACCGTTAGCCTCAACAAAGTAAATTATAGGAAGGAGAAGCTTGTAAAAGTAACAACAACAATTCCACTTCGCTAAAGGTCGCCTCACCTAACCTGCCAGGCGGCTCGCCCCCGTAAACCGAACCGGAAAGGTATATCAAATGACACTCTTGTTGCGGAAATCGAATAACACTGCTGTTGTTGACCTCGTCCGAGAAGCGCCGCTCCACGACATCCACCATAGCTCTCTACCGCCGCGATTCAGTGCAGCCCTCGCGAGATTATAAGTTCATACCAGGAGGCGTAATACTTCACAACTTGCAAAAAATGATCCAAATGGCTCCAAGCACTATGGGACTTAACGTCTGAGGTCTTCAGTCCCCTGGACTTAGAACTACTTGAACCTAACTAACCTAAGGACAGCACACACATCCATGCCCGAGGCAGGATTCGAACCTGCGACCGCAGCACCCGCGTGTTTCAGGACTGAAGCGCCTAGAACCTCTCGGCAACAGCGGCCGGCCACAACTTGCAGCATCTGACGTTTCGGCATTTCAGCATGTAACACGGTGAGACCGAACAAGCAGCAAGTAGAGAGTAGGAAATTTTACTAGACGGGCAATGCTCGGTAAGTTTCACTTACTCCCGTTTGCATTTGCAAATGAGTTGATTTCAACTACCTTTTGTTCGATGCAATTTCATCCCTGAGTTGCGAATTAGATTTAATTACTTGTTTCCCTCTGTTTTCACAATCACAGTGCCCATTTACCTTTATAGTCAAATAGCGGTTTTGAGTGTTTGATTTACTTTGAAGTTAGATTGCAGTTCGAGAATCTTCGATGTTAGATTGTACATCAAGAGCCATTAATTCTAATGTAAGATCAGACAGCATGTCAGGTGTCCCATCCCTTATTCAAAGCACATTTGAATACTTTAATAGTAATAACTATATCTCTCTCTCCCTATATATGCCCAGCATACAGTAAACAGTGTTTGCGTCAACAAAAACTAACAAAAGAAACTGAAACCTATTCCGTCTTTTCATACGTAGTATAAGAGACAGTTTGCTTAAATTATACTTGATTTGTGTTAAGAAAATTATCAACATTTTTGAGCAGACAAAGACATGCAGCGAACGAAAGTCAATCATTCTGCTTGTGAAAATACATGCGAGAAATATTACCTTACACAGCAGTTTTAATGGACTGCAGAGTAGGTGACAGACAACATACTTGTTTGTAAAGCTGATTGAATTTTCTCATTCTAAGAGCATTGAAGAGCGATCTGTTCCAATTGCTAAAAACCATTCCACAACCGAGATCGCATAAAATGTTTCTTTATTTAAGACAACCGGTTTCAATAGACTTTGCTGTCATGTTCAGGTCTTTAAAATCATGTTCATTTTACACTGAACCTCAAGCCAAGGCGCCAAGTGGATAAAAATCAGCACATTATAAAAGTTTTGCTATCGCTAAAATATTTAGAAATATAAAGCACCTTGTGCAAAAGCCCATGTCCATATACATTGTGCTCACAGATGCTTGTTGCATCACACAAGCATGGTACACAATAGCATATCTGTTTATATATGCTGGACATATTCTAAACAGCGCGAATCCAATCTAAAACGGCGTGTAAAGTACAAAACCACTCTTCCAACTTTAATTTCATCTGTAATTTCACCTTCTTATTTCACTTGTTATATTATGTACAGGATGTCCCACGAGGAGTGGTCGGTATTCAGCGACATGCAAGGAACCATCATTCGAAGCAAGAAAGCCTAGTAAACACGGGCTTAAGAGCTACAGAGAGAGATGGCGCAGTGGTTAGCACACTGGACTCGCATTCGGGAGGACGACGGTTCAAACTCGCGTCCGGCCATCCTGATTTCGGTTTTTCCGTGATTTCCCTAAGTTA